>NC_092860.1:66830752-66910890 GCF_032062135.1 Pyxicephalus adspersus
GCCGGCTTCTCCTCGCTCAGAGGAGGAGGAGACACGCGCTGCAGCCAGGAGGAGAGGAGAGAAGAAGCACGCAGCATCGCGGGATCGCGGTATCGAGTGAGTATGATATTTTAATTATTTTTAAAAACTGTGTTCGCTGTATAAGACGCACCCACTTTTCCCCCCCAGTTTTGGGGAAGAGAAAGTGCGTCTTATACTGTGAGGAGGATTAAGGAACAACAATGCCCCCTCCCCACCACTGTCCATATAAAGACCATTAATTTTTAACCAATACAATGTACCTAAAACACTCAGCAGCCTTCCTATTCCATGGTGGTTTGATCTGCTGTAAGAACTCAACAGAATATCTTTACAAGTCAAGAACAAGTGTGGATAAACATCCTCTAAACCATAGGTTCCCAACCTTTTTTGGGTCAGAGCCCACTTTTTCAAGGAGTGATTCGATAGCTCCCCCCATCGGTGGACTATACTATATATTGAAAAACAAGGACAGATTTATTAAATTTTTTTATTAGAAGATATTAACAATATTAGTGTATTACTCAAAATATAATAAAAAAATGAATATAATCATATTAGTGAGATAAGCTTGGTGGCAAGTAGCCAGCTATGTGTGACAGGCACCCTGGCAGCAGCTTATCTACAGGTTTGAATCCAGGCGGCAGTAAGTGGTACTGAGTGTTTCCCCTTAAGCAGGGTTCCATGACAAGAGGAAGGGGTAATCGCAGTGCCACCTCACCGCCAGTCTAAACTCAGCCTTAAAGTTTGGTGAGCGGGCAAATTTTTGCACAGACGACTGACAGTACCCTAATGCTCAATGCCATGGAAGTGGCCCCTGGGGGTCCCTAATATGCAAACTCAATTTGGGGACCCTGGTCTTGAAATGGCCAATCACTACAGTCTAAAACAAGTAGAGACAGTCTAAAACAAGTACATTTTGTGACACATTCTGCACCATTTCTATTTTATTTAGGCCCTGTGAAAATCTAGTATTTTTACCTCCCTGATGGTGGCTCTGTATATATGTATACATTGAGTTTTATGTAAGCTGTTTATAATTTTTTTAAATCCTGCTAAAGGCAGTCTCTTATCCATGGTTATACTACCTAGCAGCACAACTGCAACATGTCAGTAGTGTTCCAAATGATTCAAATCAGGACTTGAAACATCCCTCCTCAATACACAGGCAAATATTTTGCCCTTGAGACTGAATCTAAAACGTAACCTAATGTAACCTAGGTATAATAGCTATTTAACTTTCTGTGTGTCTCCTTTTTTATAGCAGTGATTGCCTCTGGACTGACATGGTTTACATGGGTTACAACAAATAAACTATTCTAAAAGATCATCCTATTTAACCATTCACAATTTCCAAGGGGACTATTCCTTTATGTCTGATGTTTCTTAAACTCTGTACTTGTGTTTGTGACAGTACTGGGAAGAAGGCAAACCCCTCCTCAGACAATACATAACCCAACAAAAGTTCCAGCCCTTCCCCTCTTAGGTAAAGAAAAAAAATTTGATTACAGTTAAACCTGTTAAACCAGATGAGAGTTGCAAAGAAAGACTTGTCCTGACTAAAAAAAGGCTGCATGCAAAAAAACAAACAAACAAACGAACAAACACAACAGTCCTAAGCCTGGGTCTACATGGATGGTTTTAAAAACGCATATAAACGTTCCTACCATGTTTATATACATGTTTTAATGCACTTTTACAAGCGTTTTAAATCCTGACTTGAAACGCTAAAAAACATTTATAAACGCCTATAACGCGTTTCACCGCAAATTGCTGCGATTTGACGCGATTTTACATAAGCCTTTATAAAAGCTTTACTTTTAACCCTTTCAGGGAATGAGTACAGGGGTACATAAAACCCCATACTCACTCCCTGAAAGGGTTAAAATATGTGTAAAACATTGGACGAGGCTTTATTGTTAAAGTAGTTTATTAAATATGTGTGTTTGTGTAACTAAACTTTTTTTTTTTTACAGGTTATCCCAATGACAGGATGATTCCCACAGCTGCAATCATGACATGAGCACAGCCCTGGGACTCCTCCTGAGAGTGAGGGATCCCTGGGCACTAGGGGTTTAATGAGGACAAGGCTCTCCATTCACCTCTAGTGCTCTGTGATTGGCTGAGGTTTTCCGTTTCTCAGCCATTCAGTATTAGACTTGAATGGGGAGACTTGTGCCCATTCATCTCTAGTGCTCTGTGCTTGGCTGAGAAACAGGAAACCCTGATGATAGCTCAAGCATCATCAGGATTTCCCTTTCCTCAGCCAATCAGGGAGCAGAGCAATCAGAGCTCTGCTATGCTGACGCTCCCCTGGTTACTCCCGCAGCCCTAGAGGAGCTGTGACATGTGTTCTGTATCTGTAGGGCTCTGCAGATTGCTCTGCTCCCTGATTGGCTGAGGAAATAATTTAACATTAAAGCCTCGTCCTATTTTTGTTACACTTTCAGGGAATAAGTAAGGACTCTTATGTACCCCTGTACTCATTCCCCAGGGTGGGTGGTTGAGATTTGGGAGTCTCCTTATTAAAGGGGGCTTCCAGATTCCAAAGTCCTGCTAAAAACAGCTTATAAAAGTCCCCATTGTTTTCAATAGAAGCTTTTTTCAATAGAAGCTTTCAAAAAACGCTTGTAAAAGTTCAATGGGAGCATTATCAAGTGTTTTCCCGCTTTTACCCTGCGTTTTAATTCTTTAGGATAAAGCTCATAAACGTGCCTGAAGGAAACGTCCTGGTGTAGATTAGCCCATAGGAATGCATGGGGATTAAATGCTGGGGAAACAGTCCGTGGAGACTAAGCCTAAGATTGTTGAAAAAAAAAGGATCACATCATGAAATGTGCATTTTATCATAAGAGTAACTGTAATTGTTTATAGTTGCACTGTTGTGCAAGTTTACAAATCAATTGTATGTAATTGTTTCACATTTTTATTTTAAAAAAAACATTAAATACTGGGTACTTTTATAAAAAATGGTTTTGGAGACCATTCTAAAAGTCATAAAAACCAAGAGTGTGGCTTAATTATTTTCAATAATCAGTGATTCTACTCTGGACCATGCTAAAAGCCTGAAGAAGTAGATGTTGCTCTGTTGCTATCACTTTTTCTTTAGACTTCAGAAGTACAAGATGCGTTGTTTATATGCCTCCTAAAATTACAGGGAGTACTGATGATGTTCCTAGTAAAACCATTTTCCTGGACATATTTTGCTGCTGTATGGCCACTAAGGACTGCCATTGGATAGAGATAAGGAGATGGCAGCCAACACAGTGCTGGAATTTAGGTTGTTTGAGTGCTCTATAGAAGCTTTGCTTTTTATTCATAATATGTGGAAAAAAACATTTTAATTTCTCAGGTGTTATATATTTAAGTGTTGGTAGTGCATTTTTATTTTTTTTATTTAAAAAGCTAGAATTCCTGAATTAAGGATTGCATTTCTTAGCAAGCACATTACATTACAGTACATTAAACAGTACTGACATTATATTTTGCCAGTTTCTCAGTAGTTGCCTGGAGATTAACCATTCTGAGTAACAATTGCACTCGTTCTGAAAACTGTTGAGTCATTGCTGCTCACAGGAATGAGGGTAGTAAACTACTGTAGATAGCTTTGAACCCAAATCACCTCTAGCTGAAAAAATGAGTGGGAGGGAAAGAAAAGCAAAGCTGCTCCAAGTGTCTGCTAACTAGTCAGCTCACAAAATAATTCAGGTGGAGCTGTCGAGCTTTTCATTTTCAGCTGAGGTATTTAGAAAAATTATTTTTGTCATTTATGGGCGGGGAGATGGGAATCTTAAAGCATACTTCTACCTTTCTGACCCATTTCAGTTTGTTGATCAGTATACTGAAGTATTTATGTATTAGATATATAGTGGAGACATACATATATCAGCTATTTACTGTGTATTGTCCTGATATGCTTGTACAGGTTTAAAAAATATTAAGAACAGCCAATTAGACATTTGTACTTGCCCTTACTAAACTTTTAAAGTACTTTGCATTAGGAGAACTGTGGATTAAGGTATAACATTCTTCAATAAGGGCCTCTAGTTCCTACTAGGATCTGCAATTTTTAAAAATAAATCAGCTTTGCATGCACATTGTCATGTGTTACGTTAGAGCAGCACATCCAAATACATGTACAGATCATGTGTAAAATTATTATGAACTCAAAAGTGTTCAAAAGAGAAACACACACTTTAGGGGTCAAAAAGCAATGTCTTATTAATAGATAAAGGTCTCACAAATTGCCAGGAACAGATTAGGGATATACTATCACTTTATATTTCTGACTTTACTTTGCAAATAGAATATATATATATATATATATATATATATATATATATATATATATATCTTTCTCTTGAAACATACAAAGGATAACCCTAATGATAGATTGTGTAAATATGTGCCTATGCTCATCCACAAAGGTTTCTTTCAGTCTGCCAAACGCAAGACACGGGTTAAACAGACGGGAACTCCTGTTTTGCATATGAACATAGCATTGCAATGATTCACTAGTAGGATAGCCTGGTATGGATGACAATGCAATAACTGAGGGACTATGTGAGCTTGCTAGGCAACTTCAGTGCTAAAACTGAACTAGAAGTGCTTAACATTTTTAGAGCAATCAAAAGCTTTTGGCCTTTGGTCCCTTTTACTGACAGAGGCAGCTTCAGGCACTAGCTGTTTCATTGGATTTGAAATTTAACAAATTAGGGTTCTGTTTACGAAACAGAAAATGTGAGTGAAAAGTATGTGGGTTGAGTTTCCGTCAGCTGCAGCATTAGGTTTCTATATTTTAACATGAAATATGAGTAATATTCGCTCGCATGTTTGAAATTCTACACTTAACCAATACAGGTTAATCTTTGTCACCTAAGGAATAACAGGATATTGACAAGTGAAGTTCAACTTTATTCAAGCCATGGTTTAAACTCAAAGCAGAACAACCTGATGAAATGGAGAAGAAAGGATTACAGAAAAGCAAAGAAAAGGTAAATGTTTCTGCAACCAGGAACTGCAAGATCAGGTATCTGTACCATTTATGTTTTGTCTCTATGTAACTACTTATTTTGTAAAAGTATTCCTGTTCTACAAATTCTATCAGTACAAAACTGATAAAATGTTTACATTCTATTTCAATATTTTAAACTGTTAGCTGGAAACAATATATGTATACCCATATTTGTGTATTCCTATTAAGATCAATCTTTGTGGTGTATTTCTTGGATGTTTTTGTTTATGTTAGGTTTTCTCATTCAACTTTTTGTATTTAGTTTTAATATCCTTGTGTCATATGCTTCATATGAAAAATGAACTTAAAGCTAAACTCCAGACAGATATACAAGATTTTCAGCAAAGGTCAGCCAATTACCAGTGAGTGTAAAACCACAATAGCCTATTTGGTCCTGGTGTAACAGGACAATTGCATAGATATTGAATAAAAAAGACAAATAGCAGACTCCTAGACTAGTGGAAAAGTGGTGTTCCACTTACGTTTTGGGTGGTGCACCCATTTATTGACTAATATTTTTTATTTTCCTGTGAAGACTTAGGAAATGTGAATTAATTTTCCCTTGTATTCTTTCCAGTTAGTGCATATTGCTAGAGTATTGTGAAGAAGTGCCTCAAGTAGCATAGAGGGGTTGCTTTTTTCACATGATGTGATATTACAGTATAAACCTCAGTTTAGGAAGTGATTTGACAGGAAGGGAAGAAGTTGGTTTGTAAGTTCCAGGAGGAAAGACCTGTGTGGTTTATGTAGGTGACAGTTTTTGCACTTGCACTTTTCTCTGGTAAAATGCAGAACTTTGCAGTATTCCCCCAGGTGTTAGGATCCTCTCCATCTATAGCGGAATGGACAGATTTGGTGCATGGCAGACTTTTGCTATAAGAATATGTAGTACCCTGGGGCTGTCTGTGGGATTGTTAGTAACCCTATGATTTGAGTCAAGTGTTAGACATGATGTCCTAAAATGAGCTTGTTTGAAGTTTGCAAATAACAACTACTGTATCTGTGCTGGAAAAACCTGCATTACCTGAGAATAACTTAGTTATTTTGTGTTACTATAAATCTTTCTAGACATCCCTGCATTTGACCATGTGCTAATTATTATCCTGTCAGAAATTTTCTATGATGCTTAAAAGATATTTTCAGCTAGGAGTTACAACAGCAGACTAGACACTGCAGAGGCCAGGGCTTGGCCTGATTCCACTAAAACCTAAATCCAAATGGCTGTATTTGACCAAAGGTCCCTGAGCCAGAAACAGAGGACCCCAAAAGACTAATTTCAGTAGGGGTAATCGCCGACGGGTACTTCTGAGCTGTTAGGTGATCCCTGGAAGCACTGATTGGGGTCGGTTCAGAGAGATGCTTACAGTTATGTATACCACAATCTTGATTCTCTTTGAAAAGATTGTTGTTTACATATAGTACTCAGTTAAACCTGGATATTCTACAGGTCTGCATTACCCCATTATTTCCATTTCAGTAGTTTTTATTGAGTAATAAATTCAAGGGAATTCATTTAGGAAGAAGCAACATCCCTTTCTTATTCAATTTGTATGCAGTTGTCCCTTTTTGTATATTTGCACTAACAAAAGATATTATAGTTTTATATTCATAGGTGATAGGAATTTTAATTTACATGATATTTAAATAATTCAATGTATAGAGTATTCTGCTCTAATACAAAGGACACACATTATTTCAGCTTAGTATTCAATAACATAAGTTGCTTACTTTTAAAATGTAAGCAACTGAATATGATCTGGTAAAAATTTTTATGTGCACAGCAGAGTTCCGACTGGAACAGAGAGAAACAGCCTAGGGAGCCAGTGAGCTAAACTGCAGTCCTCATAGGTTAACTAGGGACGTGCTGATAGGAACTGAAGGTAGAGAAAACAATAAAGGCTCATTAGTCTGGTGCGTTCCTTTCACTGCCCAGTCACAAGGTGGGAAGGCAACAATGCCTGTACATATTACTTAACTACAAAGAAGAATGATCAGGTCACCTGCCTAGGTAGACAGGTAAATATCAGGAATGGGATGAACAGAAATACCAACAGCCCTCTTATATGTATTGTGTAATTTGTTGTTTGCCTGGATTCACTCATTATGGATGTGGCCGGTGTGTACATTTTTAAACCAAGGAATCCTGGATATTAGAAACTATAAGATGATTTGTGAGTGATATCATTTAAAAAGTAAAATAATCAGTTTTGGAGGATTGTTGGTAGTGCTCTGGAAGAAATCGGGTACCTTTGGGTACGCTAACAAAAATGGATGTATGGATGTATAGCGTGCGTGGAAAACTATGCATGGTCCTATTGTGCTAATATTACTTAAAGAGGCTAAACCTAAATTTATCTTGCGGACAGAGACAGGCTTTTGTAGGCAAAGTAAGATAATAACAAAAAAAAGATTTTAATAGAACCAAGGTAGACCTTTTGCCAACATAGACAGTTTTTAAAGGACAGTACCACAAACAAAGTTTAAATCTACTGGGTGAGGGCTAAAGACTTATGTTGGTAACAAATAGTGAAATAACATAATTTATATAATGAAAGATTAATACTATAAGGTATGACCACATGATCTTGTACAATTAGTACACATGATATAGTACAATTAGGTACAATAATACAATGCAATAGGCAGTCATTAGTAGTTTAAGCATCCAATATCAATTTAAAACAGATATTCACTGGATATCACAGGTAGGTAATTTAACCAATAAGCATCTAACATACTTAAAAAATACATGTATGTCATAGAGAGATGTCCTTGTAACTACTAACATAGTAGTAGTAGGTATAGGTTTGTATCTTGAATAGATATTAAAAGAAATAAATCACATTGCCAATTGTAGGTCTAAGTGTTTAAAGAGAAAAATAATAAGATGGACTAAAGAGTAAACAAACATATATATGGGGAGGTAATTGTTATAAGGATTAGAACTTACTTGCTTGTAGGATAGTGGTGACTCACCAGTAGAAAAGAGATAAGAGTAGATAGAAGTGGTATGTTGGGTAGTCAGAATGTTGAGTGAAAATTGGTTGCTGAAATCAGTAAAAAATCCCACACAATTCTATGTTTTTATCAGCGAGAATTTTTTTTTTACTGCAATTATGGGTAAAAACCTACTCAAAAGTTGGCTTCATACATACATACAAGTATGTTAGACAATGAATAACAGTATCCTAGTAGGTGTTATATGGGACATCTTTTATTGCGAGATGGTTCTGCTCTCAACCCTTAGGTCAGATTCCTGATTGATAAAGGGATAGCTAAATATCGTTGTCTTTATCTGGTATTTACAATATCTTAAATTGATAAGGATCTCTTACCCTAATATTATGAATATAGAAGGATCTGATTAAGAATCTGGGTCCTGGGGAATATGACTGTGGGGGTTTGAATCCAGTCTAAGTCTTATTAAAAGAAATATACATGTACTTATATGAAATAATATGACTGCTACATAGTATATATGAGGTTTTCTATGGATGTAATCACAATCCTGGAATTCTAATGTTATTCTGGTCATACTGACCTAGATGTTTAAACTTACCCCCAAATTTCCTATGTTGGGGGGTCGCTGATCATAACATATCCTAAAAGCAAGAAGTGAATAAAAAATCTATTTAAAGGACCTGGAGTCATACATTATTTGAGAGGTCCTTTTAAATTTAAAAAAGGTGACAGGGACTAAAAGTAGATAAATACAGAGTATCACTTACTTTATAGGTTAGTGTATAGTATAAACCTACATTTACATACTGTACAGTTGAGGAGATATCTTGAAATCTATTGCCACAAACTGTGCCATAAGCACAAATAAACCTAAAGGTAAAGCATTGTTTAAAAACATAAGTAAACACTTCCTTTGCAGATGCTCTTTTACACTCACAACATCATAGAAACAGGAAAGTTCATTAAATAGTTGAGGAAAACTTTTGATATAGTAAACACTTTGCTCAGGAGTATGCAATGTACAGCAAACAGCTTGCAAATTGAAGCATTAAAGACTGTGTGGTCCACATCACAGCACATCAACTCCAATGATTAGGAGTATGACACGTACACATACAGAATAGCTTACAGCTGAGGTATGTCACAGTTTACAGAGTTCAACAGTAAGTAGTATGGGTAGTTTAGAAATTTGACCATAATAAACAGGTCATACTGGATATACAATATATGAATGTAGCCACAGAGTTTATTTATCAAAAACTGGATGGGAAATTCACCTAACCTCTACCCAGAATGATTAAAAAATTCACCTTTTTTTAGTTAGTACACTTATATTTTCTGATATTTAACAACTTCATTTCTTCATTAGGAAAAAATCTTTTACATTTACAATATTTAGAATATTTGCTATTATTTTTTAAGTGATATAAGCAAGCCTCTGGTAGTATGAAGGGTTCCTTTTCTGTGATCCCACCGCTGTGTGAGACTAGCCAGCTGTTTTCCAAAAAGCCAGGTAAGTGAATATCTGTAAAACAATTACTGGAACATTTTATAAATATACTTTTAGATGTCTTAGGTAATACTTGCTATAAATTATTCCAATAAAATACAAGTAATAGAAATTTTAGTTTTACACTGAGTAAGCTGAATAATTTGAG
Source organism: Pyxicephalus adspersus (assembly GCF_032062135.1). Taxonomy (NCBI): domain Eukaryota; kingdom Metazoa; phylum Chordata; class Amphibia; order Anura; family Pyxicephalidae; genus Pyxicephalus; species Pyxicephalus adspersus. The sequence continues at coordinate 66,840,404 of NC_092860.1, forward strand.
AACTGTATTTATAACTCCATAAAATAAATTGGTATTTTGACATAGGTGTATTATTTGTTATTATTAGTTTTATTTAATTGGACATGTTGTTCGATATTATTGTTTTATTTAAGTACAGACATTTTGATGTTTATTTTACATTTTGCTTTAGCTAATACATTTTTCTTGTTTTAAAAGGCTTGCCTGGTAGTACTTGGATTCGGACCATGTTTCCATGATAAAAAAAGTGAAAAAAAATATGCCATATTTTAAAATTACTTGAGAAGACCTGTTATCCTGAGAATGTTATGCTCAAGAAAGAAGAAGGCCAACCTGAAGCATTCAGCAGCCATTGCTGTACCCTCTATGAAGGGACATGGCTACCTTGATTACACCATTGAAAATCATGCTTCCAAAGCTTTTGAAAAGATGGATGAGCTCAGGAAGAATAACCAGTTGTGTGATGTTCTCATAAAAGTTAACTACAATGGTCAAGAAGAGAACTTCCCTGCACACAAGATTGTACTTGTGTCTTGTAGCCCATTTTTTAGGGCAATGTTTACCAATAACTTTAGTGAATGCCATGCCAAGGAGATCACAATTAAAGACATGTGTCCTATAGTAATGCAAAGGTTAATAGAATTTGCATACTCCTCAAGAATAACAGTTGGAGAGAAGTGTGTCTTGCATGTGCTCCTAGCTGCTATGAGATACCAGATGGAAGATGTGTCTAAAGTGTGTAGTGACTTCCTTGTCAAACACCTGGAACCCAGCAATGTTATTGGGATATCAAACTTTGCAGAACAAATTGGATGCATAGAGCTACATAAAAAAGGAAGAGAATACATTAATAAGCACTTCAGTGAGGTAAGCATTGATGTGTTTCACTTAAAAAATTCTTTTTAACACAAAAAAATAATGATAAAACTTTAGTTAAAAATATTTATAAACACAGAAATGAACAAAACACAAATTGTCATATGACAACAGTTGCATATGAAAAAGAGTGCTTTGCTATGTGCACATTTTCTAGCACTTGTTTATCAGCATGACCCTCCCTCCCTTCACCATGCAAAATTGCTAGATCCCACAAAAACAAAACCCTAGCAAGAAAAAGCTAACCTGCCTTCTTAACCCTGCTATGAAGCCTGCAAATTAATAATATTAATAAACATTTATGTAGCGCCAACATATTACGCAGTGCTGTACATTAAATATGGGTTGCAAATGACAGACAGAAACAGACAGTGATACAGGAGGAGGAGAGGACACTGTCCCGGAGAGCTTACAATCTAGGAATATTATAAAGAAGTATTATAAAAATGCGACTGTCACCCTTAGGTGACCATTGACTCTGAACCTTCATTCATAAAGTAGAAATAGGCCAAGAAGAAATGGGAAAACTAAACTGTGAGCTAGAAAGGTAGTAGAAATAGGAAGATTATAGCTGTGAGTGGATCCAGACCTAACTTAGTACTAAACTAACTTATGTAAAAAAAAAATCAATATACAGGTACATAGTCTTACCTTGCAACTATCCTTCATTAGATTGAACTTTTGTGATCTGTGTGACATAGTAGAAAGTGTGTTCTTTGCTTACATACTTTGTACAATAAACTATCCATCCTTCTCATATCCCTCTATGCATTGTGATGAAAGATTTTTGGGGACAAAAAGTTTTAAATGTAAGTCTCAACCCTGCTAGGAAAAAGCCTACAGCTACTCACCTGTCAAATATAGGATATAGTGAAAATTAAAGAACAGGGGTGGAAGTTAAGGCCCCAGTTAGAAAACAGTGGTTTGCACTTACCACTGCTTGTTTAAAAATAAAAAGACAGCATAACAATGTTCGTTACAAGGATAATTATGCCACATCCCTTTACTATCAACCAAGAAGTTTATTCAAATAGTTTTGTATTTTTGGGGGGGATTTTTTAGGCATGCATCATTAATCAATAAATCAATCAAATTAATAAACACATTAGATTTTTATTGTATTCACATCATTTAAAACACAGACATCAATAACAAATGCAACACGTAATTCTTCACCTTAATGATGTTTTTTATTATACAGCCACAAAAATTCAATACATATACCTAATTAAACAATTGTATATATAATTTCTTCCTTTATTTTAACATAACCTCATTAGATTTCGACGTGTTTTACGGATATGCTGCTTCATCAGGAATTTATTGGTACAGATAAATTGAAAAAATGCTAGCTCATCAGCCAAATGGCTGTATTACTCATTTTAGGCAGAGCAACTCAGGAAAGGGTGGGAATGATATCCTAATCCGCAGATACCCAGGCCATAAAGGAATGTATGATTTACCTTCTAAAAGGTCTTCTCTATTCTGCCAACTCCAATCAAATCTCAATGTCTGTGGGTATGCATAAGCCAAAACACTATTCACTGCCAAAGTTAGTTTAAACATCCCACAAGGGGAGAAAGGAAAGAGAAGGTCCAAAATAGATCATAAAATTGTAGTTTAGCAAAGATGGTAAAACAAAAAGCAGTGTTTTCCTGATTATATATATATATATATATATATATATATTTTTATATATTTATAAGGACTAATGTTTTTATGAATTAAGCTGAATTATCTTACATATGTAGTCAAATATGAATATGCTTTATTGTGCTTTTTGAATTAAAGTGTGTTTGATTTTAAATAACAAATGTCTATAATATTAAAAAAACAAGTACCGAAAAAATCCCCATACCCTAAATCTTTTGAAAGTATAAAACCAAAAGTAGCATAACTATTGTATACTAATACCATCACCACAACTGGTACAAAACTACAAAACATTTGATACATCCCAGTGGCGAATTTTTTTAAATGGTATACAATGTTAAGTATGTGTTTATAAATTTTTTTCATTTCAGGTAACAAAAGAAGAAGAATTTCTAAACCTCACACACTGCGAACTATTGGACATGGTTAGTCAGGAAAGTCTAAATGTGCTTTGTGAGACTGAGGTATACAATGCCTGTGTAAGATGGATGCAGTGGGATGTGAACAACAGAGCACAGTATTTTAATGTCTTGCTAAATGCTGTTCACCTCTATGCTCTGCCCCCTAAATTTTTGGCAGTGCAGCTAAGGCAGTGTCCCATTCTCAGTAAGGAAAACTCATGTAGAATGTTTTTGTCAAAGATTTTTCAAGAAATGTCATTACACAAGCCTCTTCCACCATTGAAAGTACGAGGTAACCAACTAATTTATGTAGCAGGTGGTTACCATCAAAACTCATTGACATCTTTGGAGGCCTTGAATCCACAGACTATGGAATGGATCAAGCTTGCCGACATGTTGGAACCGAGAAGTGGTCTTGGAGCCTGTACTGTAAGTGGACTACTTTACACTGTTGGAGGAAGGAATCATTCTGCTACGGAAAATGCAGATTCTAACTCTTTAAGCTGTTTTAATCCAATGACGAATCAATGGACAAGGAAAGCACCAATGAATGTACCTAGAAATCGAGTTGGGGTAGCAGTAATCGATGAAACTATTTATGCCATTGGGGGTTCCTCTGGCTCTGAACACCATAGAAGTGTTGAAAGGTAAGAAACTGATCATACTGGTATAGCAGTAAATAAATAAATAAAAAGGAACAGTATTTACAATAATAGTAATAATAATAAAAATTATAAATAGGCAATATACTTTCTAAACACAGGTTATCTGAAAATGTTCAGTACAACAGTCATTTGGAGCACAAAATTAAATTAATGGATTGTAATGGATGGGTTTTATCACTGGCCAGCCTCTAATGTTTGTGATAGTATTATTCCAACACTTGAGCTTCCACCTTCGCCTACCTATAACATGCACAATCTGACTCCTTTTACTGAGACTGCTTTTTTATTATGTGTAAAATATTTGTGTGCTCTGACTGTGTGTGTCCTATGTTTCTCTGTGTGCCATGCCTTTGTGTGGTCTGTCTGTGTGCTGCAAGTGGCCTACTGTTTGTTTGTTTGCTTGTATGTATTGTGTTTGTTTGATGAAACAGAGTGTGTGGTGTAGCTTACACCTATGAGGTCTATACTACACAGCATGCAAGGTTCACCTACTAATCGTTGCTCAAAATAGCCAGAAGGTACAAACTAATGTTTTGAGGTTGCACATGGTCCATTTCTCAGAGGCCAAAGCTAAGTTGAGAAAAGTATCTGCTATTGCCTAAAAATATTAGTTTTTCACATGCAATAAAATGATTAGAGACCCTTAAAGAGCTTGTGAGTTCTTGAGAATGAGTAGGTGTATTGTCTGTCTCTGTGCCCTGAGTGATTTTTTTTCCTCTTCTTATACTATACAGGCAAAATTAAGGGTATCTTGGGGTGTTTGGGAGGCCATGTCTCTCTGTAATATTTACTGTGTGAGTTGTCTGTGCTGATGATAAGATTGCAGTGGTCTGGCATGCTTTTGGTTAGCTAAATTTAGCCATGGAGGGTTATTTCCACAGTAAGAAAGCCCAAAAGCCACTTTATTAATATATAATACGAGATAGTATTATATAGATGACATACATTGTGCAAACTTCTATTTATCGATATAATGAATATAAATACAGGGACTGTGTATTCAGGGCATATATACACACTGTGTATTCTGTGTATTTGTTATTAATACAATTGCACATTCTACCTACAACGGAATATATTATCTGTTAAGTGCATAATTGTGAGTTGCTATTACTGTTATTACATCTCCTGTGATGTTTTGTGCATTGTATTATGTTAGGTATGATCCTGAAGTAAATTTTTGGACCTATATTAAACCTATGAATGGTGCCCGGATTGGTGCTGGAGTAACATCAAGTCGTGGACTTTTGTATGTAATTGGTGGATTTGATGGAGAAAACCGACTAAACACAGCTGACTGTTACCACCCAGATAAGGACAGGTGGCATTCAGTAGCTTCAATGAAGATCAACCGAAGTGGTACAGGTGCATATCGATAAACATTGTCTTGACTTTTTCCATATTATATACCGTAATAAACTATTCCCATTTACTTTAATATATGTGCTGGTACTGAAGCTAAAACATGTCAAAAATGTCCATTTCTACTTATATTCAAGACTTTATCCTTTGTAATTACACAATAAACTTTACACAGCTTTGCAAACAGGCAGTATGTGGAAAGTAGGAGAGTCTATTACCAACTTTATCAACAATAAATCACTATCTATTCCTACATACAGAGATAAGTTAACACATTAACTCTGTTAGCCAGTCTAAATTATTAGTTTGTTAAAAATGTTTCATATGAAAACTGTTTTTTGGATAAATATGCCTTATTTATATATAAGGTGTAAAAAGTAATAGGACGTGTTTCCCTGCACATTGCATAACACTGTTTAATGCTGTTTAATACATATTACATGTGTAAGTCTGTATTATATTATATGAACATTTTAGATTTTACAGAGCTTAATAAGGGTGGTCTACTGCTGTCTGAAGCAGTCCTAAGATATTCATCTGTATAGTTGCCTTACATACAGGAAGATCTACAAATAGAAAATCAATTATCTATAAAGCTTGTGTATCCAAAGTTTCAAATAGTACAGATCTTTAAAATGAACAAATCTAGATTTTTGAAGATTCCTTGAACTGTGTATTGGCAGAGATGAGTTCCCTCATCTCAGCACTACTTTAGATCGGTCATTTTCAAATTGCTTTTGATGTGTAATCTAGGATGAGCTTGCAAAAGCTTCTATTGTCATTTCATTAAGGCTTGGATCATACCTGACTCCCCAAACTATCCACTAGGAAAAGCAAACAAGTGATCTATACAGAAATATTACAATCAACATTTTTATGTTTAATGTACAATAATAAAATTATTTCTCACAGGAGTAGTATCAGTGGACAACTATATATATGCTGTTGGGGGATATGATGGCACCAATCAACTTAACTCTGTAGAACGCTACAATATAGACAAAGATTGCTGGGAGTTTCTGGCACCCATGAAACACAAACGGAGTGCACATGGCCTGACTCTGCACCTGGGGAAAATTTTTGCAATTGGTAAGAGTTTTCAAGGTTATGCCCTTTTATAATTTAGTTTCATATGCACAAATTATTTATAAAAGTCATTTAATTTGTATTTGATTAGCTTTGCATGTAAAAACATATAGCATGAACAAGGCAAATGGTATAACTTAAAAATTTGTTCTAAATAAAAACTGCAGCAGGTAAAAAAATGAAGGTGCTTGGAAGATTCTGTCTATACCTGAAGCAGCCTGTTAGAAATAAAAAATGGGTTGCTCTGACACGGCTATTACACTTCTGAGTATTGATGTAGATTGCTATTACCTACTGCCATCCACACAGTCCTTTTTGTCCACATTGCAATGTCAAACAGGAATAAGAAAGAATCAGCTCTAAAGTTCCTTGCCTATCAGAATGGTTGCAGATTTTGATGTAACTGCAAGGTTTTGGAGAGCAGTTTTAAACAACTGAAATACATTAATAGGAACTGACCTGTCAAAAATGTGTCATACCGTTTAAGCAATTAACAATCAAGATGATTGCATGCATTACCTGATGTGTAATGTGGTGGTTGGAGGTCAGTTTTAAATACGTAATATTACACTGAAAGGATAGCTAGATGATTTCTGTTCCTAATCTAAAGAATCTTGGCCAGAAATAATATAGTCCAATATGACAGTGCTGGCACTTGGCTTCACAAGCACTAGCACTGCCACATGGAAGCAAGGAAAGAGTTGTCAGCCTATATACAAATATTTTTTTATAATGACTTCCGGGATAAAGAAGTTCCATAAAAAGTTTCATAATCAGTAAAGTGAATGTAGGATATTGACTAAAGCAATTTATTCCATTACATTTCTAACTTCTTGCTCACTACTTCCCAGAATGTTGCCAACTGTCACTTATAGGCCACCTTTAACAAATTTTAGTCAAATTTTCTGTACAGTTTTCTATGCACTTCTACATAAATATATGTTGTATTAGTTTAAAGCCATTTATGGGACCAATGCTTTTCAGTAGTAGAATAACATCAAATGTACTTAGGTACTCTCTGATTTGTAATTTTAATTTTTATTATGCCTGTTTAAATTCAGGTAAGCAAGACACCATTTACATTTAACTTTATATTTGGGTTAAAGGTGTTTTATGTTTTTTTGAAAGTATTAAATTAATGAAAGGGAAGAGATCAAATTAGAATTATTATTATTTAGAATTATTAGAACATTAGAATGGCAACTAAAAAGTTTTATCTCCATAGGTGGTTTTAATGCAGAGGGGTTTCTCTCGTCTGTGGAATGTTACTGCCCCGAAAGAAATGAATGGAGAGAAGTGACTGAGATGCCAACAAGTTGTAGTGGCATGGGTGTAGCAGTAACCATGGAGCCTTGTCCTAATACAATTGAAGAAACTGAGGATACCTGATCAATAACATTTGTAAATAATTGGGCTTGTAGCCAAATTTGCAGTCATAAAGTGCATACATATGTAATACACAGTAACACTGGCCAAGATAGATTTATCTCTAGTTTACCTACATTTTTGTATTATGCGAAGTGTGATTGGTGCAGATGTCTGCACATGGGAAGATATGTACATAGCATTTCTACTGTGCCAAGCTGAAAGTACCTCCTTGACTTCAATGTATAGCAGTAATGCGTAACCATTGATACTAACAAAGTGTTGGATTCCTAGTATCTTGACAGTGGATCATTACTAAAAGTCCAATCCAAGCATCCCTAGCAAAGTAAAAAACAGCCTGCTTCTATTTAAAACATCCTTGTGGAGCTTTTTGCTGCTGTGAAAAACATAGTTGCCACTACTGTGTGAAAATTTGCATGAAATTTGCACATAGTTTAAAATTGATCAATTTAAACTATAATTTGATAGATTTAAATGTGATCTAGATGCAATTATCTTTGTGTAAGTACAGGGACCGGGAAATGTTTATTATTTGGGGATGGCATATATTAAACAAGTATTTTACATGTTTAAGGAGCAAGCAATAGACTTACTTTTGGAATATTAAGGACAACAGTTGGGGTGTAAATAATATTGAGTAATAAGCTTCCTCCTAATATATCTTGTGACCGAACTAAGTGCACTTTTAAAATTATGGGATTTTTTACTCATAGGGAATGATACAAAATAGTGATTTTGTTTTGATCACAATTAAAATCCTATTTTGAAAATAAAGAAAATATCAGACCAATTGGAGCAAATATTGCTTCTTCTGCATGCACTGCTGTGCCATGCACATCATGGTCCACCAAATAAAAAAAATCATGGCTGTGGTTTTACTAGTTTAATTAGTAAACATGTGAAAGACCCATAAACAGGCTTTCCTCCTGGTATTTTTTTCACTTACAAAACATAATTTCTCTTGATCTCTGCTGACTCTCAAACCTAGCAAAGCACTCCACTAATTGTCATTCTTTTAAAGCCATGCTTCAAAGTTTTTTTAACACACCACACCACACCACACCACACACACCAAGTGTTTTTACTCAGGGAATACTAAACATTGCATTTTACACTTCCCATACATGTTTGTAGGTATTCGAAAGCCTACTTGTGTTTTAATGAAGTAATAAACATTATTACTGAGAATAATTCCTGGATGGCATTTTCTGTATCCAGTGCAGGGAGAAAATTCAATATTGCCCTAGAACCTTGTGGGAACATTGTAATGTACGTAAATCATATTTAATTCTGATTTTTCGTTCATCAGATACAGGTAACCTACAGTGTTAAAATGGTTAAATGTGCTCAGATCCTTGAAGTTTGTTTGTCTTTCATTAATTTTGGTAAAGGTTGATATTTTAGGCACAGCTAACCAATACACGGTTCTCCCTGATTTGTGATCCTTCAGTTAGCAGGAGACCACTTGCCTAATGCCATTAAAAAATAAATTCCAGGCGGTGACACAAAAAATATTTAAATACTCTATATGGAAAGTTTTACTGCCAGCAAATATGAAAATATTTTTGTTTTGGTAAAGGTTTTAAAATAGTATAAGGTAAAAAAGTATTGGTATTCTTTATTACTAACAGATCCTGAAGTAAAGCTTACGTACTGCTGTCTGCTACATGATATTGTACAAAATGTATAATTCTATAATTATGAGTATTTATAAATTGTAATTATAAAATTTATTGGTAGCACTACATATCTACCTCTGCTTAGATTGTTGGTCTCTATTGTGAGTATTTTAAATTTGCCAAATTATTTACAATAGTGGTGTGCTAAGAAAACTGTAACTGTAAATTATATACCCATAGTTTTTTTGTAAATTGTAATTTTGTTCTGAAAATACATATTTATTCAAATGTTAATTTATGTACAGCAAAAAATTAAGACAGTGGATAATGCAGATGTTTCTCTGAAGCCTTCCTTGTTCTTTGTAACTTAAGACTCTTGGTAATATTTACTAAATAGCAACAATTTTGGCCAAAAAGGGAACATTTTAGGCATTCAACAAAGAATAAACACTACAATGTATAAAATCCACATTTATTGTATAAATATTAAAATTTTTCAAAGATTCACAAAAAATGCAAGTTATTGTAGTCGCAATGTTACAAGTATTCAATGTATTCAAAGTATTCAATGCATTTCGCGGAAAAATACCGCTTTATCAGGAACAGAAAACATGTAATCTAAAGCGTAATACAATCATATAGCCTATAAATTACAATGCATCCAATCAATACAGAAATTGTTAAAACATAGTAAATACTTACATAATGTATATTAACAACCACAATGGGTAAACCCACAGAGTTTATGAATCTGGATGGTCAGGATATGCAGCAGGATAGCCCACAGAGTCATTCAATTTTATCTAAGCACCTTTTACCCAGCATATGCATATCCTGTACTGGTCATATGCCAAACAGTTTACAGAGATTACAAATAGATTTGAGGTCGAACAATCAATTTTTATTCTCAGATTATGAAACTAGAATACAATCTTTGACTGCTTGTCTGTGTTTGTGACTTCAAGCTGTATTTATAGTGAACTATATACAGCAGAGACCTATTTCTTTTGCTATCAGTGGCCTTTTGGGTTTAGTGCCTAAACACTAGATGTCTTTTTAAATAAAAGGTATTGTATGTTTTCCTCTAAAACCTTGAGTAACTACATATCTTCACTTTTTCCCTGTGAAGTCCCATTCCTGAGATATTTCCATTTCCTATTTGTAGACTCCATACCAATCTTCAGGCAAGAAATGGGACTATTTACAAAGGAAAAATAAAGTTAAGGTATTTGTTTTTTCTCATTTGATGAATGATTTGCTCCATACCTTTATTTTTGTTTTGCTTATTGAGAGTGTTTTACTTCCTGCCTGCAGACTGACATTCAGAGAAAGTAAAAATATATTTTATTAAACTGTTTAAAGTGAACCTGTATTTTGCCTTATCAGAACAAGACATTCATTTCACTGAATGGATCATACTATCTGTTGTTGATACTTACCTTTTACTTACTTTACTTTACAGCCTTCTATTTACTTAAAGCCTGCTGCAAAACATGAAAAATGTTCCTGATTGGCTCGGAGTTCACATAAAGTTATGTACCTTCCCCCATTCCCAATTGAGAGTGTTTGGACACCTAGCATTACATCCAAATAGGAAGTGGAAAAAATAACCTGCTCAAACCCAGACATGCTTGTTATTTCAAGAGGGTTTGGTACGCAAACAGGGTGGCATGAGAGGCTAGAGAAGGAAAACATAGCAACAGAGGGTAGGCTGCTAACCTGTTAACTGATATGAAAACTGAATATTCTTGAATCTTGATGTATTTTGTGTATATCTAAGTGGTGTGTGCTTTAATCCAGCATGACACAACTCCTGTACTTTGCCTCCATGGCCAGAAGTTTCCTGCTATAAAGGTTGGTCACGACTGTTCTCTCTCCTTGTGCAGGACGGCTGGTCTTAGCTCTGCCTTTTTAACTTGCCTGCTGGCAGCCTGTAGTGAGTTCACTTTTATGCTACTTTTACAGGCTAATAGCTGTAATCACAGTGGCTATTGAGTAATTAACTTAAATCCAAGTTTGAGTATCTAGAGTTCATCAGTAAACAAATTTCGTTTCTGAGATGCTATTTTTTTTTTACTTTCAGTACCTATGCCTCTTGTACACACTGTATGTAGTGTAGTGCAAATTTATTACTTTTAATAACTTTAAAATACATCAGCCTGCCCTGTTCCTACAGTATAAAATCACAACATTTCCTGGAGAAATAACTACAATAAACGGGCTGGAAACATCCAGTTACTAACCTTTTCCTGGCGACACATTCCTTGTGGCACATTTAAATAAATAAAAAAATGAATATAATTAGCTTTTTAAAGCTGAATTGCATGTTGTAGCATGCAATAACTGTTTTTTTTTGCAGACATTTGGAAACTGTTCTGTAAGCAGTTGCAAAGCCTTGCAAAGTGGTGTGGATTTTTTTCCAATTCCAGTTCTCCAGAATACATAAAACCACTTAAAAATGTATGCAAAGTTAGCAAAAAGGGATTTCCCATTCAGGTCTATGGAGGCAGTTTGGAAGGCAAACTGCTCCTAGATGTTACAGTTAAGCTGCGTACACACTTCCAATTTTTATCATTGGTAAACGAACGACGAATGATCCTGCACGATATCTGCGAACGATCGTATGGCACCGATCCTGTACCTACAGATAACGACACGATCGTTCAAAGATATTGTACACACGAAAGATGCGATCGTTTGAACGATACAGGAAGTGACGTGCACCACAGGAAGTGAGCGAACGTTCGTTCACCGCGCATGCTCAGACCATGGACGATCACTGAACGACCATACACACGATAGATGGTCAACGACAATCGTCGTCCAATCCGATCCGCCGGTCCGGTCATTCATTTCCAACGACTATCCTCGTTCGTCGGCGTCGTTGGTTACTTTTTTTACGAACGATTTTTGGCCAATCGGTCGTTCGTCGTTCGTTCGTTGTTCATTTCCAACAATAAAAATTGGAAGTGTGTACGCAGCTTTAGTGTCTGAAAAAATTACCACAAGCAAACATCTTAAACAAAGGAGAAAAAAAATTAACCCATCTATTCCAATATTTACCTTTTTAAGGGGTGTCCCTAATAGTAATGTAATGTAAAAACACTAGTCTGAATTTAGCCTAAAAACACAAACTCTCCCTCCTTCCTGCCTGGTATATATAGAAATGACTCACAGGTTTTTATCTTTAACATCTCACACCTGTTCTCCTCTTTGTTTTAATTAATTCTATATAGGGTTATCATTGGAGTATCAGCTCTGCCTTACAGAGCACCTGCTAAGCTGTCACTACAACAATCTGTGAATCATTCTTTTTAGTGTTTCTGCATGAAATATTGCATGACTCACATTCCTTTTTTTGTAAAACTAAACTAGCGTTTATACCTACTAACTTTTACATTAAGCCAGAGTAGTTCTTATCAAATCAATCCAATAGTTAACAAATCAAAGTTCAAGAAATTGAGCACTAAAGATATGCTCAGTAGTATACAGACAAAAAGCAGGTAACAAACAAGGACATTTGCAAGGCCTGTATAGAGAACCAAAACAGTTGGAAAGTTTGGAAATTTATTGCTAATAGGTTTCCCACATGGCACCTATATGGTTCAATGCTCCTAAGTGGTAAATAATTAATTTACAACCCTTTTACTTATGATAATATATGATAATATGATGAATATGATAATTCTGTTTTGTTTTTTTTTTGGTGCAACACCCTTTTTTTTTTTAAATAAAAAGATGCAGCACCGACCCCTAATTCTTGGTCGCCAAGGTGGTTGAGAATGAATGGGAGTGCAAAGCCTCTGGGATACCTACGTCAGTCATCCCAGGAGGCTCTTGGGCTCAGGAGGCTCTTGGGCAATTTTTTTTCCTGTGCATGCACAGATCAGCAATTTTTTTTTTCATCCTACGTCACATGATCTTGCACCTGAAAGAGCCCGGAGGAGAAGGCGAAGATGGTGGCGCCTGGAGCGCCAGCTGCGGGACCCGATGCAGGACACCCCTGGAGTGATTGGACTGCACTGCGGGATTGAAGGTAAGTGTATTTTTTTTTTTTTTTTGGTTTTAAGTTTAGTTCCTTTTTTTAAATTTTTTTTAAAATAATTTTTGTAAAATTAGTTTTGTTTTACACTAACAAACACTGGCTGCCTAAAGGTAACTGTTTTGTGGTAATTGGACAAATTGAACTCAAAATCTGAAACCCATTTTTACACACCTAATTATTTGATTACAATGGGGAACAATTTTGAACATATTTTATGTTATTTACACTAAAATAGGTATGCTGATTCTGAAAGTGCAGTAAGTTTTCTTCTATCACGTCAGGTTTTTTTCTCTACCATTTATAATAATGCAATTTATGTAGCGTGGATTTGTATAGGCTATTCATTTACACGCAAGACGATGTGGTCAGAGGTTGTGCGCTGCTCCACGTAGTGAATAAGCAACATTTATTTTTCTACTTACACACATATTTCCTTTCTTTCAGAGTTTAAAGTGTGTCCTCCTTCACAATGGCAATATATTTGGGTCAGTCCCAATCGGCCATTTAGTTTCTCTTTGTAAAGAATATGTAGACATAAAGAGAGTCAATGAGTTGTTGCAATATCACCAACACAATTGGGTCATCTGTATTCACCTTAAAATGGTATGCTTCCTTCTTGGTCAGCAACGCGGATACACCAAGTATCCCTGTTATTATCTGTGCATGTGGGACAGCAGAGAGGCATTGAGTGGAAAGGACTAGGCCTCCAAGATCTGCCCTAAAACCAGGTGATCCAAACATTCTACATGAGCCACTTGTTGATAGAAAGAATATTATTTTCCCGCCTCTGCACAAGAAACTGGGTCTGGTGAAGCCGTTCGTTAAAGCTTTGCCAACTGAGGGAGACTGTTTCAAGTACCTCATTTCGGCATTTCCTAGCCTTTCATTTACATAGTTACATAGTACGTTAGGTTGAAAAAAGACATAATTCTATCAAGTTCAACCACTAGCGAAATAATCATATCCCAGATAACAAACCCTATAAGACATAGTTGGTCCACAGGAAGGCTAAAAAACCCCTGGTAAAATTTGCTTCAACAGGTTAAAAAAATTCCTTCCTGATTCCATGAGGCAATCAGATGTTGCCTGGATCAACAGTCACTGTTATTTTTACTTCAATCTATAGTAGTTGCTAAAACTATTTCCTGAGGGGGCCGATTCCACATTTTCACAGACCTTACAGTGAAGAATCCCTTCCTTATCCGGAGGATAAACTTCTTTTCCTCCAGATGCAAAGAGTGCCCTCTTTTTGCCCCTTTTTGAAAAAAATTGAAAAAATAAAGGCCGGTGTGTTTGATGGTCCACAGATTCAGAAGCTCATCAAAGATGTACATTTCATCAGGACAATGTCAGAGGTCGAAAAGAATGCTTGGTTATCATTCAAAGCCATTGTCAAGGACTTTCTTGGAAACAGACGGGCAAATAATTACACAGAAATTGTCTCTTTCTACAGAGAGCTACAAAATGCTTGGTTGCAATATGAGCATCAAGGTGCATTTTCTGCGTAGCCATCTTTCTAACTTCCTGGAAAACCTTGGTGCAGTCAGTGATGAGCAAGGTGAACAATTCCATCAAGATTTGAAGGTCATGGAAGGACGGTATCAGGGTAGATGGGATGTACATATGATGGCTGACTATTGGAGCATTCGGCAGGATTGTTCAGACTATTGGAGCATCCGGCGGGGTTGTTCAGACTATTGGAGCATCCGGCAGGGTTGTTCAAACACTAAACACTCCAGGAAAAGCTTTAAGCGTATATATTCTTACCTTACGCTTACCTGACAATAAATCCTTTGTATGAACAAAATAAATTTAAATAAACAGTACATTCAAGTTATTATTTCATTTTTTTTCATTGTATGTAAAATTTGTATGTTTTTTGACAAAAATGGAGGGTACCCTGTATTGTAAAAACTGGATGTGATAGCAAAAAACTGGTCATTTCTAGATTCACCACCCAAAAATTAGTAAAAAAACAAGTATAAGATCTAACTCAACAAAAAATACATTTCCCAGTGTTATTATTTTACAATTTGTTGAAATTTGTTAAATCACTAACGGTAGCCTGCACCTATACTAAACCTCTTGTCTGTTACTTCTTTGTTGACCCTCACGGGAGTATGTCAGTTATCTCACATTTCTTACAGCAGCCACAGTTTGTAATTTTTTTTCAAATGTCTCTTTTTGATTGTTTGGAGCAAAAAAAAAAAAAAGGGAAAAAAAAGAAACCAATGGTTTGGCTAAACATCTAACTGGCCCACTGATGCCCCTGACTGACTGAAGACCAACCAGAAATACAATCACTTTTCAGACAAAATGGTTAACTCGCTTTAGAAGCAGAGTTTTTTGTTCCCTCACATCTCTTGGATCACACTGAGCTCCTTGCAGCATAATTAAATAGGACACCCGTACTCCACCTCCACAGGTAAAACCCCAGACATGAATTCAGGCTGTTGCCAGGATCCTAACAATCCAACTTTCTACGAACCAAACTGAAAACCTTACAACACATCTCCTGGAGCCTTAAAAGATATACCACCTTTGTCTTGGTGGTACATAGATCCCATCTAGCACTTTACCAACAGGGCTTTGGCACAGACACTCATTTCAAAACTTTTCCCACCTTTATTGTGACCTATACCCTGTACAATTCAAATAAAAACAAACAAATAAAAGTATGTAAACAAAAGAAATAAAGTATGATAATCTGGTTGCAAAATGTACACTCCCTAAACAAATACTTTCATTGCATTCAGTTTTTTTTCCAAATCTGACAGATTGCGAGGGCAGCCATTGCTCAGGTCACCCCAAAGATTTTTCTATTGCATTTAGGTCTGAGCTCTGGCTGCCCCATTACAAAACCTTAATTTTCTTCAGATGAACACATTCTTGTGTTAATTTGGATGTATGCTTGGGGTCATTGTTACGTTGAAAGGTAAAATTCCTCCCCATTTTTAGCTTTCTAGCAGACACCTCAAGGATTTGGACCAAAGTTACTGGTATTCAGAACTGTTCATAATTCCCTCAACCTTGACTAAAGCCCCAGTTCCAGCTGACGAAAAGCAACCTCAAAGCTCATAAAAGCTTTGAACTGGGGGGGGGGGGGGGGGGGGGGGGCTGAGGAGTGTATACTTTTTATATACAATGTAACTCCACTTACCTATGAAATGTCAACAACATAAAGCTAGCTTCCTTTAGTACTCATCATGTTAACACATGTGTACCTGTGGTACCCGCAGGACTTAAGTGAACAAACAACAAATAATAGCAAAAAAAGACCATGTGCACACTAAAGCTATACTAAAGGTGCGTACACACTTCCAATTTTTATCGTTCCAATCGAACGACGAACGATCGATTGGGCAAAAAATCGTTCGTAAAAAAGAAAACTTTCCTGTCGTGCACATAGTTCCTCTATCGCTTAAACGATCGTATCTATTGTGTGTACAATATCTACGAACGATCGTGTCATTACCTCTATGTGCAGGATCGGTGCTATACGATCATTCGTGTATATCGTGCAGGAACGTTCGTCGTTCGTTTTCCGACGATAATAATTGGAAGTGTGTACGTAGCTTAAGCCAAAGGTTGGTGATTTTAAACATCAAGGCCAAGTAAAAGTGCAAGAACAAGTTTAGGAAAAAAGGTCAAACATATGTATCAGTTATCCAGGCAGGTATACTAGAATCAAGACTGTATGTGGTTGAAAAGACAGACAAAGGTCTATAAATGTGGCCGGCAGTTGAAGTTTAGATTTTAAAACAAATGATTGTATAACACAAATGCATAGACATTCTTGTTTAAAAGAAAATGTGCCAGAGGACACATATCAGAAAAGATATTATTTTTTTCTATTCATTTACAATCTGCTAGTGTGACATTTGTGACAGGGAGGTTCAAGCTACTTCTATAGTCACAGTGACTCAGCATCCCAGCAAGTGCATAATGAGATTGTTTTAGGATTTACTTAAGGAGAAGTAGTCAGAAATAAAACTATTTTATTGTTGCCAATTGAAACCATGTTACATTTTTCTTTATTTAAAAAAAGATTAAAATTCAGTCAGATTTCTAATGAAGTTGATGTATAGCTGCTGGTGGGGCATTCTGTTTAACTGCATTTAAAATAATCTGAAAAAGTCTGTAGTTCAGTCAATCCAAAGAATCTGGGCTATTGACAATACAGTTAAAAATATTCAAATGGCTAAAACTAGGGTTTGGGCAATTCTGATAACAGTATTTATGGACGTGATTCTAATTTTTCACAACCATGAATTCACAGAGAGTTCTTTCAGTGTATTATTCGTTTATTATTAGTTTAATAATTTATGTACAAATTTGCTGAATCATTTTATTTTAACATTTTTTATTTAAACATAAGCAAAACAACGGTGACAATAAAATATGAGACTTACAACTAAACAGAAAAAATATTTCAAAAGTGCAAAATTTTGTGTCATGCCGAACATTCTAAATCATTTTACCTGAACCAAGTTTAACAATACACACACAAAATAATCATAAACAGAACCAACGACCACCTCTCAAATCCAACATTCTTGGAAAATGCTAATTGAACTGTTTTCCTCCTCTTTGCAGTAACAATTTTATTATTTATAGTAATAGTATAGGGGAAAGAAAAGCCAGAAAAAACCTAAGCCTAGGAAAGAAGTGAACAAAGAAACGGGAAAAAACAAAAGAAAAGGGGGTGTTAGAAGATGCTTATCTGTCCGGCGACTCCGTGCTGTGCGCCATCGCAGTATAAAACACTTTTTATTCTGTCCAGCGATGTCATTTGAAGCAGCCAGGAGACCTAAGATAGACCTAAGATTTAGGATAGCAGCATCCCCTGTTTCCCTTTAATCATGCAGCCTGATTTATTTTATGGCACCCCCATCATCTATTGTACACAGCAAGGGGATTCTAGAGGCTGACCAGCTCCTGACTCAGTCCTGCACTGCTATTGGGTGCTGGGACTTTATAGCCTATCTGCTCCTAGTCACCAGGACCTGTTGTAGCGTATAGCTGGGCTAATCTGTTCTGAAGTGTGTTTTCGTCTGATTTACTGTTGCTGAGCTTGCCTGTTCCTGACCTATCGTGTGTATGCAGCCTGAACCAACCTTTTGCCTGTGACCCCGATTCTGCTTGTGTTTTGCTCTTGTGTACTTAGTTTGGTGGACGGATATTCTGTGTTCAACCTCTGCTCTGTATTCTGAACTTGGCTCTGTTGGAATCTTGGGACTGCTTTATCTGTGGGCTCCTGGCTTGCTGCCTGCCCATTCCCAGATGCCTTCCCCTGCACAGTAAGTCCTGAGGGCAACCGAGTGCTGGGAGACGGAACCAGTCTCCCGAGGCCGAGCGGGGGCTTGCTTTAGGACTGCAGTGTTAGATGAGGGACTGGTGTCTGGTGAGGATTGGTGCTGACCAGGGCCTTACAGGGGGAAAGTGGTAGAGAGAAGGGGGCAAATAGGGGTGACGCAAAAGCACTAGAAAAGGAGTCATACTACTCTAACCCCCAAGTGTCAGAGTGGGCGCATGAGTGGGCAAACTAAAAGTGTCGCTGCACTAAGCGGCTTCATGCCTCTCCTTTCCTTGAGCAGCATCCACAGCTCATCCACGGTTCCTACAGCCAAACAGCAGTAGTGGAGATTCCTTGCAATCATTCCTCCATCTGGATAAAACCTCTGGTAAACACTCTTCTAAATCCTGGGACTGCCAAGCTCGGTTGGGTCCTGCAGCTTCCAAGATGCCGGCCATCACCTTTTGAGCTGCCACAGCACTTGTTCTTCCTTCCTCCTCCTCTACATTCTGGGCCCAGACCACTGGCATCCAGTCCCCTGCAGCTATGGAGCCTTCCTCTCCTCTGGAGTCTGCTCAAGGAATTAAGCATGCAGCTATCTCCCCTGAATCTGCTTTACCACAGAGAGATTCCCTTGCTACTAAGGGTAAGACTGCAGGCAGCAGGTCCCCTGAAGCCATGGAGCTACTGCACTGGAACCTTATCAGGAATATAAGCAACATTCTGCTCCCCCTGATTCTATAATTTCACTCAGGGACTCCCCAACTCATAGAAGTCACATAGGAGACTCAGCATCCCCTGCATCCACCCAAGATACTGTTTCTTTATTGCAGGTCGTCAGCTTACCCCAGGAAGATGACATGGACCCATTAGGTCTAAGTAGTCCCCCCTTGGAATCTAGACAAGCCAGTGGTTACTCTAGTGATGCCACCTAATAGCTTCCTTTGCAGATTTACTAAAAAGGAAGCTGGACAAAGCCAGACTAAATATTAAAGTGGATTTAAAAATGACTTCCAATCCACAGGCCATCGATTTGACCTCATAGAACAAAAAATGCATGGAACCATTCGAAGGGTATCACAAAACACCAGTGCTATTGCATTTTTAGATGGCCGCATAGAAGTAGTCCAGCACAAAATTGAAGACCTGGAAAACAGAACTAGAAGGAGAAACTTCCACATTAGTGGCGTTCCGGAGCATATTAAGGACCTGAATAGCAAATTTTTTGAAAGGATTACTTCCAGACCATTGCACTTTGAATTTGTCAGAATACACAGGGAAGCCCTAGTGCAAATGGCGCTGGGAAGCCCTAGAGCAAATAGGACACCCAGAGACATGATCGTTAAACTACACTTCTATCAAACTAAAAAAGCCTTCATGAAAGTGATCAGAAACCTCTCACAATCCAAAAACTCAGGCCCCTTAACTGCTACTTCAATCACTAATGCAGAACAACATTAAATATTGCTGGGCCTATCCATTCAAAATATGCTTCAGTTACAAAATAAATCTCAAGCCTTTTCAACTTTAACTAAGGGCAAACTACTGCTTAAAGCAGACCCAACTGCAAACTTTTTACTTTACATAAAAGGGTAGACATTCTTTTTTATTTTTTTAAATGCAACACCTTTTTTAAAAGCATGCACAGAAGAAGCCTTTTCTTTGATGGGGAAAAATAAAGATCTCATGCTTGCTGCATGCAAACTACTTCTTAAAGTGGACCTAAACTCAAAAATTTTACTTTTCATAAAAGTGGTAGACAATCCTTTTAAATAAAGTAACGATTACCTTCTTTTTTTTTTAAATGCGACGGCCCTTATTGAGGGTGAAGCACCTCCCCTTACTGTCAGTGATCACCCTCACTCATGCCGGGAGGCTCCTGACTGCCCCTTCTGCACATGGCTTATGTCAGGCATGCACAGAAGAAGCCATTCCTTTAATGAGGAAAAAATGCCAATCTCACGCATGCACAGTGAGATCTTCTTTTCCCCATCTACGTTAAATGATCCTGCACAGTGCGAGATTGGGTGATATACGAAGAAGGGGAAAAAGGGCCAAAGAGGATGGTCTCCGAACGAGAATATGGGACGACGTGAGACCCAATCGAGGAGACCTCCATATGGATCTGTGGGATTATAGGTAAGTGATTTTTTTTGTTTTTGGTTTAGTTCTACTTTAAAGAACATGGAATTATCTCTACTGGTCCTTCACATCAGCCTCCAGTAGATGGCGCTGCAGCTCCACTTTCTCCTCTCTGCACTCAAGCATTCCCCTAAAATTTTACAGAATAACTCCTAAAGGAAGCAAATTCTTTAGACCTTGTTGAGATGGTTTTCTCTTGTCTCCTCAATTTTCACTGTGCAGGGAAAATGTCCTTGCTCAACCATGGATCCAAGCTTATATCCTTTATAGCGAGTGTATAAGAGGATACTTTCTCGGGAATAGTTGCAATATAATTAGTATAGTTTCTCCAGGGAACTGGAGGGGGTAAGCATGCCCTCCCTTGGAGTTAACTGTTACTCGTACTAAATGTCAGGCTCCCTTATCGATCAGATTATATCCTTTTATCAGTTTCTGCCTCAGGTATTTTTTTTCATGCCCAAGTAATATCTAGAGGTTTTTTTTCCTCCTTCTCATGTTAACCTCCTCTATTTCCCCCAAACCCCAGGTTCTTCTAATGGAGATGTTCATGTTCCTTGGGCTCCACTGTTCCTGTACATTTGAGCTATACTTGATAAGTTCCCTGGATGCAGTTGAGCACTTGGCTATAAGTTTTGTTGTGCCTTAACCTCCCTGGCAGTATGAATACTAAGTATTTTTAAATGTAAAAGTGGTACATTTAAAAATACTTAGAATTTTAAATTCCCCGCCAGGTCCTGCCTCCTAGCCACACAGTCCCACCCTCCAGCCACACACTCGCGAGCAGATGCCTTGCCCCCATTTGCTTCCCCTGGCCTCCGTCCCCAATGTTCACATTGGCGAAGCAGATGCTGGCTGAGCATCGCCAGGTTACACAGATGCCTGGCTGGCATTGCTAGGGGTTGAAGATGCCAGGCATCACTGGAGGACACTGCAAGCATCGCTGGAGAACGCCGTGGGCACTGCAGGAGGAAGCTGCTGGAAAGCGGACCTTTAAACTTCCTGGCAATTCCACCCCAAGTGACTTGGGGTTACCACTTTTGGTATGGAAAATTCACCCCAAGCCACACTCAGGAATACCAGCAGGGAGGTTAAACCCCAAGGAATAACTTTTGTAATACAGTATCATCAATCCTTAGGAGTAGATGTGTTAGCTCTACAGGAGATGCATTTTTTTGACGCTTCTTATCCCAAATATCTACACACGTGCTTCCCATTGGCGTTCTTAGCTAATGCATGGGAAAAAGAGCGGGGTAGCTTTGTGCTTTTCCACAAATGTATTATTTATGCTCTGAACGTATAAAGACCAGGATGGCCATTACAAGTTAGTGGTGGGTACCTCCCCTACATTGGATCAATATTCTTTTTTAAACTATAATAAATAAATTAACCGGGGATTCCAACTTGGCTCTGGACCAAATACTAGACAAAACTTTAGTGCCAAATATTCCCCAGTTTAAATCTGGCATCCGTATTGCTTCAATATGATTTAGTTAATGTCTGGAGAAAACATAATCCTTCCACTAGGGACTATACCTATAACTCTTTGGCTCATAGGCACTATTCAAGGATAGATCACACATTTATTCAATCTGCTTACATGACCCATCTAACATTGGCTCCCATTTTAGCAACCCTGTGGTCGGGTCATGACCCAGTGGTGCTCCAAGTCTCAGGTTTTTGGGTAAGGAACCTTCAACATTAATGGAGTTTTAATGAATCTCTTCAAAATAACCAAATACTTTTGATTTAATAACCCTGCTAACACTTCCCCGACAATGAATTGGGACAGACATAAGGCCACTAAAAGAGGACACATAATTTCCTCGACCACCAATCTCAAAAAACAAACCTTACAACTTACTGGTATATTAAGTAAAGATGACCTTAATAGCCAGGTGAATAATTGAAGGTGACTTAATAGAGTCGAGTTCGGAATTGGGGTTGTTGAATGGAGAGACCAATCAATCATGGAAAGAAGAAAAAGGAAAAAAAAAAGTTTTAATATCAAACTGATAGTGGGAGGAATACGATTGATGTGCGGGGCATGGAGATGTGTGATGGAATGTTTGTCAGAAACAAGGGGAGTTGCTTCTTGAGTGTGTGTGAGGGACATTCTTAGGTTGGGCTGGGGAGAAGGGAGAGAGTGTGTGTATGGGAGACATGATTAGATGAGGCTGGAGGGATGGGGGGGGGGGGGGAGAAAGGGAGAGGAGGGAGTGTGCTGAAATGAGTGATAATGCTGGATGATGAGGTTAGCTAAAAGTATGGTACAATGTCAATAAATTATTGTTAATGCACAATTAGCAAAGATAATGAAAGGTTGAATGAATTATTCTAACTAGATAAATAGAGCTATAGTTCTACATCACAACATGCAAATATATAAATATTGTACAGTATAGTATAATAACTAAAATGACATGTAAACAAATACAGAGTAATTTCAAAACATAACATCATTTGAAATTTGAATTATAGTAACCATGCTTAGACTAATAAGCATTGTTAAGATATGTCTATGGTGGCTGAAGATGTAAAAAGGGTATCGTCACCATTGGAGAAGGTGTTGGTTGTTGTAAAGCATAGAGATATAAAGGTATACATGTAAATATTTAACTACATTATACAAAATAGATATAAATGAAAGGATAAATTGGTAGAAAGTATAAATGGAGAAGTATATAAATGGTTCTTGATTGTAAAGTTTTAGGAACTTAGTAGTAAGGGTTTGAAACTGAATATATCATTAAGACCTTGATGTTTTGTTGCTTGAAGGTTCCAGATAGTTACATTCAGCCTGTAACCATTTAATGTCCAGGTTGCCTCCTCGTGGATTGTTAAGAACATTTTCAAGGCCATAGAAGGTAACAAATCCGGACTGAATTTATGTTGAGTACCTACATAGTAACTGATGGGTGTAATGATTCTTCCTGACGTAATAGAGTGAATGTGTTCATAAATCCTTTTTTTAAAGACACGTTTTGTTTTCCTGATGTAGAAAGAACCCTATTTACATAGAACAAGGAATATTACTGCCTGGGTGGTGCAGCTGATGTGGTGATTAGGGCAATGTACTTTGCCATTGGGGTGTGGCTTCTTGAATCCAGCGACACTGCGTACAGTGTCCGCATCTAAAAGTACCTTTGACTTCCTTGGGGGGTGGTGTTATCTGAAAGTGGCTCCAAACTAGTTGATCTTAAAGTGATAAAGATGTTTTAAATGCAAATTGGGGTTTGTCACCTACAAATTTATGTAGGGAAGGGTCATTGCTGCGAATTTCCCAATGTTTCTTGCAAATCTTCCGAAGTTGCCTATGCTTAGAATTGTATCTTGTGATATATCTGGTTTCAGTCTTTTGATCGATGGTATTATCTTTGGTATTGGATAATAGCTGTTGTCTCGTATGTTTGTTTGCCTTTTGATTTGCACTCTTCAAAATTTTATTGGAATACAGTTAGGTCCATAAATATTTGGACAGAGACAACTTTTTTCTAATTTTGGTTCTGTACAATTAATTTTAAATGAAACAGCTCAGATGCAGTTGAACTGCAGACTTTCAGCTTTTTATCAGTGGGTTGAACAAAAAGATTGCATGAAAATGTGAGGAACTAAATCCTTTTTTTTAACACAATCACTTAATTTCAGGGGCTCCTAGGGTTGGGATGAATTTGGTCCAAAGCTAGAAAAGCAATTTTGTTTTTGTCAAAGTTGTGCTTCTTGCCTACATGAGGGCTCACTGGGATGACCATTTTACCATTATTGATGGCATATATGTTTAGATGTAGATTCTTTTTCGTAGTGCTCTCTTAGTCTTCCAGCACTGATATAGGACCTAATTTATTAAAGCTCTCCAAGGCTGGAGAGGATACACTTTCATCAGTAAATTGGGTGATCCAGAAATCCAGAGAATTAATCTGGTCCAGGATTCAAAACACTTGCTAGCATATAGCAAATTACTGGAAATCCATTCCAGGTTTGCTGGATCACTTATCTTCACTGATTTATTTTTATTCTCTTTTATTCTCCGCAGCCTTGGAGAACTTTAATAAATCAGGCCCATAGAATCAGGTAGATAATTACTAGGGATGAGTGAGCGAGAATTGTAAGTTCGATCTCGCAGTAAATTGGGCCATCTTGTGTTCTGTGTCAGAGAAAGAAGCAGGGAGAGCATTGTGACAGGGACAGGTTAGGAGCCTTCTGTATATCTTTAAATATACAGATTGGGCAGTTTTTGATGCTACCTCTTGCTGTCCGGCAAAAAAGGCAGAAACATTTCTGTCCTACTCCCCAAAAAATAAAGATATTTCATTCTGATAGCACTTGCTATCTATCAAAATAGCAAGATCCAGCGGTCAGGCTGGAACGATGTCATAACCATTATCTTTCTGCTTGATAATACCCTGTGTAGCCTGATGGAAAGTGATGATGGGAGAGGAGGGGAAGAAATGGGGGAGGAGGATGAGGGTGACATTACACTCCATAGCACACAGCCAGCATCAGGAGGAGCAAGAAGGGACACTGCCCAGCATCAGGAGTTTCAGGAGGAGGAAGAAGATGATTATGATGATGAGGGGGACCATGTTGGGGCTGCTGGACAGGACTCGTCCAACCCGCATTTGTGCTGTCATGCCCCAGGCATTGTGCTGGCGATGGAACAACAGGAACTGCTGCGGTTTGAAGAGAAGAAGGTGGGTGATGAGGAGGAAGATGTGTTGGTGCCTACATGTTGTGATGGCTATGGAGGGACCCCCGCATTTGCAGCATCAAAAACCAGGATGATTACTGGCTGGCCACCCTTCTGGATCACCGCTACAAAGACAAAATGTCACAGTTTCTACCCAACCTGGCACAAGAGAAAGCAGAATACTGAGCAGAATACTATGCGACCGGCTGTGTGAGGAGTTCCGCGTACCACATTCCACACAGGGAGCTCAGGCGGACAACGCCTCCACCAGCAGTAGTAATGGCATCAGGCCGCACACATCCAAAAGTGTAGGCCAAGGCAGGGGGGATTTTCTGGATGCCTGGCGAAACCCAGCCACCTCAAACAAGTGAAGTGCAGGGGCATAACCATCGGGAACGGATTAGATGCATGGTGCACGATTATGTTCTGGCTGGTGGTGTTGATGACAGCAGTTATGAGGAGGATGCCTATCCTGACAGTAGTGACGCCATTAATTTTTGGGTCAACAGGCTTGAAATCTGCCCGCATTTGGCACAGTATGCCATCAAGCTTCTTTCGTGCCCGGTATCCAGTGTTCTGTCCAAAAGAACCTTCAGTGCCGCTGGCGGAGTGGTCACGGGCAACCGATCATGACTGTCGCTGGAAAATGTCAATCGCCTCACCTTTTTGAAAATGAACGAAAGGTGGGTTACTAACAACTATCGTATCCCCACTGCAGATGTCACTGATTGACTGACACAAGTACTCACTGGCCAACCAAGATGCCTCTGTGAACCCAGACTGCTCCTGTGCTGAGTCTGTGGCTGCCTATCAGCAACACCGAGTCAGCTGAGCCCGCCTCGGTTGAAATATTCCGCTAGTTATTGCAATGTCCAGGGGTGGCTTTCATCCCCAATGTAATGCTTGCCATTCTGCCAGTCAGCAATATACTTTACATTTCTGCTGCTCCCAGGAGGCCAACAAACTGCAGATGAAAACCCCCAGTACTGCCACACTGATAGGTACCATTGCCTTTTTTTCCTAATTTTTCAGCTAAGTATTGTAAGATTGAGGGTTGGCATTCATGTCATCCACTTCATGATGCAAACTAGAAATATTGTCTACCTTCCCACCGCTTCCGGTACCACAGACAGCAGTGCTGGCGCACAAAACATCTTGGTCTGGTCCTTCACAAATTTCAGATATTTGTATTACACACTTCTGGGTGGCATTAATGATGCACTACACCCAGCTCTACTTGCCAGTTACCAATGCAGTCCCCGCTCTGTCTCAGGGCCCACCGCCTCCTCCTTCTGCTGCTGCTGCCACCTGTCAGTACTCCATTCACTAAAATTGTAAACTTCTGGGTGGCATTGACGATGCACTACACCAAGCTCTAGATGCCAGTTGCTCTTTCGCAGGGCCCATCGTCTCCTCCTCTTGCTATTGCTGCTGCTGCCTGTCAGTACTCCATTCACTAAAGTTGTATTACACACTTCTGGGTGGCATTGTCATTGTACTACACCCAGCTCTAGATGCCAGTTACCAATGCAGTCCCCGCTCCTTCTAAGGGCCCACTGCCTCCTACTTCTCCTGCTGCTGCCGCCTGTCAGTACTCCATTCACTAAAATTGTACACTTCCGGGTGGCATTGATGATGTACTACACCCAGCTCTAGACGCCAGTTATCAATGAAGTCTCCTCTCCGCCTTAGGGCCCACTGCCTCCTCCTCCTGCTGTTGCTGCTGCCGCTTGTCAGTACTCCATTAACTAAAACTGTACACTTCTGGGTGGCATTGAGGATACACTACACCTAGCTCTAGATGCCAGTTACTAGTTATTATTATACCAATGCAGTTCCCGCTTCGTCTCAGGGCCCACCACCTCCTCCTCCTGATGTTGGTGCTGCCACTTGTCAGTACTTCATTCACTAAAATTGTGGCCGAACTTTTAGCACTAAAAATTTACCCCGTACCACACTCGGGAATACCGCCAGGGAGGTTAAACTAGTACTTGCGCATGGAGTACTCCAAATCTCTAAATTCTTTTGTCACTATGTTTACGAATGTTATAATGTGAGTATAGTTAGAAAGTTGTGGGAATAAAGTTGTTTTAGCGTGCCTAATAGGTATAGGTAGGGGAGTATGCATTTCAAGAGTGGGGGTAGAGGCTGTGTTACCAGTTGAATCTTTGTTTTCTGCTAGTAGTTCATAAAGAGTTTTCAGGTTTCTGAAGTCTTCTATGTTGAATTTTTTTAATCCAGGAGGTATTGTAAATGTATTATTGATACGATTGTTATCACACATAGGTTTAAGGGTAAGTGTTCTACAATCAACAGATTGCTGTCTTTTATGACTTCAAACTTATCCAAGTTTGCAAAGGGGCAAAAAAATAGACCCTTTTTAGGTACTTCTGTTTCCATGGAGGGTAATGAGGACAAATGAATAATTTTCAGGTCTATTGGTTGAGATTCAGTTTTGATATAAAAAAATGGTCCAGGGAGCATTTCACTGGGCATGACAGTTGTGGGAGACGAGGGCCTAAAAAAGTGGTTCGGGTATTGGGGATGGTCCCTGATGTTGGCTGTAAGGGCAGTGAGAGGGGGAGGGGGGATGGGGGAGATTTGGAGGGGGGAGGTACATGGTGTAGTGGGGATTTGGATGGATGGGATGTTAGTGAGCCCTGTGAAGATGAATGTAGGTTCCAGCTGAGAAGGAGATGTGGTAAAGGAAATTGTGGATACCAGTTCAGCAGGTGATGTGGTAGTGGGTAAATTAGTGGTAGCATCAGGATTGAGAATCAGTGAAGTAGTGGATTGTTTGCTTGACTCAGTTCATAATGATTACTTTTATAATGCTTTTTTCTTTTTAGTGTAAAATCAGGGGGAATTATTGAGAGTGATGGAAGGGATGCAGGAGTTGGTTGGGAGGGGGTAGTGTAGTGGGAGGGGGGATAAATTGGATAGTGACAAATGATAAACTAACCTGCACACCTAAAGGTAAAATGGTAGTATTCCACAATACATGGGACCTTTGGAATTCCTACATCTCAGTGTAATTGTAGAAAAGAACCACCATTTGCCCTTTCCCCCTTCCTGACTTTCCCTTTACTACACCCCTCACCCCCCTTTTCCATTCAGGTATTTCACATATTTTGTGTTGGTTTGACCATTCTTTTTAACATTTTCCTTTATGGGGAAACAGAGAAATGATGCTATTGCCAATTTAAAGGTTATGTAAAATCAGTGTTTTGGTTCATATACAGTATCTTTTCTGCATAGAGCAAGGCACTTGAAAATAGAGGAGCATACTGATTTACTTTTGTTTCTCTGTACAGACCCGAAAGGTGAATGTGTTTGATTCTTCTTCTTCTTACTATATCCTGAAACACTGTGAATGTTCAACTTTAATGGGTGTAAATTGTTTATTTCTCCCCTACAATACCTATACTTGTTGTAAAACCTCTTAAAAACTCAAACAATATTTGAAATACAACAAGTGTCAGCAATAAAAATAGCAAATACACTCAGACTAGGTCCAGCTGGTATTTATACTCATGTGAGTCCAAAACTGAATCCAACAGAGCCACATCTTGCAAATGTAACTCAAGACCCCTTACTCATGGATATCTATATTTAAAACCTCATTAACCCTATGGGACAACAGTTGCAAAGCTTAAAGGCCCTATTCTCTCCAAAACAGAGAAATATCTAACAGTGGTGACAGGAAGGTAAATTAAATTTTTGTGAACTCTGTAAAATGGTCTTCTGTTATGTGACAATCAATAGATTTCTGTGTGACTTACCAAATCATATCCCAAAAAGGCTTCAAAAATAAGCAGGTCCAAAAAAACATATATAAAATTGTGCCGATGCATCTTTAGCATACCTTGGGAATTGCGAGAATAAGCACTGGTGTTCTATGCCACTGGGATACAATCCTAGGTTCAACTCATGGAATCTGCTACAAATGGAGGGTAACATGCAAGACTACCTGGGCATTTTTAGAAAATGCAATGTTACCAATAGACCATGTGATTCTGGGGAGGTCTGCATGTTGTAACTTGATATTATCTGTTCTGAAGTATGATTGATGATGTTGAGAAAAGGAAGTGTGTTTTTACAAGTAGCACAAGTTAAAAAAATAGTTAAAATTGCATTAAGGAATTCTTTTTTTTTTTGTCTTTATTTTTCACAGGCTTTATTCTAGTTTCAATTAAAAAAAAAAGTGAAAAAAAACAATGCTCTGTTGGGCCTTTGAAGCCACACACCTGAATATATGCACCAAGGGAAATATTTATTTAATACGTCAACGTTTTTCTCAGTAAATATATTTCTAATGAGGCTACTGACATGAAATTTACACCAGATGTCGGTAACAAGCTAAGTAATGCACACATACAAAGAATAATTGCTGGCCTATAAAAAGGTTCCAAAGTTCCAAAAATGTTCCAATGTACCAGGGTATCACACAAGAAGCATCTCATGATGGACAAAAGCAAAGAGCTCTCTCAAGACCTTCACAACCTTATTGTTGCAAAACATACTGATGGCATTGGTAACATGTATTTCTAAGCATGCTTCACTGAGCATCGTTGGGGATATAATTCAGAAATGGAAAGAACATCATCAGCAAGACTTCTGACAGAGGAGTCAAAATAACAATCAGAAGAGTTGTCTAGGAGCCAAGGATGACTCGTGGAGAGCTTAAGAAAGACCTGGAATTTAATACTAATAATGTTTTACCGACAATAATGCTTTACCAGTATATATTAGTATATGTGTACATTTAATGAGGTCATCCTAAAGGAATGCAGCTCACCCTTTAACTGACATCCCCTATAAGGTAAAATGCTGGTTAAAGAATGATTATTGTCCGTACTGTTCTAGTACTAGCCTTGTCCTCAGTTTAAAACACAGTGCCACACCTAATTGGGTAGTCTTAACCAAACTAACTGCATGCAACATGTTTTTTGTTCATCTGCCAAGCCATTCAATTTGGACTCCTTGGCCAAATGCCACTCTGCCACTTCCGAAGTAAATCTTTAGTTGGTATTACATTGTTTTATCTACCTGTCTTTATATCATTAAATAGTATAATTTTAAATTTTTACTAGCAAGTCTCTGGGTTATCTCTCTTTCTACACTTTGAATTTAAATAAATATTTACATAAAGTGTCACAAATTATATTTGTGACATAACACACGCTCACTGCGCATTACTCTGCTGCTAAAGAAAAAGCATTTTAAAGCTTGTAAAGTTTGCTGCACAGCATTTGAACAAGCCAGTGAAATACTGGGGGAATATGGTCAGATGAGAACAAAATAAACTCTTTGGATGTCATTGCACACACCATGTTTGGAAGAGAAATGATACTGCACATCACCCAAAAATACCATACCATGGCAACATAATGCTGTGGGATGGTTTTGCAGCATATGGTACTGGCAGACTTCATATAAATTAAGGAAAGATGAATGGAGAAATGTACCGGGACATTCTTGATAAGAATCTGAAAATGAAATATAGGTGGGCATTTCACCAAGACAATAATGCCAAACACACAGCCAAGGAAACTCTCATTCGGTTTCAGAGAAAGAAAATAAAGCTGATGGCCCAGTCACTCAATTTAAATCCAGATGAAAGTCTATGAAAAGATTTGAAGATCAGAATGCTTTGAACAGGCCCCGAAACCTGCAAGATTTGAAGAACACAAAATGAAGTTTGTGTTGGAGGTTGGGTCAAAATCACACTTGAGCAATGTATGCAACTAGTTTATTTATACAAGAAGCATCTACAAGCTGTCATTACCAACAAAGGATTTTCTAAGTACTAAATAAATTTCACTAAGGGTGTTCAATACTTATTCCTTGTGTCATTACACTTTATTACACCTAACTTAATTTTTGGATGTATTTGATTTGATTTTGTTGTTTACTTGTGTTGTTACCAACATCTGGTGTAAATTTCATGTCAATAGCTCCATTAGAAATAAATTTACTAGGAAAAACATTGATGAGTTCAATACTTTTTTCCTCTGCTTTACCATTCTTAAAGTGCAATAGTCAGGGGTATAGTATATACAGCTCAGCATACAGAGTGGAGAGGTCCAACGTACAAAAGGTATATAATGTAGTTGCAGGGCTTGGGAGTGTGTGAGTACAACATGTATACATATATGATGCAGAAAATTAGATTTTTACATCAATACAGCAATAGGGAATACATACCCAAAACCGTGAGTAAATTCCCATCTTTTTCAAATATAGCTGTCAAGGGGAGCACAATGGGAGCTGATCCACTCCCACCATAGAACCTGGTTTACCAAGATCTTCTGCAAAATGAAGATTTTCAATCCAGTAAGCATTTCTTTTGCATTACATGAAAACTCCTTCCTGTTTAAATATTTCTTAGTGACCAGTTCTGTTGTATTGCCTGCTTATGTAGCCCTTACTCCCACCAAGGGATAGGCAAATATTATCAAGTTCTTACATCATAGTTTGAGGGTGTTTAATACAGCTCAATGTGTTTGGAAAGAGGGTTAGAGTATGAGCATTTCATGGCAGTTCACTTCCAATACTAGTCAATTAAAATCAATACTTACAGATGACCTTCTTATTCTCACTGAACTCCTAAATCCATGTCAGGTGCAAAACCCTTCAATCTATGACTTGCAGTGACGGAAGCATCTTTCCCCTGAAGTGTGTCTATCCAATGAAGTCCTAAAAGTATCTAAAGTATATTTTCTGGTTCCCTTCTCCTTTTGTCTTCCGCTTGCTAAAGCTAAGTCCTCAATCACTGGCAACTAGGCACATCCGCTCAGTGGCTCAGTCTGCAAATTGGGAAGTCTAGCCATTCCCTGTGGCTGCAAGGCTGACCTGCCCTGACTCCCTTAGATTTCATGGAAAGGGCCCCATAAGCTATGTCCCCTACACATTTACCCAGTTTCAGAATATGCCTAAGAAGGTGCGAAACATCATATTATGTTCAATAGGTAATGAACCAAGGATAAAATTGGTTACATCTTGCTAGTTCTGTTTTTTTTTTTACAGATTTCTTTTTATTAAGTTCATCCATTAAAACTAGTAAATCCATTAAAAAACTAGTTTGATGTCAGCAAAGGACATTCTGTTAGGATGGTATAAATTTCTGCACCTAATAAATAATGACTACAAATATGAACTGTATTCTTTCTGAGTCTGTCTAAAAAGACAACCACGCACTATGCACTATACTATACTAAATATAGTATACTTAGAACAGATAAACACTATGTTAAACCTAAAAACTATGTTCAACTTACTTATGTTCAAGATAGATGAAATATTTACATTCATTTTTTAACTATATATATATATATAAATATATATATATATATATATATATATATACACATACACACACACACAGGTAGCCCCAGAGTTAGGGATATCCACATAAAGCTGACTCCTAGATACAAAGGTGCTTGATGGGGGGGAGGAGGCAGTTTGCAGAAGAAGTCTTTTGGTTGTAACTCTTTAATGATCAGGATACACTCTGCAGTTTTTTCCTTGTGCAAATCAAAGCACAGCTTGCTCCAGAAGCTAATAGGTGTGCAAGCAAAAATCAT
Organism: Pyxicephalus adspersus; assembly: GCF_032062135.1. Taxonomy (NCBI): domain Eukaryota; kingdom Metazoa; phylum Chordata; class Amphibia; order Anura; family Pyxicephalidae; genus Pyxicephalus; species Pyxicephalus adspersus. The sequence goes on from NC_092860.1 coordinate 66,873,184, forward strand.
TTTTTTGGTGTATTTTACCACATGGCACGCACAAAAGCGAAGCAGATGACGTGTAAAAGGCATACTGAAAGGGGTGTATTAATAACTTATTCCCCTGTCAATTAGCTTTAAATTCGTCCATATTATTAGTTCATACATAAAGCTTTTCTATATCATAAGAGCTTTGAATTTGTACAATTGCTCAATAGGTGGTTGAACAAGTCATTGTTTTATTAGAGGAATTTGATTACCTGTCAGAGAATTTCAGACTAATTGATAGGGGGGGCCTACAAGTTGAATAAATGGAGCAAATCTTTTTGACCAGACAGAAATTGAGAAATTCTAATTCTTAACAGATCAGGTTTAATCCAGGTTGAATCTCCGTTTAGGTAACTCAGTGTGCTTTTCTCTTGTAATACCAGAAATCATACTATTCTTTGGGCCTGATAGAAGTGTGTGACCTACACAGCTTAATATCATGGGCACTATGTTAAAGTTAACCACTCTGATATTATTCCAGAGAACTTTCAGATGCTTGCAAGCAAATCCAGTAAGAATGATAATGATACAAAGATTGAGGTTTGGTTGAATGCACAAAACTAGAGCAACAAACTTTTAATTGCTGTTCAGTGCAATAAGTATTCGGAATGCACAATCAGAGAGGTAAGGAATTCTATCAGTGCATGAAGTAATCACCATCATGATGTCTTCAGTGTGTATGCACATTATTACATAGTTAAAAAAATAAATATTTTGTTTTCAGAAGGACATATGTGCCTATTTGTAAGCATTTTTAAGAACAAATATTTTTTTCTGTACTGCACCAGTTAAAGTTTCTGAATAATATTGTACAAGACAGTGAGTATGCCTTATATAAAACAAAACTAAATTTAATGACACCATGTGACAAGTTGTTAGGCAGAAACACTTATTGGCTATACAATCTGAGCAGGAGTGAAACAACCAATCAGGTTCTGCTGCAGTGCACATGTACTTACAGGAAATATGATGACAGAAGTTGGAAGCAAAGTCAGCTGAATAAAAAACTATCATTATACTATACTATTATGCTGCTGACAGCCTGTAAGCAGCGGGTGTTCTTAACTGAACCTTGATGAAGTAAAGGAAGTTTCAGCTGTGTTTTCTGGCAGGGGTGCATAAATCACAAGCGGGGTGATTACACATCCTCTCTCTACTCCAAGGCAATTCAGCAAGAAAATTCAGTATCATGCTATCTGCTTGTGTGTTGCAGGAGTCAGGACAGTACCTAGAAAGCAGAGCTGGGTCTTGAGCAGTGGTAAGGGGAAGCAGTCAAAGACATGGTTAAACGGAGAGGGATGATGGCTGTTTACCCACACTGAGCAAACAGACATCCAGGTCGTAGGGGGATGCAAAGAGGGTCTAGGATGGAAGTGGGGGTCTTTTATTCCACTTACCTACTTTAACACCAGTAGAAGACACCAAGTTCTTTTTTCCTTTACTTTACCCCACTCCTCAAATCACATCCACAATATCTCTTTTTGAACTTACCACAGATTGAGAAATCCTTTAAATAATTGTTGATATGCTTTTTGAACAATTCAACATATATATGAATGTGTAGTAAGATTGTGCTCTTTTCATTATTTTCTGTATACATCAATACATCTCTACCGTTCCCCTAATGAAGCCTTACTGGAAACGTGTCGGGACAGAGATAATTGTGAGTATTCTACCACGCTCATCTATATATTCATATTAAATGTTTCTAATTTGAATTGTTAACCTGTCACTATAGTACAAATGATCTCTGTTGAGCGAGGAGTCACCTTACATGGTGTCCAACCTGAATTTGATCATTAAATGATTATTGTTTGTATACCAACAAAACCCTCTTTCTCTGGCCTTTTTCTCTTTGTTGTATAAACCTCTATTTTACAATACTTTTGAACAAAATCAATACATTTTTCATTCCTTTTGTTAAAAAATAGCAAAAACATTTGGTCCTTTTTATTCTCTGCTTTGAAGCTAGCCTGCACTCACACTATAGCTAGGCACTCTACTACACTTCATCCCACTTGATCCTCCAAAAAGCGGAGGAGGAGGAGGAGGAAGTGCCCCAGGTATTGGCTCTCCTTCGCATCTTCCAGGACAAGAGGTGAAACTTCTCTGCTTTCCAGCACACCAGTTGATGGTGGTTCATAGGGCTCCAAAGTGGGAATATGGGCCTGAACAGGGTGACTATTGGGCTGTATAGTATTGTCAGGACCCTTGGAGGTAATTGTGGAAGAACAAAGGAAGCCACCACTGCTGGTGGACTCTGAGCCACTGATCTCATGGAGGAGATGTTTGTGGATAGCAAGCTTAGACAGGTTCTTCAAAAAAAAAAAATTTTACCTCCAACTTGGCACCTGTCCGGGACTTTGGCAAAGTGCTCAGTGCCCACACAAAAGCCATAGGCTTTAGTTTGAAGAAACTTTAGATTTCAGGTTTTCTCTTGCTGGCACTTAGGCTTCTATCAGCCTGTAAATAAGTAAACGGCTCAATACCCAAATAGGGAGTAGCTGTATTTTACAAATTATTTAGCGGATGTGAAACAGGAGTAATAGCACAAACAGGTTTAGAATAATCACAAAAATCAATGTCCCTATGGCTTAAAGCAGACCTATCATCACATTGCTTGCTATATAAAGTAAAAAATTATTTTTTTTTTTTACTTTTGTAACCTATTTTTTTAACCCCCTCCCCTTCCGTCTTTACCATCTTGGCAGTAAATATTGAATAGGAGCAGCCCAAAGCCTCTTTGGATACCTATGTCACATATCCAAGGAGGCTTTGGGCTGCTCCTTCTTCACATGCAAGCGTCAAGCAGTTCAGTGAAAATGTTCATAGCAACAGTCAGTTACAACTTTCCCTCTGATCAATTATCTTTTTTAGTGAAGCCCAGATTTGATAACACCGAAAAGGCCAGGAAATTTTGGTACCCAGTAGTTGCTGTCTAATTGACCTCAGAAGGTAGGATGATGGATGGCTGGGGGCCTTTCAAGACAAGCAGGTCATGGGTCTGCCGGAGCGATTCAAGCTAGTCCTGGGAGGGGATTGGTAGAGAAAATCCAACCCGTATAAACAGATATTTCACCTGCTCCCAAAAATTTCAGTGATTACCATAGTAGTGAACCACAGTGATTCTGAGGTTGAAAACACCCATTAACACCCACTATGCTGTGTAAATCTCAAGATAACTTTATTAAAGACCATCTCCCTTATATGAAATTCATCTGCGTATTTATATATTTGCATAGTGTTTATCTTTAATGTTTAGGAGGAATTGCTAGCTAATTAAATCGTCAAATATAGAAAAATCTAATCCCAGCCCAGTAGTGTGGGTTCCTGGTTGACACCACTAAAGGCGGCACTGCCATGGAACACCAATCATCTAAAGGGATTTAAAAATGTAATAAAGTGACAAAAAAACACCTGCAACCATTGTATATATTTGTTACTACTTGTCAATGATATTCCAAACGACATCAACATAACTATTTACTGCCAAAAAAACACAGCTTCTCCTCTTTTTCTCTTGAAAAATCAACTTTTTGTCACTTAATTTATGCAGGGAGGCAGTACTCACAACCACTTAGGATGTAGATTGAAGCCTTTGTTTTCCAGTTATTTAAAAATGTAAATGGTTTTCAGATATGGGATAAGACTGACTGACTTAAAGAAATACAGTGGTGTCACCAATACACCTACTGAGTGGACATGCAAACAACAACACACCAATAAGCTATTCTCTCTGCTAATTCTATCCCTCCTGTTAGTGTGTGTCCTGTCAGAAGATGCATTTGCAGCAGTGTCTGATTACCATCTAGTGCGGCCTCCTCAAAGTCTGTGTACTGCTGTGTACTAGCGCTATAGATTCAATACATATGCTAGTTGTTTGCAGAAATACACTTTTAAAATGGATATATAGATTCCCTTTATCAGTCCTAAATTCTGCATAAAGAACAAGTCTACTTATCATTTCCTACATTTTCAGTATAGATTATATATAAATACAATCCCAATAGTTGGAGTTTGTCACTTCCTGGCTTCTCCATCTAAAACCCTCCAAAAATTGTCTCACCTCAGCCTCCAACCTGTCAGGCTGCTTCTCCATTGATAAAATAGAAGAGGCAGTAAACTTGCACAGGTAAAAATACAGAAATTTTCAAAATGCAGATTTTCCACCTCACCCTGGCAAATGTACAATATCAAAAAATCTAACTGATCCAACCTTATTCTAAACCAGGCAAATGTCACAGTAGCCCATTTTGTCATTGAAATGTTGGTGAATGTTGCGGTATGTTTCTTGAACTGGGGAAAGGCTACTGGCTAATGTCTTTATAAATGTGCCTGTAATTATTATTATTGATATTATTATTAAAGCTTGTGATTATTTGTTTTTCATTAAAAACAACAAAACAAAAGTCAGACAGGGACTACCCTCAATGTTTCTAGTTTTATTAAGTTACCTCTACAAATTATTAAACACAATGTGTCCTGTAGATGGCGCTCTATTACTTTCTATCAGAGACTGGTGGAAATACATAGAATGACACGGTGAACTTCCAGCCATGAAAGTGTTAATAGGAGAGAAAGAAACCTACTGCAATGAGAGGTGAATACATGCCACACAGAATATATATATCTATATATAATGCACATTTAAAAAACAAAGGCTATAAAAAACACTGAAATTCCCTAATATTGTCGACAAATAGAGACACAGGAATATCTTCCAATACAGTTTTTAAAATAAATTGACAGGAACGTGAGCCAACAGGAACATAACCAGCAAGCGACCTCGTATATGTTCCTTGCGCTGCGAATGTTCACCTCTGTGTGGTAAGAGCCGAGCTCTTTCGCCTCCTTCAGTAACAGGGACAGAGCCCGGCTGCACAAAGCACAAAAAATAATAATTCAACAATCACAATTAAACGCAAACTGCCCAGCGCGCCTCAAACTCAGCAACCAGCGAAAGAGACAGTTTCAAGCCCCCCTCAATGTGAATTGATTCTACTACGGGCTCCTCATACTCCGCGGTTTTAAAGCGGGGGGTGTTCTCACCCACAATGAAAATATGTTTAAACGTTTCCCAGCTTCTTTTTCTTACACAGCTTGTGGTCTCATATATTTCTCCTTCTATTAATTCGCAGAATGATTTTTGTTTCAGGTACTAGAGCTATGTTATAGTGGTGGTGGCGGTGGAGAATGAATAAAATAAGAAGGATCAACCCCTACAGTCGGCGCAGAATGGTACTTTCCACAATTTATTCCAAGGAAGACTGACAGTTTTTGGGTCATGAAGCAGCTGTTGAAGTCAGGCGGCTGCTCCCCTCTTCTGGAATAAGAAATGAATCCGTTTTAAAGTAAATAACCAGAGTCCCGAGTTTACACGGGGAAGAAAAATGTATTCTTTCAAAACAGAAACAAACAACTAACTTAACCTGGAACGCTTCATAAACCAGCTTATTTCTCCATGCATTTGGAATAATAACCCGCGCTTTTATTTTTTTACACTCGGCTATCTCAGCAGCAACTTGAAAAAAAAATGGATTCCTAACTATATATTGTCCTATTGTCTTCCGGCCACTGACAAATAAATCAGCTGATGTGCATAACAAAATCATATTCTTGTAAATGTATGCAAAAAAAAAAAAAAAAATTCAGGCGGGGAACAATGAAAACACTTTAGGTTAGTACCGACTATCTGAATATTATGTAACTTTAAGTAATAAAAGATATATCATTTAATTGTAGCCATTGATGGTGTTTTAATATACGGGTCGTTTTTAATTTCACCTTTACAGATCTAGGAGCACACAGTAAGATAAGTATTACTTGAAAAGCATTTTCCCCTTTGCGAAATTTGGAAAGGGAAAATCATGTTCACCAGAGTTCAGCCTTAAAGTAGACCTGTAAGACACAAATGAAGAGGAGGTATGTATGTAAAGAAACATTTTCTTTCTTGCATTGCCAACATTGTTTAATACAAATCTGTGTTTTGGCAAAACACATTGCAGTCAATTAGGAAGAGCAAACTAAAGTGGTCTCTTTAGTTAACCTATGGCCAATCCATAGACATTTATTAAACTAGCAGTACATTAGTTTCAAGAATTACAACTCCACAGTAGCATTGGGATATAAACAAACTAGCAACAGTGAGAGATTTCTTACTTTTTATTCTGTCTACATCAGCTTTTGGGCATTTATAAAGAAGTGAGTCAGGTGGCAATCACTTCTATATGTTAGTGGAGGTCAAAACATCCATTGGCACTGTCAAGATGGAAATCAGAGAGAAAACTACGGATATGCATTTCTTGACATTCCCTAGGCCTAAGGTGACTATCTGTATTAGTGCACTAGCAACATCTACAGAGCTGATGTATGTGACACTTTTCAGGACATGCTTTCATCTGTCCTGTAGGGAGCGTCAAAAAAAAAATTCAAAAGCTTAAGCTGGGGTGTAGCTTTAAGAGCATTTTAAATAAAGAAAAAATATATTAACGTGTGCATAAAAAGAAAGAAAAAAAATGGTTACGGTCCTTAAAGGCACTTCATCTGAAGGCACTGGAGCTTAGCTCACTCTTCTGTACTAGAGTGCCTGCTCTTTGTTTACATTAGCAGTTGGAATGGCTGTCAAATCGCTGTTGAGAGGGATGAGTTGGTAAGAGAATGGCTTGTATAACTTACAGATGGCTTCATAAATATTTGAACAGAGACAACTATTTTTCTAATTTTGGTTCTGTAAATTACAAGAATTCATTTTAAAACAACTCAGATGCAGTTGAACTGCAGACTTTCAGCTTTATTTCAGTAGGTTAAACAAAAAGATTGCATAAAAATGTGAAGAACTAAGGCCTTTTTTTTTTTATACACAATCACTTAATTTCAGGGGCTCAAAAGTAATTGGACAATTGACGCTACTTCATGGGCTGATGTGAGCAATTCCTTCTATATTTCATTATCAGTTATGCAGTGAAAAGGCCTGGAATGTGGAAGATTTTGCTGTAAACAGACAACATGTGGTCAAAGGAGCTCTCTATGCAGGTGAAACAAGTCATCCTTTAGCTTCAAAAACAGAAAATAATGAGAAATTGCTACAATATTAAGGGAGGCAAAAAATCTACAGTTTGGTACATCATGAGAAAGAAACAAAGCACTGGGGAACTCAGCAACGCCAAAAGACCTGGACGTCCATAGAAGACAACAGTGGTGGATGATCGCAGAATCATTTCCATGGTGAAGAGAAACCCCTCACAACAGCCAACCAAGTGAACAACACTCTCCAGGAGGTAGGCCTATCGATATCCAAGTCTACCATAAAGAGAAGACTGCATGAATGTAAATACAGAGGGTGCACTGCAAGGTTCAAGCCACTTATAAGCCTCAGGAATAGAAAGGCTTGTTTGGACTTTGCTCAAAAGCATCTAAAAAAGCCAGCACAGTTCTGGAAAAACATTCTTTCTTTGGACAGATAAAACCAAGATCAACCTTTACCAGAATGATGGCAAGAAAAAAGTATGGAGAAGGCGTGGAACAGCTCATGATCCAAAGCATACCACATCATTTGTAAAACATAGCAAAGGCAGTGTGATGGCACAGAGGGACACTAGTGTTTACCAATGATGTGACACAGGACAGAAGCAGCCAAATGAATTCTGAGTAGGGATGAGCGGGAAGGCTCTGACAGTTTCGGGAAAATTTCCTTGAACTTCCAGTGGGTTCGCGAAATTTAGGCAAATTGATTTCGCAAATTCCATTAAAGTCAATTGGCTGACTTTAAACATTAATAGCAAAGCCCCTATACATGTTAGAACCACCAAATTTGCTAGTTAAGTGTAGGAGAACGGTGGCAACAGGGAAAAAAAATACAAAAGTTTCAAAAGACATTGTGGTTTTCCAGAAAATGGCAGGCAAAGTGACAGCAGGAAAAAATGATTTTTGCGTGATAGACTGCGTCCAGAATGCAGCACAAACATTAGGACAACAGTCTCTGCCGTCAAAACAGCAGGAAAACGCATTGCTTTTTAATTTACACACCCCTATTGAATTTACATAGCTGCATATTATCTTAATGCTATATAAATCCTGTTTATTATTAATATTAATTGCTAGCTGGCATCATGACCTGGATGACATGTGTTAGGAATGACACCCATAAAGTTGTGGACAAGTAGTTTGGTGACATTAGGCAAGGATGGTGGACCAGAGATGGAGCATGGGCCAGCGAGAGCAGTAGCAATATGTGGCCTCTGATCAGCTATCGCCAGGGAGACTGCATTGTTAAAAGTCATGGGGATCTGGATATAGTGCATCCTCAATAGTGAACGTTTTCTGAGCTGTATTATTGGGAAGACTATCAAAGTTACAACCATTAATAGAAGATTTTAAGGAGTTTTACTTGGCGTTCATGCAGATCACACTGTTCTCCTAATTAAAGTCAAGGATTTGAAGACTGGTGAAGCTGTGTGAGGAGCAAGGCAGTTTTTTTGGCAAAATGTTCGAAATGTGGAACCAGTAGAAGACTCAAGAGGCCAAGAGGTTGAAAGAGAGACAATAGAAGAAAGATTCTGCATCTCCAGCACCAAAAGGTCTTGAGCTTGGGAGCTTCTTGCCTGAACATATGTCGCTATGGGAAACTTTGTTGGCTGCAGGTGGGCAGAAGAAATCATGTTTACCCTTTTGACATCCTTACCATGGGACCAGTCTTTAAAAATGGTCTACAAGTGATGCTTCAAGACAAAGACATCCTAAAAGTCACCCACGACTGTCGTTGGCTAGGAGATATTTTGTCTCACCAATATGGTGTGTTTTTGAATATTGTTTTTGAATATATGATGTGTCATCGAACATCTACTGTGAAGGAATGTTTGACTCGGTATCTAAATATGCCGTCTGCACAAGTATATTTCTTAAATATCAAACAAACATTGATGGAGCAAAATCCTAATATGTGTTCGGACTGTCCTTTGTCTGCTACTTTGCTGAAAGTGTTGGCTCTGGAAGTATCGAACCTCCTAGATTTGCGTCAATCTATGTAGGATGGCATGCTCGCTGACTTTGCATTGTTAGTTGACAGCTATCTTAATGCTCCTCGCCTAGCAAAAGCCGATGCTTTAACTATGATTGAGAACTTATGCTATGAGCTTCCCAAAGAAAGAAAAGAGAAAAGGCTTCGAAAGAATATGGTGTTACCAGCCATGGATTACTTGTGAGATAAGAGTAAACAAAGCTTTGATCTCTAAATGGGTCATTCCTAAAATAAGTTTGGTTCTAGGAGACGCCTTTGTCCTTTGTCCTCTTTGTTTTGAGAACCCCAGAACAATATTATATTTGGCTCTCTCATGTATCAGCTTACTAGTAGGATTCATAACAAATAATTAACATTTAAAAGGAAGATAACTACTCTAATAATGATACAGTTGTATGTCTGCTTAAATACTTCAAAAAGTCTTGGATAGAGTTTATTTGTTGTTTTTTTTATTAGAACATTTATATGTGGGGAAAATTAGGCACAGAACAACTCAATGTGCCTCTACTCTATTTTTGGGTTTCAGCATAGTCTGTTAAAATGTATCATTGTAAAATTTTAGCTACTTTGGTTTGTTTAATATAACTGTTTTAAATATTGGGCATTTTGTACAATACTGTACATTTGTCCATTTCCAAATAAATTGCTAATGTAGTTAAAAAAAAATCTGTATTTATTTTAAAGTAGGGCAGAAATTTCACTGTACCAAACAGTCTTCTTTGGTAAATAGGAACAGGTATCAAACACTAAAATAACTTTTAAATACTTTAAAGTAGCACAGAAATTTCACTGTACCCAACAGTCTACTTTGGTAAATAGTAGCAGGTATCAAAGACTGAAATATCTGTATTTTTTTATAGTAAGACAGAAATTTTTCTGTACCAAATTGTCTTCTTTGGTACATAGCAAGAGGTATCAAAAACTGAAATATATGTATTTTTTTTAAAGAAATACAGAAATTTTTCTGGCTTTTTTTGATAGCAAGTGCTATCAGAATAAAATATCTGTAATTTTTGAGAGATACAGACATTTTTCTGACTTTTTGGATTTATAGCAAGTGCTATCACAGTTAAATATCTGTATTATTTGGAGAGAAATACAGAAAAATTTTCTGGCTTTGTGTATATATAGCAAGTGCTATCACAGTTAAAAATCTGTATTTTTTGAGAGAAATACAGACATTTTTCTGGCTTTGTGGATATATAGCAAGTGCTATCAGAGTAAAAAATCTGTATTTTTTGAAAATACAGAAATTTTTCTGGCTTTGTTGATTTATTGCAAGTGCTATCACAGTTAAATATCTGTGTTTTTTTTAGAGAAATACAAAACTTTTTCTGGCTTTGTGGATATATAGCAAGTGCTATCACAGTTAAATATCTGTATTTTTTGGAGAGAAATACAGACACCTTTCTGGCTTTGTGGATATATAGCAAGTGCTATCACAGTTAAATATCTGTATTTTTTTGATAAAATACATACATTTTTCTAGCTTTGTGGACATATAGCAAGTGCTATCAAAATAAATATGTCTATTTTTGGATAGCTTGCAAGAGGTATCAGTCAGAAATTTGTGTTTTTTGTACAGTGGGACAGAAATGTTTCTGCCTTTTTTGAAAAATAGCAAGAGGCAGCAACTTTAACTGCACAATCTGTATAATTCAAGATATACAGAAGGTACCTAACCTGCCCTGTCACAATGCACAATGGCTTTTGTGATAGATATGTGATAGATTGTAAGAGGTATCAGACTATAATATCTATTTTTGTAGAGTAGCATAGAGATGTTTTTGCCTTTTTGGATAAATAGCAAGAGGTAGCAAGAAAACCTGTCCCTCTCACAGTGCACTTCTCTCCCTGCTTCATACAGAACACAAGATGGAGTGACTAACCCTTCCCTTCTTCCCTGTATATATACCTATTCTGAGATATCTGCTGATTGGTGCTGCTGGGCCTTGCTGTGCATCCTGGGAGCAAATGATTCGCTCCCAGCCGCGCCATTCATGCCGGAAATAGTGTATGTTCCCGCCCCCTGCATTTCCCTTTGTTTGTTCGGTGGGAACACGACCTTATGGTGAATCACAAGGCCATTCTCGCTTAAGAGTTGGGTATGCCAGAACGGCCCAATTCGCTTCGAGATCGAATTTATTAATCTCGCTCCTCATCCCTAATTCTGAGGTGTTCAGAGACAGGTACTGTCTGTTCAAATCCAGGTAAATGCTGCCAAATTGTTTGGGAGGCGTTTCATAATACAGATAAACAATGACCCAAAAACATACAGCCAAAGCAACCCAGGAGTTTACTAAAGCAAAAAAGTGGAATATTCTTGAATGGCCAAATCAGTCACCTGGTCTGAACCCAATTGAGCATGCATTTCACTTGTTGAACACTAAACTTTGGACAGAAAGGCCCACAAACAAACAGCAACTGAAAGCTGCTGCAGTAAAGGCCTGGCAGAGCATTAAAAAGTAGGAAACCCAACATCTGGTGATGTCCATGAGTTCAAGACTACAGACTGTCATAGCCAGCAAAGTGTTTTCCACCAAGTATTAGAAATAAACATTGTATTTTCAGTTTTTTAATTTGTCCAATTACTTTGAGTCCCTGAAATGAAGTGATTGTGTTAAAAAAAGGCTAAAGTTCCCCACATTTTTATTAAATCTTTTTGTTCAACCCACTGGTATAAAGCTGAAAGTCTGCAGTTCAACTGCATCTAAGTTGTTTTATTTAAACTTAATTTTGGTAATGTACAGAACCAAAATGAGAAAAAAGTTGTCTCTGTCCAAATATATGAACCTAACTGTAGGTGCTTTTGCTGATGAATTGCACTACAGTGTTGCAACTGCAGTGGTCAGTATTGGTGTGTTAAAAGCATATTTACAACCTCGGGACAACAAAAAAATCCTAAAAAATAAGGTGCTTTGCAAGAGGTGATGTCTGGCTGTTGGTGTCTCCTACCTTCTTTGTTGTGGGATTGTTGAATCTCTGTGTGTGCTGCCATATGCTATAGTCCTTCAACCATGTCACTGCTGTGTCTTCTAGTAGCATAGTAGGTGAAAGGATGAAGCCAAGGTGTGAGAAAGGGGAAATGGGCATCCCATGCTCCTAAAAGTGGTGATTGCTGCAAGAAACATGGTACCCCTGTACTGACTAACATTTTTACAATTTCATGTTGGTTTTCCTATTTATTGTCACGAGACAATTTTTCTCCCACATGTAAAACTATAATGAAAATAACAAAAGATTTAAAAACGAGATAAAAAGTGCAAAACTTCAAAATAAAAGGCAGATTGCAAAGGAAAGTAGGGCAAACACCAAATGTTTTAAATATATTAATAGCAATAAGATCAAATCAGAGCATGTAAACCCCTTAAAGGATGTCTCTGGGTTGGTCACTGGGGATAAATAAAAGGCAGATTTACTAAACACTTTTTTTAGCTCTATGTACACAAATGAAAATGGCAGAGCTAAAGTCCAAATTGCTAATGGCAAGTCACCGCCTTTAATGAGCCACAATTGCTCAAAACTTATATGATTCAGAAACAGTTGGGCAAAATTAAGGTTGACAAAGGTTGATGGATTACATCCATGTGTCCTCAAAGGGCTGAGCTCAGTTTGCAAAGCAATAAATTACATAACGCCAATGTGGTTCCTATCTATCAAAAAGGGTGCCAAGTCATTACCAAGTAACTACAGACCAGTAACATCTGTAACCAGTAACGTCCATAGTTCGAAAGGTCCTAGAGAGTTAATACAGAACCAGATGGTGGAGTTTCTGCTAGAAAGTAATAGTTAGCATAGATTCAGGAAAGACCGAAGTTGTCAAAAAATTTACTCTCTTTTTATGAGCAAGTGAGTACACAGGTAGACAGGGGAATAGCAGTGGATATAGTGTACTTGGACTTTAAAAAAGCATTTGACACAGTACCCCACAGACGGTTAATATGTAAGTTAGGGTCATTCAGCTTAGAAAAGCCAATGTGTAAATGGACAGGGAACTGGTTTAAAGACCTTATCCAGAGAGTAATGATTCATACACTGAATGGTCTAAGATTAATATTGGTGTACCCCAGAGTTCAATGTTGTGAACTTTACTGTTTACCATCTTTATAAAGTATATAAAGTTTGGGATTAAAAGTACCATTACTGTGTTTGCAGATGACACCAAACTATGTAATGCAGGTAGCCCCCAACTCCCGGTTTCACAGCTTGGCCTCAAGAGCACAGAGACCAGTGGTGGTCCGAGGCTCCAGCCGGTGCACCCCCCAGCAGGATCAGGAGAAGGACCCCGCTGGGGGGGCACACTGGGCAGAGCCGCGGACCATGTCTCCTGTATGCATCACATGCTCAGGGCGGTGCGTGGGTTGTGTTTCTGGACACAACTCGCCCACTCTCCCATGGCAGGCACAGACCTGCAGTGGGAGAGTGAGCGGGTTCTGGCATCCTGACGTAACTCTGGGAGAAGTTTCTTCCCCTTTAAGTGACACACAGCTCCCTGCGCATGCGCTGTCCGGAGTCGGTAGATTTAGTGGTCCGTGAGCTCCAAATTTGGGGACCACTGATGTAATGGAATAAGGTCCATACAAGATGTTTATAATCTACAAGCAGACCTGGATGTACTGTTTGATTGGGCAACCAAGTGTCAAATGACATTTAATATTGAGAAATGTAAAGTTTTGCACTTTGGGGCTAACAACATGCATGCTTCATACTGTATAGGGGTAATACATTTGGAGGAGTCAGAAATAGAAAAGGATCTGGGGGTTCTGGTAGATCATAGACTTAATAATAGCATGCAATGCCAATCAGCAATATCTAAAAATAGCAAAGTACTTTCTTGTATTAAAAGAGGAATAGACTGCAGAGATTGAGACATTACCCCTGTACAAAGCATTGGTCAGACCACGTTTGGAGTATGCAGTCAAGTTTTGAGCACCAGTTTACAAAAGTGATATTGCGAAATTGGAAAGAGTACAGGGAAGGGCAACTAAACTAAAAAAAGGAATGGAGGAGCTCCGCTATGAGGAGAGATTAGCTAAAATGAATCTATTCTCCCTTGAGAAGGTATGTTTAAGGGGGGATATGATCACCCTTTATAAATATATAAATGGTCCAAATAGAGAACCCCCTTCCTAACTATTACATTTAAGATTCTTACAAAGAACAAGAGTGCAGTGTTTGCGTCTGGAGGAAAAGAAGTTTAAGCTCGGAATAGGGAATGGATTCTTCACTGTAAGGCCTGTGATAATGCAGAATAGGCTCCCTCAGAAAGTAGTTTCAGCAACTACTATAGGTTGCTTTAACCTATTGCTTGATGGTCTTTTTTCAACCTGACTTACTATGTAACTTTGTTATACCTGCCCATTTCTAGTCTGCATATTTTCACACACTGACATGCTTTGGCACATCATACAATAATTAGTTTCTAGAAGTGTCTTAGAGGCATCAGATCTTGCAAAGCAGTAATATATTCTTAAAAATAGTGTTTCCCTAAAGCAAATATTATCAAGGAAGTTTATTTTGACCAAATTGTGAACAGTGAAATTGGTAATTTTGCTAAATTCAGTTTTGCCAAAATCATTACTCCTATTCCTCAAAGAAATTTGCAGTAAATGCCTTGCATGTTGCACTTTATATTATGGGATAGGGAAAAATATGCTGATAGAAAAGAGCAAAGCTGATGGGTGCACACAGGTCTCAGTAAAGGTACAGCATAGAAAAAAAGGTACGCACTGGAGCTTTATGACTTTTGTTTTATAAGTATTAGTTGCTAGAAATTTTTTTAAAATGAGACATATTTAATATTTAAACAAAATCAATTAGCCAAAATAATTGTTGTTTCTTTTTACAGATGTATATGCTGACTATTTTACATGACAATGTGGTTACCTGATCCAGAGCCAGATGCAACATAAATATTAGCTGTGGCATCTGGTTTTTATTATACTTCTTTTAAGCTGTAACTTGGCTATATTCAGTCTAAAGTCCTCTTTACTTTTGTTTAAATTGGAATGATTATATAGTGATGAAAGGCAACAATTTAAATTGCAAAAGCTAATGCTTAAAGAGAAAGTGTGCAAACAATTGGCCTGCTGATATTTTGCGACAGCTTTAGAGATGGCACATCCATTGATTCTGCTTCTGCTACCATCTCACTTTCCATCTGTTATCTATTCTGCATGTGTATTTCGTGAAGAAAAAATATAACATGAAGTGTGCACCAATATTATTATAGGTGGCCATAAATGTTCTGACAGTAAAACATGCTTTTATGCATGCTATAGTACAAATATATGCACAATTTGGGAATGGCATGCACGTGTTTACAGTTTGTTACTTGCGATTACATGACAATATCTATATTACCTAATTTGCTTTGAGAGTACATTGTTTGGGTTGTTTAAGAGATGTTGTATTGTTAGCTGTATGCACCTTTTATATCTTGAGTAACCATAGGACCCGTAACAATATATATTTAGTAGTAGCAACTCACAATTAAAATAGACTTGTACTATAATGTTGAAGATATTATAATATATAAGTTACCAATCAAATATGAGTTTCATATAGGGTTGCATATTACACAATTAATTATTGGAGTCTGCTATATTCCTCAAAGAGCTGAGCTCTGTTATTTCAAAGCAATGGTTTCTAATTTATAGATACATTTTATTCACTAGAATGGTACCATTGGATTGGCATAGGGCCAATGTAGTACCTATCTTTAAAAAGGGACAAAAGTCATTATCAAGTAACTACAGACCAGCAAGTTTATTTCTATAGTTTGAAAGATACTAGGGAGTTTGATAAACAACCAAATAGAAGAGTTTCTGCTAGAAATAATAATACAAGCGATAGCATGGATTCCAGAAAGACCGAAGTTGTTAAAAAAATTTACTCTCTAGGATGTACATCTGATGGAGTATCTTACTGCTCACCTCAGGAATAGTGTTGCGAAATTTGAACAGGTCTGGGAAACCTGGGATGCTTATTATGCTCGTTTACAGGTTTAACATGTTTAATTGTTAAACCTGTAAACTTATTATTGCTTGCCCTCCCCATTCCTTTCCCTTCCCCCCATTTTCCTAATTATTACCGTATTTTTTGCCGTATAAGACGCACTTTTTCTTCCCCAAAACTGGGGGGGAAAAGTTGGTGCGTCCTATACGACAAATGTGTTATAAAATAATTAAAATAAGATACTCACCCGATACCCGATTCTGTGTTCTCCTCGTTGGCTGGATGCAGCGTGTGTCACCTCTTCTCTCTGGCCGCAGCGTGTCTTCTCCTGGCTGCAGTGAAAGAAGCCTGCACAGCGCCCCCTGCTGTTCCCTGTCCTAACTGCCGTACAGTGGAAAAAAAGCACAGAGTGATCAGAAGGGGAATTTGAATGACACAGAGTGATCAGAAGGGGAATTTGAATGACACAGAGTGATCAGAAAGGGAATTTGAAAGTCACAGAGTGATCAGAAAGGGAATTTGAATGGCACATGAGTGATCAGAAGGGGAATACCGGTATGAATGGCACATGAGTGATCAGAAGGGGAATAATCTTTCAGAATCTTTTTTTTCTAGATTTTCCTCCTTTAAAATTGGATGCGTCTTATATTCCGGAGCGTCTTATACGGCGAAAAATACGGTATATGTATGATTTGTTTTTCCTATTATTTTGTTAATGTTTCATGCATACTAGACTTTTACCACTAACTATAATTAATATATGGGATTGTAGTTATTATATTACTGTTTTGCTATTATTGTTTACACATGTGATTTATGTGATTTTACTTGATGTACCGCTTACCATCTTTATGCTGTGTTAATAGTATGTTTTTCTTTTCTTCTTTTGAATATGAAAATTGTTCAATAAAAACTCAGTTTTAAAAAAATGTACTCTCTTTTTATGAGGAAGTAAGTAAACTTGGACCTTGCAAAATCATTTGACACAGTACCCCACAGACATATGCAAGTTAGGGTCTATGGGTTTAGAAAATTCAATCTGTAAATGGATAGAGAACTAGCTTAAAGACTGCATCCAGAGAGTAGTGATCTATGATTCAGATTCTGAATGGTCCAAGGTTATTACTGGTGTACCTGAGGGTTCAGTGTTAGGATCAATACTGTTTAACATCTTTATAAATGAAACAGAGTTTAGGAATAAAAGTACCATTTTTTTTTTTGCAGATGACCCCAAACTATGAAATAGAATTAAGTCTATACAGGATGTCTATAATCTACAAGCAGAACTGGATGCACTGTTTAATTGGCCCGCCAAGTTCCAAATTACATTTAGTCTTAATAAATGTAAGGTTATGCACTTGGGGGTAACAACATGCAGGCTTCATAGAGTCTAGGAATACATTTGGGGAGTCAAAAATGGGAAAGGATCTTGGGTTTTGGTAGATCATAGGCTTTATAATAGCATGCAATGCTAAACTTTAATTTCTAAAGCTAGCAAAGTACTTCCTTAGTATAGACTGCAGGGACAGAGACATAATCCTGCATTAGTCAGTCCTCAACTGGAATATGCAGTCCAGTTTCTGCAGCAGTTCACAAAAAGGATATTGTGGAACTGGAAAGAGTACAGAGATGGGCAACAAAATTATTTAAAGGAATGGAGGAGCTCAGCTAGGATAGATTACCTGAACCCAATCTATTCTCCCTTAGGAAGAGACATTAAAAGGGATTCACCCTAGAGACTTACGGGGACGGAGTAACAGGAGACAGGCGGCTCTTACAGCGGCTCAGTTTCTGTGTTATTATAAACCGTCTTTTTGCTTATAACCGGCTGCCAAATGCCTGTGTGCGATGGATATCAGACGTGCGGACATTCCAGAAACCGCTTACACCCGCTCTGCTAACACCACGCGGCCACCTCTTCCTCTCTCAAACCGCATCAGCCCAGGAAGCAGAAAAGCTGGCAGCCATCTTTTCTGCGTGGCAGCTGGCTTTATTACTATACTTACTATCCTACCAGTGATCCTGCTCAGAGAAGTTGAGGACTGATACCTTGATATCCTTGTGCCGGTTTTTCGCCACACTCGGCCACCTTGTTGTTCTATAGCCTGCAGCAAAAGAAGAAACAAGACAGCTGACAGCTACATTGCTTGGGAGGCAGAAGGCTACACTGTAGCTTGCTCACTCCACCTGCAAACGACCACAGGGTCTCTGGAACAGTACACTAAAGACCCTATAAAGGGGCCCACTAGCTGAAGATCTTAAGCTAAAATTTACAGTAATTTACAGCTATTTTTTAACCCCAGCATGCATATACTGATTGGAAGATGATTACTGTATCCCAGGCTTATGTGTTACTAATGAGTCTGCTGACACCTGCAAGTGGTTCCGCTTGGCACAGAATTAATTACATATAACATCATTCGTTGGGGATCCATCTCCTTAACGGGATACTGTACTTATCCTGGTGGGTTAGGCTTGAAGCTCGGTCTGTTGTGTGACATCCCGCCTACCCAACTTGTGATGTTGGACTAAACTAAATGGGAAGCGGGGTATTCACCCCCACCAGGCACACGCTTCGGAGTGGACAACTATTTTTTCTTGCTTTGAATATACCCCTATATTAACCATGGGTAAAGGGAAACCCCACAGCCAATCCTAACAAAAAAGAGAAATCTGGACTTTCTTCGCTCGCTCAAAATCTTTGGCAGCCAGTGATGATGGCCCATCTACCAGACTCTCCATGGTTCATGCTACTCAGGCGGACTTAGAATCCCCCAACTCTACACCAGAAAGGCCGACCTACGCTTCACCTTCACGCTTATGTCCGGATAATGACTCACATCGCCCTCATAGCCCGGCACAGACATCTACGGATAGTGTTGAGGCCTGGGAGGGAGATGCGTATCTTAAATCTCTGCCCACTAAGGAGGACTATGAAACTTATCTTCAGCGCATCCAGGAAATTTTCAGATCCGAGTTTACAAGTCTAAGATCTGACCTCGGGGCCAGAACTGAGGAAGTAGAACAAGTGATCTCCACAGCCACCTGCAAACTAATGCCCATACTCTCAATGAGCATTCAGTCCTACTACAGCAATTATTGTACCAGCAGGATGATCTTGAGAACAGTAGCCATCACAATAACATCAGGATCAGGGGCCTACCAGAAACCATCGATCCGAAGGAGCTTCCAGCAGCAGCCACCTCTATCTTTAATGATTTGCTACAGAAACCGAGACAATGTTATTGAAATCAACCAGATTCATAGAACATTGGACCCAAAAAGTCAGGATAGAACCAGATGTGACGAATGCCCTCCCAGCCCGCACCCCTGTGCCTAGACTTTCAAGCATACTCAGCAACAGGCCACGCACCAGCAGGCTAAAGAGGGGCCATCAGGGGGCTAGGTTACCCACTCTTGTAACCCTTGCCACACACCATCACAAGTAGACTGCCACCATGTGCTTAGACGGAAGCATGCAGCGTTACCCTTGACAGCCGAAGTTATGCTTTTGCTTCTTTAGTGTCACCCACTGCCACTCCAGACAAGGATGTCTCAGAAATCACAATGTTTATAGTAGCGTTTTGGGTTAGCAAGTTACACTATTTCTACTTAGAGCATGTATTTAATAAGTAAACACATACAGAAACATTGCATTAACAAATTATAGAAAAATATAGACTAATTTAAGTACAATAACAGAACAATAGCAGAACTATAGCAACAGCATAAAATAAAAGAGAAAACTATGAAATAATACTTATGTAAAGTTGGTTTGCCTTGGTCCAGGTTGATGCTTAAAGTCCAAGTTATTAGCCAGAGTCACTGGGCTCCCTGCAGTGCTCATTGTGTCAATGCCAGCTGTCTCTGCTAGAATTATATGGCTTTTTCTAGGCCAACAAGTGAGGTGAGACTAATACAACAATCCAATGACAAAAGGGTGGGGGCTGTCACCCCATGGGCGATGATGCTCTTTGGACACTTCCAAAATGCCCTTGTTCTAGCCATTAATAATAATTTCACATAAAAAGGTTTTATGAACTGCCATTCCAGATTGTTAATGAACACAAAATAAGGAGTTCACAGAGATCAAACTAGGCATGTCTGAGACTTATGGTTCACCAGGACAGGCTAACTATGGTTTCCAGGCTTTTCTGAGACCTAGGAGACTAGTTCTAGGTCTCAATATGCTCACCATAACAATCCAACTACAAATCAGTCAACTACTACTTCATACAGAATGGTATATTGGAAATACAAAGATTATGAATAAATGTGTTTCAGAATACATCTCAGAGTTCAATCAGGGCCACTCTGCTAGCCTTATCTGAGTTTTATGACCCCTGGAGACACAAAACTCCAATTTTTACAATGAGTGTTGTAAAAACTACATGGTCTGGAGGATGCTAGTTGTCAGATCAAGGAATATCTGATAAGATGAAACTTATGACTGTTAGAGAGACAATTTCCAACAAAGTCATTTTCCAACAAGAAAGACCATTTGGTATATTTAAAGGGAAAATCAGGCCTTAATATTTTCCACAATATCACACCTTCCCCCAGTAGGAGAGAGCATGGGAGGGATCACTCAATTCTTCCCAGCGCAACTGTCCTCCACTTGCTTGGCCCGGCGAGACAGGCCATCCGCGTTAGCATGGGTAGCACCATTTTTGTGTTGGGTCGTGAAGTCATACTGCTGAAGAACCAGGCTCCAACGGAGCAACTTCCCATTGTCTCCTGCAGTACGGTTCAGCCAACTGAGTGGGTTGTGATCAGTGATGACTGTAAAGCTTGGGCCATACAAGTATGGCTACAGCTTCTGTAGGGCCCACACAATTGCAAGGCATTCTTTTTTAATTGTGGCATATGCCACCTCTCTAGGAAGCAATTTCCTACTAAGGTACAAAATTGGATGCTCATCTCCCGCTTGATCCACCTGGCTAGGTACTGAACCTAAGCCATAAGAGGATGCATCGGTTTGTACTAAAAACTGAGAGGTAAAATCTAGGGTTTAGGGAACAGGAGCACTAGCAAGTGCTATCTTCAAACTTTGAAAAGCTTCCTCACACTCCGGTGTCCATTCCAGAGTTTTAGCCTTTTTCTTCTGGATTGGATCGGTGAGCGATATGGGGTACAAACTTTCGGTAGTAACCGGCAGTTCCCAAAAATGACATAACCTGTTTTTTAGTTTTGGGGGTAGGCCAGGTCATTATGTCCACAACTTTTCCTGTCTCTGGTCTCAGGGTACCACCTCCTACCCTATGTCCCAGGTATTGGACCTCAGTCATTTGCTGGGTTTCACTGTCAGATTTGCAGATGCGATCCTGTCCAGCACCTGTAACAGATGATCAAGGTGTTCTTCCCAGGTGTTACTGAACACTGCTATATCATCCAGATAGGTGCAAATTCACCCAGCCCTTCAAAAAAGTAATTTACAACCCTCTGAAAGGTGGCTGGTGCATTTTTCATCCCAAAAGGCATCACCAAAAATTCAAATAACCCAAATGGTGTGATAAAAGCAGATTTTTTTCTGGCTTCCAGTGATAGCGGAATTTGCCAGTAACCCCTGCCTAGATCAAATATTGTCATATAGTGGGCACCTGCCATCTTATCCAACAACTCATCAATTCTAAGCATTGGGTAGGCATCAGATAAGGTGATGGCATTAAGTTTTCTGTAGTCCACACAGAACCTGGTGGTTTGATCCTTTTTGGGGACCAAAACCACAGGGGATGCCCATGCACTGTAAGACTTCTGAATGACCCCTAATTGCAGCATCTCCTCAATTTCTTTCCGCATGTCAGAGAGTACCTCCTGTGAGACACGGTAGGCCATCTGTCTGATAGGAGGGTGCGTGTCTGTGTCCACCTTGGCCCATCTCCAAGAACTGCTTCCCTGGGGGTCACAGTCCTTCAGTACAGAGTCAATCACTTAAGCCTGCACTAATGCTCTAAGTAGGAACAGATCTCAGCAAACTGCTAGAAGATGTGATGTGCTAGGCTGAGAGATTATGGGTACAATGACGAGGGATGTCGGCGGATGCACGAGGCTATCTCCGGCTATCGCACGTCCTCAGCAATTTACCTGCGCACTGATAAATATTGCTTGTACCCAAAATACCTCAAGCTGAGCACAGGACAACACCTATAAGCATTACACACACTGAGATCCCACTGCTCTGCTACTAGTATGTGATGAACGCCCTCTCAGCCAGCACCCCTGTGCATTGACTTTCCAGCATGCTCAGCCACAGTCCACGCACCAGCAGGCTGAAGAGGGGCCATCATGGGGCAAGGGTAACCACTCTGGTAACCCTTGCAACACACACCATCACAAGTAGGCTGCCACCACTTGCTTAGACAGAAGCATACACCATTACCCTTGACAACAGCAGTTATGCTTCTGCTTCTTAAGTATCACCCACTGCACTCCAGACAGGGATGTCTCAGAAAACACAATGTTTATAGTAGCATTTCGGGTTAGCAAGTTACAGCTTCAGAGATTCAGCTTACACTATTTTTATAGTGTTTAATAAGTAAAAACATACAAAGACAGTGCATAAACAAATTATAAAAAAAATATAGACCAATCTAAGAACAACACCAGAACAACAGCAGTACTATAGCAACAGCTGGTTGGTTTGCCTTGGTCCAGGTTGCTGTTTAAAGTCCTAGTTATTAGCCAGAGTCACTGGGCTCCCTGCAGTGCTCAATGTGTCAATGCCATTTTCCTCAGCAACGAGATGATGTCAGTGATTGCTGTGTCAGCTAGAATTACATGGCTTTTTCTAGGCCAACAACTAAGGTGGGACTAATACAACCATTCAATGACAGCAGGGTGAGGGCTGTCTGAAGGGCTTTGTCCACATGGGTTATGATGCTCTGTGGACACTTCCAAAATGCCCTTGTTTTAGCCAATATTAAGAATTTCACAACTACAGGTTTTATGAACTGCCAACCCCCAGATTAATAATCACTACAAAATAAGGAGTTCACAGAGACCAAACTAGGCATGTTCTTAGTTGCATCTTCACAGACTAAAGGCACAAGTGGCCTTTATTCAGGAGACCCATTTCCGTAGCGATAGGGATACCAAAATTTGGTAATAAAAGATACCCCACGTTCTATCATAGTTGCTCTGATGTGTCCAAATCTAAAGGGGTCAGTATTTTGATTACCTCTTCGGTTACCTGGCTATATAAAGAACAGCTATGTTGCCCAGAGGGCAGATTTGTGTTTATTAAAGGATCCATAGAGGGCTGTGTGATGACTCTTGCTGCAGTATACCTCCCTAACACGTCAGGCTTCCTTCTTGGGTCAAAAATTGGAGAAACTGGAGTCCATTCGTTAAGGTACATTAATCCTGGGTGGGGATTTCAACTTCACCCCAGATCCACTGATAGACTCGACCCGTAGCACCCATAGTCCCCCGTCACAAACCCTTTCACTACCCCCCTGGCACAAACAATGCACTGAAAGTTCTCTCAGATAATCAGCTGATAGATGAATGGCGGATCCTCTAACCAACAGGCCGGGACTATACTTTTTACTCCCCCCCCCCACTGCTCCTATTTGAGGATCGATCATTTCTGGCTCCCACACTCTGAATTACATAAAGTGGTATCTTTGCCCATTGGGGCTATCACACTCCCTAATCACGCTCCAATCTTTATAGCTCTAGATCTGACATATACAGTGCCCAGGTCCTGGCACTGGAGCCTTAATGAATCCCTCCTCCAGGATGCAGCGGTGGTGGTGGATGTCTCTTCCGAACTAACCCATTTTTTTCAGGCCAACTCCACTCCCAGAAGCAACCCGCTCCTTATCTGGGAGGCCAATAAGGCGGTGATTTGAGGTATTTTTATAAAACATGGCACCAGTTTAAAAAGAGAACGCCAAAAAGAAATAGCGGACACCCTACAAGAAATCTCTACCCTAAAGCTCTCCCATAAGGTATCTCTTAACGATTCGGAAGTCAGGGAGTTGCACGTTGTACGGGAGAAACTCCCCTTGCTTTGCCTTGCTAAAGCCAAGGCTGCATTAACCAGGTGCAAACGCATGTTTTATGAACATGGAAATAAAAGAAATCCAGATCCTTTATCCAATTTCTCACAGACAGTGGGGGGGTGGATTTATCACACTTTTGTCAAAACTATAAGTCTTTGTACAACATTTCGCACTCCCAACCATCTTTTAAAGGTAGATGAGAGGATTATTGACATTAAAGCCTATCTCTCTAAGTTGGGTCTATCTTACCTCTCCACGCTCAAGAGGAACATACTGGAGAAACCGATTTGCCACAGAGGAACTCAAACTAGCCATTCAGGGCACCCCACAGGCAAAACTCCTGGACCTGATGGTCTTCCACTCTCATATTATAAGTCTTTCCAGGGTATTTTGGATTCTCACTTTGTTAAGGCCCATAACAGTTTATCTGAAGTCAGTAGGCTTTCCCTGGATTACTTACGGGCTACGAACACTGTTATACCCAAAGAAGGCAAAGACACCTCACTCTGCGCTAATTACCGTTCCGTATCCCTTTTCAACCAAGATCTCAAACTTTTTACTAAAATCTTTAAGACTAGGATTCTTCAGGTCATGCATGACCTTATACACTATGATCTGGTTGGTTTTTATGCCCGGTAGGGAAGATAGGGACAACACAATTTAGGTTCTCAATTAGGTGCTCAATCCAGGCACACTCCTTTACTGCTGCTATCCACATACACTGAAAAAGCCTTTCATCGTGTCGACTGGCTTTTTATGGACCAGACCCTGCACCATATTGGCCTCGAGCCCCATATGTTATCTTGGCTTTACGCTATCTACTCACATCCCAATGCTGCAGTTAGAATAAATAGGTTCCACTCAGATCCGCTGCAGATTTCTATCAGCACGAGACAGGGTTGCCCCATATCGCCATTATTATTTATCTTGACACTAGAACACTTTTTGCGCACTATCTGCGGCTCTGATGGCATTGAAGGTCTAAACATGGGTGCCGAGCAACAGAAGGTGGCCACCTACCCGGACGACCTACTCTTTGCCATTACAAACCCCCAATTCTTCCCTACCAAGCCTTATGAAAGCCTTGAGTAAATATGGATTACTATCTAACTTCAAGAATAATTGAAAATTAATTATGCCAAATCAGCGGCATTGGCACCATTGGAGCCATCGACATTCCCAACATTAAAAGCTCATCCAACAATTGGCTACACATGGGAAATAGTAACGCGATACTTCCACAAACTGTGTCTTTCTCCGATTTTGGGCAACCCATCCTTTATCCCTGGTATGCAAGATAAAGTGTTTTTGTCGCTTTTGTCTGAACATATCTGCAGAGCACAACACATCCTGAGATCCGGGAAATGGGTTGGGAGACTGGAACTGAGTGAGAGCTCTGGGGATTACAATCTTGACTTTTGGAGATCAGTTCATTTCCTCCAATCTCTCTGACCAGCATTGGAGTATGGTAGGGCTTTGACACCCTTTGAACAAATGTGTATTGGGGGGGGGGGGGGGTGTTCGTCATACATTACCGACGGTGTATGGACTCTGGCAATCCACATCCCCAGACTACACCCCCATGTACTCTTTCTCTTTGGAGGCTGATCTTGGTCTTACGTTTTCCCCAGAACAAAGGGAAAGAATACATTTTTGGACACACAAAGCGTGTCTCTGGATTTCAATTAAACTGGGTTGCGCTAGGATTTCCCTTTGTTTTAATGTTGTTTAATTGCTTGTGTTCTATTTGTTTTTGCATTTGATTTACATGAACCGTCATTTGTTTTGGTAAAATCCCATTCCTCCTTCCTTGCTCTATGGAAACCTAAATATAGAACGTTTCAAATAAATATAAATAAATATAAAAAGAGTAGATCATCTTAAAAAAGTATATAAATGGTCAATATAGAGAACACATAATGGCATCACAAAGGACAAGGAGGCGCTCTTTGTGTCTGGAGAAAATAAAGTTCAATATCTGCATAAGAAAGGGATTCTTCACAGTAAGGTCTGTGAAAATGTGGGTAGTACATGAAAAAAGGCTAGTAGTTGGTGGCAGTCAAAAAGTAGATACTGGTCTGTTTGTATATACCTTTTGTAGACTTCACTGTCAAGTAACTCTCTTTGTCACTGCTCTCTGTAATCCTTGACACAGTTCAAAACGGCAACAAGTTATTATGCTATGTGTCCCATATTTTTTTCTGAGTTTAATGGGTCTATTTATAAAGCAGAGAATCTGACAATCAGCAAGCATTCTCTGGTGATTCAATTAGTGACATTTAAAACAAATGCACATGGAACATTCACTGACTAACCTCTTTAGGCATGTTTTCCCCATATTTGCATAGACATGGGGAGAACCCCTGGATATTCCTGTTTTCCTCACACCTACAAAAACATGCAGTTAGCTGTATATGTTCCCCATAGGTTTGGAGGACCCAAATACTACCCTATATGAGAACATTCTATGGTCAAATAATATCAAAGGCCAATAGAACAAAAACTTCTAAAATGACCAAGAGGATCAAAGAACGATTTAGAGTTCCTTAAATAGGTCCTGAAAAAAAGAGGTGTGATAGGACAAACTGTGGTGGCATGACTCAATGGGTACTTCAGTTGGCTTAATTGGATTTACGGATGTTTCCACTAATGGTGGATAGGAACTGGATGAAGCGGGTATGGTGCTGGTGTCACAATCTGGGCTCAAGCTCAGATCTAGCTAGCAGATTTGCAATAATAAATACGCTGGGTTCAGGGCACAGGCAGCTGTAATGATGCAGGAGCAAGACAGGAACATAGTGTTTTGCTTGGTAGCAAAATCTTTTGCTGAATACTTGTAAAGCTAACTGTTAGTCTAGTTCGTTCAGTAAAGTCCAAGGAACTCAGCTCGTTTTGTAGTTTTTATGCTTTTACTCGCAAATAAATGGTGCGTAAACAAATAATTCAGTTACATGTAGATACAACAAAACATACAGAGATCATACAGATGCATGCGCTATATAACCCTTCCTAGTGAGTGAACATTGGAATGTAAACAAAAGGACACACTAAAAGTTACTAAGCTTCAATAGGAGTGTTTCATAATTTCCTCAGCAAACAAGACTCGGGCATTAGGCAATCACTTTGGAAAACTGGACATTTGATGTTGAGTCTTTGTCTGTTGAAGCTTCACAGTGGTCCCATGTCAACCAGGCCATGTTTCCAGGTTTCCCTGGCTTCTCTGGCTGTGCTCTTCTTGAGTCCCCTGATCTGGGGAAACAATGGACTGAAGTATTGTTGCACTCCAGTGGACACCAATTCAGAACTTTTGCTTGTCCATCCGTGCAAAAGCGCAGATCACTTCAAATGCTCCAGAAACAAATTGTTGCTTATGGATGTCCCAGAATACTCCAAAGCGATAAAGGCTGAGACAATGAAGGCTGAAGACAAAGGATAAAGGCAAACAACAAATTAATTGTGACTCCTAGAGCTGTGAAAAATGCTTCCTAAATTTTGAGGTAAATTGTACCCCTCTATCACATCACATTATCTGGTTTTCCATGCAGTCTAAAAAATTCCTAATTAATAAGCTCTGCAGTTTGTTCAGTTTGTATATGTTTAGTTAGAATAAAGTAAGCCCTTTTAGTAAAACAGTCAACAATGACCAATAGTGGTTATCTGCTTTATCTGCCATGGTGATTGATCCCCAAGGCCAAGTGGTTAAAGTAAACCCAAGTGGAGAGGCTTTGGGTGGCCTATTACAAGCGCAAGTTTGAAATGAATCAATATATTTCTTGACATTTTTTATAGATGGACCAGCAGAAGGAACATGATAAAAGCTCTTGTGTCTTTGTAGTTACAAAATGCCCAGCAGGTTAAGAGTCATGAACCAGTCTAATGACTTTAAACTTGACTGATTCTGGTACATAGAGGCGATGGGGTTGAGTCCAAAAGCCGTTTTGAAAAGTGAGACTGACATCTTTAGAAGGAGGTTTCTTTAGGAGGAGGGGGTCATCGATATAACCTTCTTTGAGCTGGGTCAGAAATGTTTTAGAGGTAGTGGTCCCTTAAAAATTATTTTTAGGCAGAATAGTACATTCAGGATTGTTTCCCTCAGGTGATTCAGAAAACAACCCTAAAGACCTTAAAGAATTTGATAAACAACCAACCTTGCCTTTTCTTGATCCAGGCAGATAGGAGCTAATAAAGTTGAACTGAGAGATAAACAAAACCCATTGTGCTTCAGAATGATAACCTCCTTCTTTTCAGCAGAGGACATTAAACGGGAAAAGTATGCACACGGGTGAAGCTGCATCTTATCCCCTACTGTAAAAGAATAGTTTCTATGGAGAGGCATCCACTTCTTTGAAGTGAAGTGGCTCCCCCTTCTTTGTCGGTTGAGTAATTGGGGCTATAACATTGAAAAAGTCTCTTATAATTTTTCTGTAATTTCTTTTATGTTTCTTGGGGCAGGCCAATCCAGTGCAGCTTTGACCTTATCAGGATCCATACTCAACCATTCTAAAGAAATGATGTAACCCAAAAACTGAATCTGTGTTTTTCCAAACTAACATTTTTCTTGTTTGGTGTAAAGTTTATTCCTCCGCTGTTCAAAGACAATTCAAAGATGTTTGTGATGCTCCTCTAGGTTATCTGAAAAGATAAGTATATCATCCAAGTAAGCAAAAACAAATTGATTGAAAAGATCCCGTAATACATTGCTGATAAAATGCTGGAAGGTGACGGGAGCATTACCCAGGCCAAATAGCATGACCAATGAATCAAAATGTCCATACTTAGGTCTGAATGCAGTCTTCTCCTTAACAAATGCAGACAAGGTTATATGCCCCTTGATTGATTAATTTGGTAAGTATCTTGGCTGAGCGGAACCTTTGTAGTGGTTCCGATACAAAGGGAGTGTATAACGGTTCTTTACAGTGATCTGATTTAGTTCTCTGTTGTTACCACTCTGCCCATAAATCATCTGCTCAGCAAGCTACAGCATCACCTGTAGCCATGCATTTTCTACCATTCTTGACATCCCCTGCACAGAAACTGTGACTGACAATGTTCTTTGCAATGAATGGAAGCAAATATTAAACTCAGTGTTTCCCAATTAATAGAGGGCGGTCTGGTGGTCTCACAATGGTTAGGCTCAATTTTCAAGTTCAGGAGGCATGGTCTCGTGGGTAATTGTCTTGTGGGTTCTGAGGATAAAGGTGAACCGTCTACAGTCTCCATATTAATAGATGCAGAATTATTTCCCATCTTGATAATATTGCAAGTTCTATATCCTTGAAATTTCCCCCAGTTCCAGAATCCTACATAGCTGAACAGGTTCTTGACTACCAAGCACAAGTTTGATAGAAATGACAAAATATAGTATTTGAGAGGGGTTATTTTTTTATATTATATTTTAATTGTATTTTAAGTATATTTAATTATATTTTAGGTCTTTTTATTTTGTTTGGGCAATTATTAGTATAATGTCCAAAATTCTTGCAGTAAGGCATAAGTTCTTATAACGCAATCTCTCAATTTTCCTGAATAGAAAAAGATTTCATTATGACATCAATCTGCATAGGTTCCGATGTATCAGTATTTGAAACTTTTGTATCAGTCTGTGCTGTCTGGCTAAAATAAAAGTGCATAGCTCAAGTACATAATTTTATGGATTATGTTCCTAGTTTCTCCTTTCTTCTTTCAGTAAGTCTCGGGTCAGTTTTGATACATATAAATAAAAGTCACAAAGTCATTCAGATTTTTCACTCTGGCGAGTTTCTCTTTAACTTGTTCAGAAAGTCCTTGTTGGAACTGACTATTTTGTGCTCCTAGATTACAGGTGGTATCTGCAACCAAATGTCAGTAACAGAGCGCAAACTATGTAGCTTCAGCAATTGAACAGCGATTGGGGTCATAAAGACTATGTTTATGGAATTATTAAAGGCATCAAAGTCAACCAGGACTGCAGTCAGCAGATTATTCACAAACAGGACCTTTTCTCCCTGTAGTAAAGGCAGCGGGTTGCAGCTGAAAGTATAAATGGCATTGATTAAGGAACCCTTGAAAAAGACACAAGTCTCCACTGAATTTTTTTGGTACAGGCATGCATGCATTACAATCTATGGTAGTGCTATCTTGGGAGCATATTTACTGTAATTGTCTCTGTGGATCAAAGATCATCTCTTATTGGTTTTTAACTACCACTTGTAGCTCAGAAAACTGTTCTTGGTAAGAAACCACCAATTTTTGTAGCTCAGCAATTTGCGACCGATAGGGTGCAGTAGCAGCTGCTACAGCAGCCTCCATATTTTGGGACAGATTATTCTGTCATGATCTGGGAACAAGCTCAGAGTCCAATAGCTTTAACAACTAGTAGGTTCTCAATACAAAATATGTTGGGTTCGGGCACAGGCAGCTGTAATAATGCAGGAGCAAGACAGGAGCATAGTCATGGAGAAAGCCAAAGTCAGCTTCAGGTTAGCGGGAGCAAGCAATAAAGAATTGTCTGTAATGTCATAGCCAAAAGTCAATACACAATCTGGTGGGTGACAAAGCAATGCAGCAACTGTAACAAAAGGTGTCAGAAAAGGTTTACTATCCAGGCAGGGAGCTATCCAGCACTTGGAGCTTAGTCGATGAAGCTACCGCCAGACATACCTGGGTTCTGATCCTGACAGCTGGTCAAATATAGACCCAGATATAGGAATTTAGACTGTATATAAGGTATATAAGGAAGGCTGCCAATCCCTACATGGCAACCCTGTGAGATCTGGTGGCCCCATATTGTGATAAATAAAGATGGGAAATGTTAGAGGGAACATGGAGGGCAGGTAATTAGGAGGTTCATTGCCTGGAGGATTTGGCTCTGGTAAATCTGGTGCTTGTTGGGATACCAGCATTTGT
This sequence comes from Pyxicephalus adspersus, assembly GCF_032062135.1. Taxonomy (NCBI): domain Eukaryota; kingdom Metazoa; phylum Chordata; class Amphibia; order Anura; family Pyxicephalidae; genus Pyxicephalus; species Pyxicephalus adspersus. Next base: position 66,904,066 of record NC_092860.1, read on the forward strand.
AAAATATTAATTTTAACCTTCCAAAGTTATTCTGCAAATGTCTTTCATAGTTCCACAGGGATTTGGAGAAAAGGGATTGTCAATCTTCCCAGTAGGGGATATCCCAGCACATTTACACAAGGTAAGACTGCAAAGTATGAGCTTAAAGGGGCTGCCAGGAAAAAGTCTTGGTGTTGTTTCCCTGAATGCTCCCAAAGCTTTTCGCTCCACTTCCTCAAGGATAACTTAACTAGTTTCAAGGTAAATAGCATAGGGTTTGCGACCTATCTGATGATTTTTAGGGACAGTCACTAATTGCGGTTTCATTTGTGACAGTCTCAAAAATATAGAAACTTCAGGACAAAATACCACTTCCAATAAATATGTTGTTCTGCATTACAGATATGACACTGTCTGAGCCCACCTTAAAGATGAGCATCAATAAACAGTCTAGAACTACACAGCATCCAGCAATTGTTAACACAATACATGTAATTTCTGCCTGCATGTCTAAAAAGTGATACATAAGTGATACTTTCTTCAGCATTTAATAAAAGCAGCAAAGGCATGCATTCCTGTCTAAGGTGATTCGCTCTACCAAATGTAGCTCAGTGGCTTGACAGAGTGGATACATTATGCACTCAGAATGCAGAGAAATTTGTGATTTCAAAGTATGTGCAGCAGCCAATAGCAGGACAAGATTGGAACCAGGAACTAGCCCACTCATTGGCTGCTGCACATACTCTATATTTGCCCTTCAGCTGGTCACAGCCTCAGAGTGAGTGCAGGGGATGTTAAGAAAGACACTTTTCTGCACACCTAAAAGGAGGCTGAGGATGCTGCAAGCCGCTGGACAGATCTGTGAGTAATTTATCTGCAACATGAGTTGAGTTATTGAGTGAATTTAGAGAATGGTATTCATTGATAAAAATATGTGAACCAATTGCTTGAATAAGAAATTTAATTCGAACAACCTTTCTATATGGATGTAAATGAATTTCAACAAAGTTTCCATGTGACGTTATGTAACTTGTTTATGTACCGTATTTTTCGCCGTATAAGACGCTCCGGAATATAAGACGCATCCAATTTTAAAGGTGGAAAATCTATAAAAAAAAGATTCTGAAAGATTATTCCCCTTCTGATCACTCATGTGCCATTCATACCGGTATTCCCCTTCTGATCACTCATGTGCCATTTAAATTCCCTTTCTGATCACTCTATGCCTTTCAAATTCCCTTTCTGATCACTCTGTGTCATTCAAAATTCCCTTCTGATCACTCTGTCATTCAAATTCCCCTTCTGATCACTCTGTGCTTTTTTTCCACTGTACGGCAGTTAGGACAGGGAACAGCAGGTGGCGCTGTGCCGGCTTCTTTCACTCCGCTTTACAGACAGAAGACACGATGCTGGCAGAGGAGAGGAGAACACACGCTGCATGCAGCCAGAGACACACGCAGGATCCGGGTATCGGGTGAGTATATTATTTTATTTATCTTATAACACATTTGTCGTATAGGACACACTAACTTTTCCCCCCCAGTTTTGGGGAAGAAAAAGTGCGTCTTATACGGCAAAAAATACGGTATATGTTTTTATGGAGAAATATATTTTTTATATTTTTTGTAATTAAAAAATACTACAAATAGTTGAATGGGAGAGTACTTTTTACCGCACCACATCTTTTTCTTAGTCTATAGTCAAATCTAAATTCTAATGTGTGATCAGAATGTTCCAGGTGCAGTAATGTGAACAATTAAAACGTATTAAAATTATGCATTTTGTTGTGTGATATTCTAAAAACAAATTGTCAAAATCACTTGCATATACATACAGTAATTACAATATAAAGAACTGTGTGTTATATCAATACAAATCAATTAGTTTTCTAAAGTCCTTGGCACAAGTGCAAGTTGATTAAAGATTTACATCTGTTACATCCAAATAACCTACACTTCCTTCCAATATCAGTAAAAAAGCATGTCCAATAGTACTAGTAAGATCTTTAGCCGTTTGCTCAGAAAATTGTAACAGAAACAAACAGTTTACTAGTGGTTTGTTACAGATAACATAAGTAACATTATTATCCAATGAATGCATAGATTACAAACCACATTAGTATCACTGAAAAATATTTAAATCACATCCATGGGCTTCCCTTGGTGCTTTTAAATGTTGCTCTTGCAACAAACTCACCGCTGCTACCCATGGTGCCATCTATTAGGTTCCACCCTATATAGGACTGGTATTTAGGTGTCCCACGTGGTGCACTAGTAGTGCAAGTTGAATAAAGATTTACATCTGTTTGTAAGGAAACTCTTTTATAGAGTGGAGTTTCTGAAAACCAAAAATGAAGAACTAAATTATAAAGACAAAAAATTTTTGAAGACTTTTTATATAAATTATTTTAGAACACTAAAAATATCTCACCGCCGCTACCTGTGGTGCCATTTATTAAGTTCTAGGGGACATTCGTTGGATTAAAAGAGCACAGGAGCCGTTTAATATAAAATGGCTTCTAGTAAATGCTTACAGGGAGAACACAAATAGATATGTATTGTATGTTACCCTTCCCCCAAAAATAAGCAGAAAAAGATAATACAATCCTATCTACTATTGCATGTTTATATCTATTTATTTAGTGCAATATGTTTATTTTTGTCAATTAAATATACAATCAAAGAAGTTCATATTTGCAATTTCTGTTTTCTAGCACATGCAAGTATATGTCTCCACAGATCTTTAACAATATTCAATACATCAATACAATACAAATTGTATTTATTTGAATATTCACAAAAAAAGGAAGCAACAAGGTTATAGTCCTGGATATTCCATGGCTTTAAGGTTGTATATCCACCTATTTTCTTTCTGTATTAGCAACCTATCCAAATCTCCACCCCTTGGGTCTTCCTTAACTTTTTTCCCAGGGCAGAATTTTTATTTCATCAACATTGAAACTGTTTTTGAGACCCATAGGATGGCCTAAAGATGTATCAATTTTCCTGTTTTTTATATTGTAACTAAATTATAAAGACAAAACATTTTTGAAGACTTTTTATATAACTAATTTTAGAACACTAAAAATATTACAACTTTTAGAGGAAAACGAAAATAGTATAGAAACCTATGATTTAGACAATGAGGAACAAGAGAAATTAGATAGGACTCAACAAAATGATCTTAAGAACTTCTTCCATTTCCAGAATTACAATGAAATTCCCATCTGTGGGCCTTTCTTAAGGCAGTCAGCCTCGAAGCGAGTGAACTAACGAACAATTATTTAAGAGAACATGTTTATGATCTTCCATCATATTTAAAAGACACACTGGATGTATTGAAACTGATTAAAGATCTAAAAATTCCCACTAATTCAATATTAGTGGCCAAAGACATTGAAAGCCTATATCTCTGTATTCCACATAAAAGGGGTTTTAAACAATCAAAATGTTCCTAGATGAGCAACGTATTGATACTTAGAAACAAAATAAATTTATAATTGAACTTTTAGGTTATATTCTGACATGAAATGTATTCATATTTGATGAAAAAAACCTACCTCCAGGTACAGGGAGTGGCAATGGGGACTAAGTGAGCCCCAACTTATGCCAACCTGGGAGGTTGGGAGTGAAACGTGATGAGTCCCTTGAAAAATACCTTTGACATATTTCGTTATGCTGAAGGTATTAAGACGACGTCCTCATCATCTGGTCAGGGTCCCAAGATTTACTGATTGAGTTCTTGGAGAGGTTGCAAGACAATTTCTTCAATCCCAAGTTCACTATGACCCCTAGCATTACAAGTATTACCTTTTTGGTCTTAGAACTAGAGCTAACTAACACTGAAATCAGAGCAAAAGTCTATAGGAAACCAACAACTGGTAATACTATATTATCATCCAAAAGCGCCCATCCCATGTCCTTAAAAAAAAGCATACCGTATTCTAAATACATGGGAATCAAACCGAAATGATATAAAAAGATAGACTACTAAAAAGAAGTTAAAGTCATAGGCTACTAAAAAAGTCATACAATAAGGTTGGATAGGGAGGAAATTATATTTGTTCAAAAAAGAGTAAAGGAAGAGTGTCCCATAACAAGATTTTTAACAAAATATACACAAGAACATGATGAAATCCAAAAAATCTTTTGGGAGGATCCCAAAATTAGCAAATGTATTGGTAATTTTCCGTCAATAACTTATCCTAGAGCTCCTTCACTAAGGGATAAACTAGTCAGAAGTCATTTTGAAATCTGAAGGGGTCAATCTTTTATATTAAAAGATACCAGATGTTGTGGTAAATGCTAAAAATGTAGATGGATCTTTGAACCAGAGGGTAAAACATTTACTCTCCCACAATGTGTGGATTTTCATGGTTGTGACTTAGTTACATGTGAAACAGAAGGCGTAATTTACTTAGCGGTCTGTAGTTGCAAAAAAACAAAACAGAAATCTACCAACATATGTACAATATAAAAAACAGGAAAATTGATACATCTTTAGGCCATCCTATGGGTCTCAAAAACAGTTTCAATGTTGATGAAATAAAAATTCTGGCCTGGGAAAAAAGTTAAGGAAGACCCAAGGGGTGGAGATTTGGATAGGTTGCTAATACAGAAAGAAAATAGGTGGATATACAACCTTAAAGCCATGGAATATCCAGGACTATAACCTTGTTGCTTCCTTTTTTTGTGAATATTCAAATAAATACAAGTTGTATTGTATTGATGTATTGAATATTGTTAAAGATCTGTGGAGACATATACTTGCATGTGCTAGAAAACAGAAACTGCAAATATGAACTTCTTTGTATACTTAAGCTGCGTACACACGGCAAATTTTTCTCGCCCGATAATCGGTATCGGCCAATTATCGGGCGAAAATCTGCCGTGTGTACAGTCGGTCGTCGTCCATCGTCTGACGACCGTCCTGGCGGATCCATGGACGATGGACGACGACCGATCCTAATGAAAGGGAAGGGGAGAGCGCGCAGCAGGGTGCCGCTCCGTCGCTCTCCCCCTCCCCTCTCCATAGAGCATGAACGGTGCTGTATGTACAGCATCGTTCATGCATCGTGCAGTCTTTTCTCGTTGGAAAGGATCGTGAAAGATCCTTTCCAACGAGAAAAATTGCAGGTGTGTACGCAGCTTTAATTGACAAAAATAAACATATTGCACTAAATAAATAGATATAAACATGCAATAGTAGATAGGATTGTATTATCTTTTTTTGCTTATTTTTGGGGGAAGGGTAACATACAATACATATCTATTTGGGTTCTCCCGGTAAGCATTTACTAGAAGCCATTTTATATTAAACGGCTCCTGTGCTCTTTTAATCCAACGAATGTCCCCTAGAACTTAATAAATGGCACCACAGGTAGCAGCGGTGAGATATTTTTAGTGTTCTAAAATCATTTATATAAAAAGTCTTCAAAAATTTTTTGTCTTTATAATTTAGTTCTTCATTTTAGGTTTTCAGAAACTCTCTATAAAAGAGTTTCCTTACAAACAGATGTAAATCTTTAATCAACTTGCACTACTAGTGCACCATGTGGGACACCTAAATACCAGTCCTATATAGGGTGGAACCTAATAGATGGCACCATGGGTAGCAGCGGTGAGTTTGTTGCAAGAGCAACATTTAAAAGCACCAAGGGAAGCCCATGGATGTGATTTAAATATTTTTCAGTGATACTAATGTGGTTTGTAATCTATGCATTCATTGGATAATAATGTTACTTATGTTATCTGTAACAAACCACTAGTAAACTGTTTGTTTCTGTTACAATTTTCTGAACAAACGGCTAAAGATCTTACTAGTACTATTGGACATGCTTTTTTACTGTTATTGGAAGGAAGTCCATTAATCCATTAATCCTCAAAAATCCATTAAGAAATTTTGTGAAAAATAAATGTGTTACTTGCTATATACATTTCCTCAATGGAAGACCATTCAACTGATATGGGATATACTAAATTATTAATTGGAAATGTCTAAACAAGTAGGTGCAATTTATGTCTCCGGGTTCTTATTTAAAACAACATGGATTTTTTGAAAAAAGATGACATTATTCCTTTGCTTTGATACACAGATATACATTTGAAGTGTTCAAAATGTTGTGTCCTTCTGATGAAGCCTACGGGTGAAACAATTTGTATTGATGTAACACATGGTTCTATATATTGTAATTATGCATATGCAAGTGATTTTGACAATTTGTTTTAAAAATATCACGCAATAAAACGCATAATTTTAATAGTTTAATTGTTCATATTACTGCACCTAGAAAGTCCTGATCACACATTAGAATGTGTAATTAAAAGATGTAAGAATTTTAGAAAGTTGAGTATGTTTGTTACTTGCTTTGAAGATACATGCCCTAAAAATCCTACAAACAACCTCCTTTAAATAGTACATATTGTCTCTTCATGAATATTTGTGATGTGGCACTGCTAGGGTTAACGGGGCAATGGAGTCCTAATATAGGAAAGGGGGTAAGGTTGCAGAGGGGGTGGGGTCAGTTTTCTGTAGCAGAGGAGGGGCCATTGGTGCAGTCCAAGAGGTCGGCAGCGGTGAGAGTGCAGCAGACCTTGTCCCCCTGGCTACAGGAGCTTCAGAAATGGTGGCAGTGACCTCTTCCGGAAGCTCCAAGATGGGGACCAGAAGTGATGTTAGCTGGGCATGTAAGGTGGTGGTCCCTCTTGTTGCTGGAAGTATCCTAGTCAGAAGAGGGAGTTTCAGACGCTGCAGGGGAGGAAGAAGAAGAGGCTGGATGCAGACAGGTTCCTGGAGGCAGTTCGGAGTCCTGGGACAGCGGTGGCAGGATTCTTTCATCCTGGGAGT
>NC_092860.1:66910911-66916104 GCF_032062135.1 Pyxicephalus adspersus
TTTGTTGGAGGGTTTTGTGAGAAGATGGTGCAGTATAGGGGGAAATAGATAGGGGTGGGCCGGGGGGTGTGGGGTAGGAGCTGGGGGGGGACTGAATGGGGATATGGTTACATGGAGTGTTGTGCAGGGAACGCTGGGTGGTGTGATTGAGTAATTGGAGGGGCTGCAGGAAGTCCTGAAAAGGGTTGGAGGGGGCACAGGGATTGACAGTGGCTGCTGGTTTTTTGGGGATGGGGTGTTCTAGGGCACAGTTCTGGGTAAGGGCAATGTAGTGGACTTTCGGAGGTGACTTGAGATGCGTCATTCAAGGCTGGCAGAAAAAGGGGGTCAACGGCCGGTGAGAATGTAAGTTTGGCAGACTCAGTGGAGAGGGAGGACTATGTTGGTTTTGAGGGTCCTTTGGGGGCCCACCTTAAAGTGGAGGTGAAGGAATGCACCTGGAGGGTTGAGTATGTTTTTTCTTGCTGCCATTGGAGGGATATAATGTGAAGGGAGCGCTGGTGAGGGAGGCAAAGTACAAGTAAGGGTAGCAGGGGCATTTGTACTTCATTCCGTGCAAATTTTTTAATTGGTTGCAGGCATTTAGGATCCTGGCGAGTGTCATAGGGGAAAAGGAGCCCGAGCACTCTTCAGCTCTCTTTTGCTTCCTGGATTCCATCAGGGAGGTGCATCAGGCTTATGGTGGTTTGGCTTGGCTGTGCTACAATGAGTGATTTCGTCAGCAGAAGGTAGTACATCACTCATTATGTTAGGATCACAAGGATATTGGGCTCTGGATTAGGGTAATGATGTCAGCACAGCTAAGGGGGGCGTTTTTTCAGGGGGGGCTGGCAGTCTTGGTGCAGGAGGATCGCTGGCCATGATTAGGAGGGGTGTTTGCTGGCTGTTTATTGAGGGGGATTGTACATTTTCTTTAAGCAAGAGTGTTTGGGGTGTGGAGGGGGGGACATACTCGCCCACTGTGTATAGCAGGGGGCCACCCTGGGGGGTGATACCACTGGATAAAGGGAGGACGCTGGTGTGGGTAAAAAGGATGCGCCTCTTTATTTAATAGATATCTTCATGAAAGGCTGGTGAAAGTATTGGAGGAGGGTTTTGCGTTTGGTTTCCAAATTCTCTGTTCATGGGTGGTTTGGCGGTTGGTGCCCCAGAACTTGCCCTCCTCTTTGCGGCACTAGGCAGTGGTTTCTGGAAAGTTGTCCAAGGACACGGCTTTTGGCTGGATGAGTGGTCTGTTTGTTTCACCACCATTTTCAGATTTGGTGGTCCCTCCCTTGGTTCTGGTGTCAAAAAAAGAGCCAAATTAGTTTTGTTTGATCCATAATTTGTCCTTGCCCCCGGGGGGGTCAGTTAAAAATGTAATCGATCCGGAGCAGTGGGGGGTGGCCTATACTTCATTTTATGTGGCAATTTGATGGGTGTGGTGGTATGTGTAGGGGGAATTGCTGGCTGTTACCCTTGTAGTAGGTTGGCAGCTGCCTCCTCGGGCAGCTGTGGCATTATGTTCACTTGACAAACAAGTTACAGGAGGACTTGGTGATTTTGGTGATCTTTTCTGGATTCTTTTAATGGGAGTGTGCTATGGTTGGAGGGGCCGGTGGATAACTTTAAGTTGGAACTTTGTACAGATGCGGTGTGCTCCTTTGGTTTTGGTGTATACTTTCAAGGCTCCTGGTGTGTAGAGGCTTGGGCTAATACAGAAGTTGATGGTCTTGGAGTTGCTCCCCATTGTCTTGGCTGTGGCGTTGTGGGCTATTTTGGCCAAAACAAAGGTGCAATTCCATTGTGATAACTTGGGGGTTGTGCAGGATATTAACACGTTTTCAGCTTCTTCCAAATCTGTAGTAAGGCTTTTGAGACATCTGGTGCTGCTCTGTTTGCATGCTAATATTTTTATCTTTGCCAAGCATATTCAAGAGAAATGTCATGCACAAAGAGACAGGACCACAAGGGGGCGCTAGGGCTTGCACAAAGGGTGCTGTGAGCCCTGAGAAGGGCCAAGGCGCAGAGTCTTAAGCAGTAACCAGGTCTTCTCCAGAGCCTCTGATGGTGAGGATGTTTCAGCACAGGTTAATGCCAGGTTGTGGTCCTTGGGCACACCAAGGTGGGCAAAACATGGTACCAAATAACAAAGCTGAAGGATAGTTAAGGAATGCTGGGGTTGAGGCAGGCACCAAGCAAGAGATGTCAGGTCACGTGCCAGGGGTCAACTGCCACAGAAGAGGTAAGTTTTACAGGAAGTTTATTGTGATTGCTGATGCATTATCTAGTTTCCAGCAGGACAGGTTCTGAGAGCTGACACCAGAGGTGGAGCAGAAAGGCGTGCCTTGTCCTGACAGTCTGTGCTGGATTGCGTTGGGCTCAATGAATATTTGATTATGTGTTTGGTGAAAGAAGTGACATGGGTGGCTTATTCCAAGGTATGGCGGAAGTGGAAGTAATTTATGTACTGGAGTTGGCGGGGTTCAATCCAAAGGGGGATGTTTGTGTTTGGTCCTGTACTCTTTTTTCTTTTTTTACAGGTGGGAGGTTGGTGGCAGCATTGAATAGGAAGCTGTCAGGATTGGATTTCTGGTTTAAGCTAAAGGGCTAAGGGATATTACAACGAACTTTGTGGTTAGGTGGAGAAGACATGGATGGCTCCCTATTGTCCCGTTTTCAATCTGGTGCAGTGTTCAAAAATGTGTGGCTGCTGTGGGAGAGGATCTTGTGTGATATTCTTCACATCCATTAGGGATTGGGGCTGCCACTGAGGTGACAAGATGGGGGTTGGGGGAGCAGGCAATTCAGAAAATAGGTTGTTGGGAGTCCCGGCAATACCAGTTGTATGTTGCAGAATGTGGGGGGAGGATGAGGGTTGCAGCTATGGGGGAAGGATCTTAGGAGTGAGTGTAGTTTATTTTGTGTTTTAGGTGAGCAGTCATGTCTCTTATGGATAATAGGGCACTCCTTTGTGTGATGGGAGGAGAACATCAGTGAGTCCAGATGGACTTCAGCTGGGTTTCCTGAGGGACGTTGCAATGGTGCGCTGGATCCGAGTGGCAGGGATACTGTGGATTCAGAGGGTTCCTGAGATCCGTCTTTTAAAAGAGCTTAGATTGGGGTTCCTGGGGTTGCGGTGATTCTTGGGGGCAATGATCTTGGCCGACAGGTTATGAGGGACATAAAGTTGGATTTCTTGCTGAACAAACCCTGGATAAAAGTCAATAAAGAAGTAGGGCGTTTTGTGGAATTGTGGTGCAGCATAGATAGCTGGAGGAGGAGACTTGAGATGTGGTTTTTGAGACATGGTGGGGTGCAACCATAATGCATTTGGAACAGATTTGCGGTCTCTTAGTTTACAGGATGGGGTGCAGTGAGTGGTTTTGGTGTGGGAAAACTCACAACCGTGAGGAGTCTTGTTTGTGGCACTGTAGCAGTTGGGTTACGGGGGACAAGGGTCTTGATGGTTATATTTTGGTGTGGGGAGGAGCCACTTTAGGTGTGGGGAGGAGCCACTTTAGGTGTGGTGTCCCCTAAATGGGTTGACAAAATGATGTTAGTAGTTGATGGACAGCAGTTTAACAATATGTTCCCCGAGGCAGTGCTGGGCAGTTGGGAGCCATTATGTACATGGTGGCCTCGAGTTTGTCATATGCAGATTTTGTCTTCAAGGAAGCTTTTCAAGTGTTATTGACACGTAAATAAAGATTTTTATGTAGGATTTTTTATATGCAAAAGATTAAAGTTTAATTAAATAAATTGGCTTCCTGCAGCCAATTTAAATTGCAATTTGGTTCAGTGTAAAAGTTGTTGGAAAGGTGAGGGCCTGGGCAGTCGCTTGGGGCTAGGACGACTTCCAAAGTGACCTAGTCAAAAACAGCACAAGTATAAAGCATAGGTGTTAGGTGTACGAGCAGAAAGAAAATATGTACCATCATTTGTGTCAGTTGTAATAAGAAAGTCTCATTGCTAGTGTCCACCATTGGCATAAGAATATGAGAATATCACTGCTTGCATTTAAGAAAATAAATGTAATGATTTGTTATTAAATGCAGAGTTGAATTATATTTGATCTATTATATCTGCAAAAACTTCAGCTTTTAAATAGGCTTTAAGACATATTGTATTTACCAGTAGTTTTTTAGATTTTCTGAAAACTTGGGTAGGTAATTTTACACAACCGATACAAGACAAAAATAACGTATAAATATATATTATATACTAATGTATAAAATATTAGTCCGAAAAAATTGTACTTTTTTTGTTTCGATGTAATGCCTTTATATTTTTTAATTATTCAGTGCAATTTTATCACACAAAAAATATTGACTAGGTAATTTGCCTTTCACCAAAAACATTCATCAACTCTTTAACCCCTAACCATACAGTTAACCAGAGCCTGAAAATAATATATTTTACCTTAACTCTAAGCAGAGTCCTTAACAACAAGCTAACTTCTAGCCATAAAACTCAAATTTAGCTATAAATATAACTCAAGTATCTATGATACTGGATAAAAATATATTAAAAAATGCTAGTACTGGTACTGAAAATATCACTGCGTCACAATGTTCACATTACAAGCTCATCAGACAAAAAAAATACAATCACTGAAAAGCATAATTTATTTTTAAATATGGAAACAAAAATATCTGCATCTCTCCTCATGTTAGCCTTCAGTACCAAAGCAATCAGAATGGTAGACCAGTCTTAGCCAGCATTGCACAGCACATCTAATACTTCTAGAATGATACACATCTTTATTTGTTTTGTCTATATGTTTATTCTTTTATAATTCTGCATTAACAAGGTGGTTTTAACTGTGCTTAAAAGCTAGAAATTTTGACATGAGCCATAAGCACCTTTAAGGCTGACTGGCAAAGAGAAAAACAGAGAATGTCCTAGCATTTGGACAAAGAAATGAATAACTGCCTTGTCCTATTATCACTGAAAATGTGTTTTCATTATAATATTGTAAGAGATTCTGAGTGTTTACAAAACTTGGACTTATCTTTTGAAATCTCATCCCTCTCAACCACAGAAACCAACTTAACTTGTTGCTTGTCTTCAATCTGGCAAAGAGAGGCACGTAGCCGTAAGAATTAGGTGCAGTGCCTACATGACCGGGTGCTGGGGCCTAGCCCAGAGCTTTTAAGGGGTTAAGAAAAAGGGTAGTGTTGCCAGAGGGGGCTGGGCTAGTGTACAACGTGG
>NC_092860.1:66921172-66978632 GCF_032062135.1 Pyxicephalus adspersus
GGAGTGGCTGGTATGCAGGGGGAGTTTGGTAGTAGAAGGTAGTTATGACAATGGTGTTTATAAGGGATGGGCTAGAAGGTCCGAGCTACCCGCGTCATGTTATGTTCTAGCTTTTTAGTAAGGAGAGCTTGCAGGCAATCCTTTTAATCTCAGTCTAGTGATGGTGGGGCTTCTGATTGCTGATCCAATCTATGTTTGTTGTTGTCATCTCCCAAGTCCAACGCTGCAGCCTTAAGTTGTAACTGAGACCATGGCTTTGTGGTCTGGTCAAGCGTGGTCAGATCCACTGCAGAGAAGAAACTCGGAATGCTGTGTGAGAATGGATTTGGAGGCACCTCAGTGGGTCTGAGTGGAGTATCTGTATTAAGGACACATTTTGCAGGGTGAGTAGTGTGATCAGCTATTGTAATAAAACATTTTTTCAGGATGGACCACACCCTGTTTCGGACAGGAATTAAAAATCCAGCTCTGTAAACTGTACATCTCTGACATAGACAACTGGCAGCCAAGGTAAAAAAAAAAATGTGCGAAATTGCACTTGAAGGTGTTCAAAATAAAAAAATGTATTACATATAATAATAAAACTCCAACTAATTTTGGGGGTCCAAAGGTTCTTGTTTGGCGAAAGATGTAATTTTCCCCCCTCATGACATCCTGCCTAAAGAACAGTTTTAACCTGGTAAACAACCAGGGGGGGGCGACATTGGTGCCTTAACACTATATTTAGCTGTATGGTCCTGATCAGCACTAGTCCCCACCAGACACCAGTCCCCCAATCTAACACCGCAGTCTTCACCATTGGTAAGCCCCCACTCAACCTCGGGAGACTGGTTGAGTCTCCCAGCACTCAGTTGCCCCTAGGACTTACTGCGCAAGGAATGGTGTCTGGGAATGGGCTGGCTGCAGGCCAGGAGCCCACAGATAGCAGTACCAAGATTCCAACAGAGCCAAGTCCAGAATACAGAGCAGAGGTCATACACAGAATATCCATCTATCAAATGCAGTACACAAGGACAAAACACAAGCAGAGTCAGGATCACAGGCAAAAATGTCAGTCCAAGCAGCATAAACTGGCAATGTCAGGAACAGGCAAGGTCAGCAACAGTAAATCAGACCATAAATCTCCAGCACAGATTAGCCCAGTTTAAAGCTACAACAGGCGCTGATGACTGGGAGCAGAGAGGCTTTAAAGTCCCAGCAGCCAATAGCAGTGCAGGACTGAATCAGGAACTGATCAGCCTCTAGAATCCCTTTCAGCTCTGCACAGCCTAACAATGGACGCTGGGGGATGCCATAAATCCATGAAGCTGCACATCCAAAGGGAAGCAGGGCCTGCTGGTATCCCAGTTCTCCTGGCTGCTGCAATTGACTTTGCTGGACAGAACAGACGGTGTTTATTACCACTATGATGCACAACAGGGAGTCGCCGGACAGATGAGCATTTTCATCCATTAGCATTACTTAACTTACTTGCTTATTAAGATGATTGCTGTATACCAAGTTATATTCCATTATTAAACCCACTCTGTGCTTTATCTTCCTGTATCTTAATGAGGCAATAGAAAATGTTAGTATTACCTTTTTTTTGGCCTAAACTGGTTCATTTTAAATCCCAGTTACTTTTATGTCTTTGATAGTGTTGGTCGAACAGCAAGTGTTCGGCAGCTTTTCGATCGAATAGCCCAATATTTTTCGGGTGATCGAACGCCAAATTCAAACACCATTAAACACCAATAAAGTCTATGCTTTTGCAGCCCTAGCACAATTGTAGTATGCGTTCTTGGAAAGAGATTCTCTATCCAAGAACACAGTGTACTTGGATGGAGAATCTCGCTGACTCTCTGACATTGAGAGTTCATCTGCAGTCACAGCTGATTGAAAGCACTCGCTTGCCTCCTAGCAGCTGTTCCCACGCTCCCCGGGCTGTACTTATCAATGATAATGAATCCTCCAGGGCTCCAAAGGAATCCTCCTGTTTGCAATCCCCGGGATTGCAGTGGATTCTCAGGGCTGCAATCATTCTTGCATCCCTGGGAATCCTCTTGTTTGCGACCCTCTTGTTAGCGAGGATCGCAGTGGAACTGCAGATGAACTCTCAATGGAGAAACTTCAATGAGAGTTCATCTACAGTTACAGCTGACTGGAAGCACTCCCGTGCCTCCTATCAGCTGTGATCGCAAGTTCCCATGCTCCCTGGGCTGTACTTATCAATGATGGAATGCCAGATATGTTGGCAATAAATTAACCTCCATACATAACCTTCTACTTTCTAAAGCTTCGAACTTCCTGGAACCCACTAAAACTTGGCTTTCCTTCTCTAAATCTGCCTCTGCGGCTGCTCTCTCCTGTGGAGGCCTGCACTTTACACATACCCCTAGACCTGGCAACAGAGTGGGGTGGTGTGGGTCTCATTCTCGCACCTCACTATACATACAGAGTCCTTCCTACCCCGCCCCCTCTCATTTTCACCTCTTTTGAAGTCCAATCTGTCTGTCTTTTCTGCCCTTTACCCCTTATTGTTGCTGTTGTTTACCGCCCCCACTGGCCCAGTATCACAATTTTTTGATAACTTTGCCTCTTGGCTCTTACACATTCTTTCCCATGACCTGACCACCATCATCCTCAGTGACTAGAATGTTGCAATTGATGAGCCCAACCATCCTTCCTCAGCTAAACTGCTCTCCATTACCTCCTCATTTGGACTCACACAGAACATCAACTGCCCCACACACATCGCTGGACACACTTTAGACCCTGTATTTTCCTAACTCTGCAACCTCACCCTCCTTGACAACTCGCCCTTTCCCCTTTCGGTTCACAACCTTATCACCTTCAACCTATCGAACTCCTGCCCCCCTTTGCCACATCCCAGACCTGGTCAATGGCAGAGAGCCATTGACCACAACCTATTCTCAAACTGCCTTGCATCCCTAAATCCCACTTTGTCAAAATCACCTTCCCAGATGAAGCTGCCACCCAGTAAAACCACTCTCTTTCCTTGGCTCTGGTTAAAGCTGCCCCTGCCACCTTCCTTTATCCCAGCCCTGCCAACCCCCGACCCTGGCACAACAATCACACCAAACAGCTACAAAAGACTGTTTGTGCAGCTTAGCGCAAGTGGAGAAAATCTGGCCTCAGCACTGACTTCATGGACTACAAACCCAAACTACAAAGCTTTACACAACTCACTGTCACCAAGCAAAATTACTTCTCTGCTGTCATTTCCTGTCAAGCTTCAAACCCGTGCAGCCTCGTCTCAACACTTGACTCCCTCCTAAACCCCACACCTATTTTAGAGAGAAAATTGACAAAATCAGACATGATGTCTCGGCTCACTGGGCCACCCAACCAACCAACCATATCCACCCCTTCCACCTGTAAGTCATCACTGGCCTCCCTCAGCCCTGTAACTGTGGAGGAAGTCTCCTTTCTTCTTTCATCATCTCCATCTACTACCTGTCCGCTTCCCTCTGATCTACTCTGTGCCCATTCCTCCTCCCTGGCCCCCGCCCTAACCGAACTATTCAACCTCTCCCTTTCTACTGGTATATCCCCCTCCGCTTTCAAACATGCCATATTTCTCCCTATCCTGAAGAAACACTCACTAGACCCCTCGCTACCTTCTAGCTACTGACCTATCTCCCTTCGCCCATATGTCCCCAAAATCCTTGAACGCCTTGTCTACTGATTACCTGAACAACAACTCTCTCCTTGACCCTCTCTGGCTTTCAGCTGCCCATTCCAATAAAACAGCCCTTACTAAAGTGGCCAGTGACCTCGTCAGAGCTAAGTCTCAAGGCAACTTTTCCCTCCTCTTTGATCTTTCCTCCACTTTTGACACTGTTGATCACCACTTTCCAATACAAGTCATGCATTCCATTGGTAACAGTGACTCTTGGTTTTCTTCCTATCTGTCTGACCACTCCTTTCAAATTACTCCTCTCCCTACTACTGTAACATCCTCCTCTCTGGTATTCCACTAACCCGACTCTCTCCCCTCCAATTTATTATGAACGCTGCAGCCATCCATCCTTTCCACCGCTCCTTCTTTGCTTCATCTCTTTTCAGTTCTCTACACTGGCTTCCATTTCAGCTAGAATCAAATTTAAGCTCCTGTGCTTTGCATTCAAATCTCTCCACAGTTCCTGTCCCACTTACATTTCTGACCTGTCTTCCTCTTCCTATTCAGCTTGCTCATATTTTCTGCTCATTTAAAAGAGCACTCAAAACCCATTTTTTCAAACTTGCCTACCCATCTTCTTCTGTCTTTTGAAAACGTCACTACTTCCCACCACTAAGTATGTATTCCCCCTCCTATTGTGTGCTAATTCCCCCACCTACTAGATTGTAAGCTCTTCGGGGCAGTGTCCTCTCCTCCTGTGTCACTGTCTGTATTTGTCTGTCATTTGCAACCCCTATTCAATGTACAGCGCTGCGTAATATGTTGGCGCTATATAAATCCTGTTTAATATTGTTTTTATTAATAATAATAATAATCATAATAATTAATAATAATAATTATTATTATTATTAATATTATTATTAATATTATTAACCTCCTTGCCGTTAAGCCCGACGGGCTAAAAAAAGTTGCTCTTTTCGTGAAGCCCGAGATTTTCCATACATTAAAATCCCCACTTACCCAGGTAAGTGGGGATTTTAATGTAGGGAAAATCTCGGTCCCCCTGTGCTGGTTAATAATAATAATAATAATAATAATAAAAAACAGTTTTCATATGGTGCCTACATATTACCAAGCACTGTCCAATAAATAGGAATTGCAAATGACAGACAGATACGGACAGTGACACAGAAGGAGAGGACCCTGCCCAGAAGAGCTTACAATCTAAGAGGCAGGGAAGTATAACACAATAGGTGTCTAATCCCATTGGACTTTAGTACTACAAGTCCCAATGTGTCTTGTATTTGGACCCTTGATGTCCGTTGAAATGCTCAAACTCCTGAAAGGCATATATGAAATTCACAAAGGGGGTAATGATGAAACTGTCACAGTTCTACAATGCTAATGAGTTGATGGCCAAAAATTTTCTTTAAACTACCTCAGTCAAAGTACTATCAACTCAATCAATCTGAATGGCCACAGGCCATTTTCTACTCTGTAGGCAGATGGGGATTCAACTGATTGCAGTCTCTGTTTCTTTAGGATGGAAAAGATAGAAAGAGCAGATAGAAAACAGCATACTCTCTCCTTCTTCTTTGGATAATGCAAATCTTAGCAGTAGTAGTAACTTTTAAACACCAGGCATAGAGCATCCACAGACAGATAAGTATTCTTCTTTCCTTGTGCTAATAGCATCTTCTTCTACCTGGGGGTGGATATTTAATAAATAAATATTAATTTGTATCTACAGTGACTGTTTGCCTTTAAAACACATAGGACTCTTGATAAAACAGGGATGTTTGAGGGAATGTCAGATTTCCTGTTTTCATTATTTTCCATAGAAATAATGAAAGATTATGTCATCAATTGCAAGCCATGTTTGTTGCATACTAAGAAACACTACTCGTTGCTACTTTCCCAGGTATAAAAAATAAGCAATAGTAAATGGCAAATAGAAAAATAACACTGTGGCTTTATAATTGTATTATCCTAAGCATACCCCATACTAGAGAATAGAATTAATTCCCCAGAGATATTCTGTTGTGATGTAAAAGATGTTTAAGCTTTAGTCTACAGAACATATGTTATTGTGAAGCTCAAAAGGGGCACTGCTCCTGGCCTTGCTACAGATTTAAAGATATATAGAAAATTGAGGGTACAGAGGATGGGCTAATAACTGCAGTTTTTGGTAGCCTGGCAGCACTAGTTCTTTTTCCGTAAAAATATTATCATGCATAGAAATCTGCTTTTGGATATCCCCTTAGCACTAGTGGATGCCACCATGTACTATCTCCAAGAAGAGATTTTATTAGATATGAAGGAGTACAGCCAAAAACAAGAAACTGTCAAAAACATACAATTACCAAATTTAATGTTAAAGCTAAAAAACCCTAGGGTAGAAGACTATTTTGTCTTCTTTCTTCTTATGCCTGCAAGGACAGTTTCAACTCTGTGGAATGAGAAAGTATGGCTACTAAATCATTTATTCATTAAAATAGCCTAAAAGTACACAGTCTACATTGAAATAATACAAAAAAGTATGAAATACTTAAGCCTTCAGTTTTTTAACCTGTTTCCATAGCTAAATAGCATCAATCTACGCAACTTTACTTAGTTATCTCAGTCATCTGCAAACACCTTTTCCTGACGTGGTAATACAGAGATGGTATTTCTCAATATACATGTATTCATTGTGTTTCTATATTTTTATTATTGTTCTATATGTGTTCATATTGTCCTTTAATTGCTATATGTTAAGATTAAATATGTATTGTTTTGTGGTGGTATTATGGTGGTGGTAATTATTTTTTTTCATTAGGAGCTGGTTGATGCTGATATCTTGTTAGTTGACATTGAGGTCATCAGCCAAGCCTGTGATAAAAGATGTCTTTTATAGCACAGCTTGCTCATAGCTAAATTTAAAGTGTGCTGGGACTACGCTTCTTGTGTGCAGCTGTATAGTCCTGGCCCATCAACAGCACACCCCAGATGCCAGCCCCCCAATCTATCGCCGCACTTTTCACCTATAGCAAGCCCCCACTAGTTGCACCGTCTCAGCACATGGATGCTCACAGGTTTTCTGTGCGCAAGGGATGGTGTCTGGCGAAGGACTGACAGAGGGCCAGGAGCCCACAGATAACGCAGTACCAAGATTCCAGCACAGACAAGTCCAGAATACAGAGCCAGATCATCCAAGCAGCATAGACTCACAGGGTCAGAAACAGGCAAGGTCAGCAAGAGTATATTTTACAGCTGAGTGTGTGCTGGGGAAGCATTTCTTCATTCTCTTTGCTGCTGCAAGTGACATTGCTGGAGAGAATAAATGTTGTTTGCTACTGCAATGGCGCAAAGCACAGGATCGTTTTCCAGATCCAGACCTTCCATCTGCGTTTTTTGATTATTATCCTCGTGGCTTACCCTCATCACATTGGGGTTCATACCATTCATTAACATCGAAATCATCCTCCTGTTCCTCATCCAATATGTCACTTTCAGTAACAACAGATGTAGGAGGGACTGGCACTGGATCCTCTGCATCATGTGGCACTGGCTTCAGAGAAGATTCACAATCAGGATAGACGATTTTTGACTTTGAAAACCCAGCAATTTTACTCATACAGAAGTATCAGTTTGAGTGATGGTCTTTTGGCTTGTGCCAAACCATAGGCACAGCAAAAGGCATTTTAGTCCTTTTCCCTTTCAACCATTGTGTTAGGCCAATGTAACACACCTGACAGCAGATATGAGGTGCGCAGCTTTTATCCTGATCTCCAACTTCACACCCAAAGTAATACTTGTAAGCAAATCTTACCCTCTTGGTTAGGTTCTTGCATTGATCACACGGGGTATATTTGCCACAAATATCCGTTTTTTTAACACAGCTGCGCCTACTCATCTTTAGCTCAAAACAGACTTACTATGGCCTAGCTGCACTATCCAAAAAGATTGTTCTGCACTAGAGACAAGCCTTTGGTCTATCTCGCCTTATATACCTATTTCTGACGTCAGCTCACTGACTTGCCCAGACATGCCTAACTGCTGCTGGAACATGCATGCCACCAGGGGGTGTGATTCAGCTGAGGGGGTAGCAGGATTAGTGGTAGCTGCAACTGTTATAATGTTCCCATGTAAAACTACATTACCCAATTACCGACCATTTGAACAACTATAGCACGCCTATAACTTAAAACCTGTACGTGATAGGCAAGTTCTGAGTTACGATTTGGAATACGCACACTCAATATTTTGTAAATCACATTTGTTATTCCCAGTAGCAAAATTGTTGTTGTTCAGTGTTTTAAATCTAAACCGATGAGCTGGATAAAAATTTGATTTTGCAATCCTGCCCCTGTAGAAGAGCTGGTCCGGTGATATACCCTTATCCGTTCCTGGGACCCTAATCTTTGGTTATTGGCCAGAAGATACTTTTAGTATTATTAAATAATTAAACATTTATTTTTAATAAAATAAACATATAAAAAGACACATAAAACACACAATTTACTATAGCAGAATGTAACATGGTACTGGCAATTGCCTAACAAATAATAAAAATCACTGTTGGGTTATTTTGGTCTTGGGGTACATGAGAGATTGCAGTCTATCTTTCTAAATATAATTTATTGTAGTTTTCTCTTTGTTATCCCCACACGTGCTCATTACAGCTAATTATATCCCAAGTTGACACAGCAATGGTATCACAATTCATTACCAATAATCATGAGGTCAAACTCTACATTCCTTAAATATTTGAGCTGCTACAACAATTCTACAAATCTGTGCCGTGTTTAAAAAAAGATGATAAAGACATTTTACATGTAACTCTATACAAAAAACATACCTCCCCGGGTCATCAGTCTAAAAATATGAATTATAGTACTTCAGAAAAGTTTGTCGGGGGAATGGTCTGGTAATGGTGAAGTGAACACGTGACTCTCTGGAGCTTCGTGTTCCCTGCAGCTGCCCTTTACCCCAGCACTTTAGATAGATCCCTGCTAGGCCTACTCTCATGCCAAATAGGCGGCATTCTGCAATGGTGACCCTACGAACCCACCATACAGGGATCTAGCGTTTTTTCTGACTGTAGCAACTCTATCGAATCAGCACACGGAATCTAGCATGGCAGTGATGGCTTCCTCCTTCCTGGTGAGGGCTGAGGTTAGTGTCCAGGACTTCTCTCATCATGCACCACACAGCCTTGCCTGTTAGAAGTGGTCCCTCTACCTGGCAAACATCCTCTTCATCCACAGGATCTCATTCTATTGCAACAATCAATGCAGCACAAACTTATTTTTACATATTGATGATCAGGAAAGTAGAGGATGGCAAAATAGCATCAAAATAAAAAAGCAACTATAAAAAGTGACTTTAAAGCAAGAATGCCATCTTTACTGTAGGTTCTTCAGGGCAGGGTCCTCTCCTCCTGTATCACTGTCTGTATTAGTCTGTCATTTGCAACCTGTATTTAATGTACAGTGCTGCATAATATGTTGGCACCATATAAGTCCTGTTTATTATTATTATTATTATTAATAATAATAATATTAATAATAATAACAATATTAATAATACTCTGCACTCACATGATCAACTTTCAGCTTTGTTCCAATTCCTGGGAGTGTAACAGATACAAATTTCTGACTGATCTTTCATACCTTCGGACTATAGTCAGGGACCACCCCAGTCAAGCTATGGCAGTAGCTACAGGTAGACCTGGGAGATCTACCAAAAAGGACTGATTTCTATTCGCTCCTAATCCATTAAGATTGGTCTGAGTGCATTACGGGGTACCGGTTTCCTTCTGCTGTTTCCTCCGTCAAGGAAAACGCTAGATTAGTGATCATTCACTTGTTTTTCTTAACTAACTGTTTATTTCACTAAACCTAGTTTCTTGACTCTAGAGCTGACTCTGTATTCACTTTTTTCATTAATTATATTCCCTAGCTCTATTGTACTTTAGTTCAACTTAATTTTTACAGAGACATATGTCCACTGTACAATAAACCTAGTAAGTTTACATATTCTAATAAAATCACATATTTTACTCTATGCTGGAGCTCAAAATCATAAAGCCAATAGATATTTTGCTTTGTATTATACCTAGTGTGGCCCTTGATATAGCTCCTTCTTCTAACTCTAGATCACTGCAAAACAGATCTGCTACCTATAAAAAACACTGTTGCACTATTTTTATCTAATGCCTTATCAATATAAATGTTACATTTATTTACTATAGTTTAAATGATTGTGGTATACACTTAATAATTCTGAATCTAGGGGAACACAGCCACCACATAATTGTCTCCGATGTAACAATTCAATAACTAAGTGTTAGTTTGATCTAAGGTCTTTTCTTTTTGGTAGAACATGGTCATTGCGGGACCTTATGTGGGGGCTGTCTCTAGTAATATAACCTGATTAATTTATACATATATTTTATGTATGTTTATGTTTATATTATTTTATTTTTATAGTTGTCCTGAGAAACAGATGTTTGTCAAAATGATTTTATCTTTTCACCTTCTTTTTTATTACTTTCTCACCTTTTTCCCCACTATTTGTACCTAGTTGGTCATCCACCTAAATTCACTTCTTTGCCACAGATTGTTATAAGATTCGTTACTAGTTAAACACTGCAGGGCCACACCTCCTTTATCCCCACTCTTCCCACCCACCTCCTCACGTTGACTTGTCCCACTACATAGATCTAGAGGATATTTCTCAGAAGGTTATTAGGTGTACTGTATTTCCACCCCCTCCCCCGGATGGCAGAATTGTGTTTCTGAAGAATTTTATATCATCCAGACTATACACTTTTGCCACTGTTTATGCCCCTAATACTGATCAGGTCAAATTTTAGAAGAAGTGTTAAGTGCTCTTAGACATCAATGCAGTGGAAAATATGTCCCTAAAGTCTTATACTGTACTGGGATTGTATACACCTTACCACTGGACAATGCATTTAAAGATTAATATCATGTCATCTATAATATATCAGGCCGCTCCCGAGCACTCCACCCACTTTCAATATTAACCTAATTAGACAATTTATCACTTCATTAGGTCTACCTAAATTATTCGTGGGAGAACAAGCCAAAACGGCCAAGAGTCAAAGAGTTTCTAGTAGCGCTTATAACATAAAAAATCAGAAAGGTGCCGGACCCTGATGGCCTCAACTTATCTTACTTTAAATCCTTGGCACAAAAACTTAATTCTCAGTTTCTCACTGCCTTTAACTCTGTGATTCCTAAAGAAAGTAAACATAACTCCGGCTGTGCCAATTACAGGCAGATATAAAGCTTTTTGCAAAAATACTACCTACTAGAATAAAAACCAATCTGCAGTGCCTAATTGAGATAGATCAGGTTGGGTTTGTCCCCTATAGAGAGGCCAGAGATAACACCATTAAGTCGGCTCCACCAACTTGTATGCTAGGCTTTTCTCTACTGACATTGTCCAGAAAATCTTGGAAAGCTACAAAATGCTTGGTTGCAATAGGAGCATCAAGGTGCATTTTCTGCATAGCCATCTTTCTAACTTCCCAGAAAACCTTGGTGCAGTCAGTGATGAGCAAGGTGAACGATTCCAGCAAGATTTGAAGGTGATGGAAGGACGGTATCAGGGTGGATTGGATGTACATATGATGGCTGACCATTGTTGAAGCATTTGGCGGGATTGTCCTAACACTGAACACTCCAGGAAAAGCTATAAGTGTAAATTTTTACCTTAACCACTTACCCGATTCATTTTCAAATGTTTTACTGAAAAAAAATGTCATAGAGTAACAATAAATCCTTTGTATGAACAAAAGAAATGTAAATAAACAGTACATCCAAGTTATTTCATTATTTTTTCATTGTATGTAAAATTTGTATGCCTTTTGACAAAAATCGAGGGTACCGTGTATCGTAAAAACTGGATGTGATAGCAAAAACTAGGGTAATTTCTGGATTCACCACCTAAAAATTAGTAAAAAACAAGTGTAAGATCTAACTCAACAAAAATGCATTCCCCAGTGTTATTTAGAAGAGATATAAAATCAATAGATCTCCTCATTTGGTCTGGGGCCTGCCTATGAAGCAAAAACCCTACATGGTCCGGGTGGATACACGCTCCCAAAAAGGACTTAAACTGAATAGCTAAAATTTTCATCAAGATTTTTAAATCACAAATTATTAGGGAGATTGGCCTATAATATGAAACCTCTGTGGCATCTTTCATAGGAATTACACTAATGTATGCCAAAATCGCCCCAGGGGGCAGGAAATAATTTTTTCTATAGTAAAAAAATATTCTGTGAGGCTCAAGGGTGGATCCAAATTTTTTGTAATAATTTGAAAACCCATCCGGACCAGGTGTATTACTAGTTTTTAGAAGCTTGAAAATGTTCAACAGCTCCTCTACTGAGAATGGCTTTTCCAAGATGGCTTTATGTTTTTTTTTCAGTTTGGGCAAGGAATTATTTTTGAGAAAGATATCTATATCAGGTTGAGATATGGGGTCAGATTTACTATATATTTGGTTATAGAACTCTTGAAACATCTGCCCTGATTTATGAAAGCTCTCCAAGGCTGGAGAGAATACACTTTCAGAAGTGAACTGGGTGATCCAGAAAACATGGAATGGATTTTTAAAAATAATTTTCTATTTGCTAGCAAATGTTTTGAATCCTGGACCAGATCCATTCCAGGTTTGCTGGATCACCCAGTTCACTTCTGAAAGTGTATTCTCTCCAGCCTTGGAGAGCTTTCATAAATCAGGGTCATCGTCTTAACTTTCTCAGGATGTTGGGACAATTTACCTCCTTTCCTCCTTGGGGGAATACATGGACTTTGGATCTAGGGTCCAATTTATTAACCAAGAGTCTACTCGGATTATCACTACATCTATAAAAAGTTTTAGCCGCCCAACATAAAGATTTTTTAGCTCTGGTGGTAGCATATTAAGTTCTAGACGAACAGACTCTAATTTGGCACGGGAAGTAGGGAGGGGATTGTCTTTATGTTGACGCTGAAAATTATGGTTTTCTTTAAATTTAAGGTCTATTTGCTGGTTGCGGGTTTTCTTTAACCTAGCTCCTATTTTATTAATTTCACCTATAAGCGTAGCTTTGAGGTATTCCTAGTTAATACCCAGGGAAGTATCTGTAGATTTATTAAATGAAAAGAAATTTTAGATATGTAGATGGATTAGCATCCCTAATCAATGGGTCAGTAGGTCAGCTTTCGTTAAGTCTCCATTTAAGTGAGGAGCAGGACCTTTTCAAACTAGTCAGTTGCATAAAGACTGGATCATGGTCAGACCAAGGAGTTGAGAAGATAAAAGCTTTTTTCACCAAATACGTCAAGGCAACAAGCAGGAGAATGTGATCAATCCAAGAATAATGTATGTGGGCCACAGGGTAACAAGAATAATCTTTTGTTGAAGGGTTAAGTTCCCTCCATTTATCAATTAACCCATGTTGTTTTAACAGCAAGTTTGTAACTTTTTTTGGGAGGATATTTATATTTTGTAAGATTAGATTTATCGAAAATCTGGTCCAAGGCCAGGTTAGAGTCCCCCAAAAGTATTAAACTGCCTTTGATTCTAGGTGTAACCTTCAAAAGCAATTAGTGAAAAAAGTCTAGCTGACCCTCATTAGGAGCATAGTATTTAACCACTGTTAATTCAGTGTTAATTCAGTGCCAACTACTGCTCCCTCTACCAGTAAAAATCTGCCACTAGGATCTCTAAAAACATCATTAGGAGCAAACCATAAGCTTTTAGAAAAACATAACATAACCCCATGGATTGGAAGTGTGGGAAAAATAGATTTCCTTAAGAGCCAATATATCCACTTTCAAGGAATTTCGACCCTGAGTAAGAACCGTAATGATAGGAGAGGGTTGTTTTTATTTAGTAGGGACAGCAGCCATCAGTCAAATTAAACCAGAGCATGCCATTAACAAGTCACCATAAATTGGGGATAGAAGAGGATAGTTAGGAAACAAAGTAACATAACAATACGCATAGTAACTCAAGAATTGGAGATCTAAGGGAGACCTCCCCACTGGTGTTTGTCGAATATCTCACTATTCGATTTGACAGCTATTCAATCGAATAGTGGGATATTGTTCGGGTGATCGAATGCCGAATTTGACCTTTCTAACCATAGCTGGTGGATAATATTGAGGAGGGGAATCCCTGTCTGGATACCCTGCTGGATTCCATGTCAGAGCTGCGATGTAGCCGGATTGAAGACGGAGGGGAGCCGCACAGATCAGGCGGCTGCTGGCATCACGGGTGGTGCATGCGCACCCTATTTACATTTTAAACAACATTTTAAATAAGTCTTCAGAAATTTGAAACCATAAACACAAAGTTCCAATTCAGTTCAATGTGTCAAAGTCATCAATCCTCATTTGTGTTCCGTTAGGCAGAAGGTGACATTCGATACTTAGGGTCCTTATACCTAATGATCTGTGGAAAATTTACATGCTAAATTTTTCTCCTTTGGATGCTGAAACATAATAACTATTAATTTCAAGGCTTTCATATATATTACAAAAACTCCCCATCATTATACCCCCAAAGTTCTTTGTAACCTACATTCTCTTTTTCTACAATTTATATGGTCCAACAAGAAAGTAAAGCAATTTCAAATTTTTTACCGAAGACACAGGGAGGCGTTGGGTTGCAGATGCCTATGTATAATATGTAGCTTCCCATTTAAATAGAACAGTTGACTGTTGCAGCCATTAGCAATTGATAAAGAATAATTAGTGTTTTTCTACACCTCCTCTATTTGTTATCCCATAGAGCATAGATAATGCTCACTTAACATTCCATACTCACCCGTCTTTGTACCGACTATCTGTATTTTTATAAATTCTGTGGTTCACATTCATTATCCCAATCACCTTCTCCCTTAATCCTGATCATCAGACACCTGCAATTTGAGCCTGGTCTTTCTGACACAGGCTTTCAGCCACTATCCACAATAGGTACCACCCGAGACCTTTTTTTCTCCTATTTGAATGAATGGCCCACTTTTGCAGACATGTTTAAGGACCTTCATTTTACTCCTATTGGCTTTTGGGGAATAAGTCAACTACACAACTTTCTGTTAACATTTCCCCCACTTTCTGTGGCACTTGTCAATCTTTTAACAACTCTTTGTGCTTGAACAGGCCCAGTGAAGCAGGATATTTCTTGTCTTTACACAGAATTACTGTCTCTTTCTTCTAAAACCATTTCATTCAATGTTAGAAAATGGGAATAAGAACTTGGCATCGTTTTTACTCAAGACCAAATTTCATACCTTTTTTACCTTACACACTCCTCTTTTATTAGTTGCAGCTATGCGAAGACTAAATATAACATTCTTACGCGTTGGTATCGGGTCACTTATTTTCCATTTTAAACCAGTACTCTTCTAAACCAATAACTTTAGTAAGAATTAATACTGCTTATCATTGCTTGTTCCACTACTGGACACTGCCAAATCTTGAGCCCACGATGGCTCAGTGGTTTACCAAAATTCAAAATGTCTATCGTATGCAATATCTCACATCTGAAGAGTTTTTTGTCAGTGTTAACATCACTGTTTGGAATTCTCATCTTCAGAAGCATATTTAATGGTGTTGGCTAGAGAAGGTTGAGATTCAGCCAATTATTTGCCCCTTACGCTTTGGGTAACTAATATTTTTTGTGCTTTAGATATGGATTTCTTTACTTCGACATACGCTTAGAGTACACAAAATGTTTTTTTCTCGCACTCTTTTTTCAGTGCTCACGTTTTTGATATGTACCTGAAAGATTCCTTACTATGGGTACCCTTGCTATGTAACTCACTGTAACACTGTATTGGATGTATTACTTATTTTTGTTTTCTTGAAATTGTTATGGCTCAACTGATCTGTTTTTTGTTGGTAAATCTCTGTTGATTTATTTTAACTCTTTGTTAAAATATTGTTTATTTCTGGAAATATATTGTGTGTATAGTATTTTAGAGAAAAATTTAAACAAAAAAAAAAAGCATGTCAATGTGTTCAAGCAGGTTCACTGTATACAGAAATTGCAGACCCAAATTCAGGAGGGTTTTTTCACACAAAGTTTCACAGCTGCTATCCAGGGACTACTGTGATAAGAAAGAGAAGCAATAGGCAGCTCATAACAACCTCTAAATATCTATACTGTTATATGGAACAAAAGAAGTATGTCAGAGGTCACTTTAAAATGGCCTCCCCCAATCCGATTAATGTCTACTTCAGCCAGGGTTAAAGATTTATTCTCATCAACTTTTAAGTATCTCTCTACAAACTGATTACCTTCTCCCTTTCACTGCTTTTCTTTGAAAAGACAAATTATCCAACCAGTCAGACTGGTTTTGAAGATTTTCTTAACCATATAGGTGATAAACTCTGCTTTGCCAGGCCTGTGGTTGTGTACATTTCCAATGTAGGGGTGTTTTTTCTTGACATCAGGTATCTTTATGTTTGGGCTCTTATCCAAAGCTGGAGGCCTTTGCTGAAGCCAAACTGAAAAGTATTATCAGCATTACTGTTTATACATACTTTGGAGTAAAAATTTCCCACTGCTTTTATGAATTCCAGAATAACATCCCTGTCTGTTCATACTAAAGTTTTCCTGTATACAAATCTGAGCAGCCCAAACCATTTCCCAAAACAAAGGGGTGTTTATATATATATATATATATATATATATATATATATATATATATATATATATATATATATTTTTTTTTTTTTTATGTACACAAAAAATTGCAAAAGTTGAAATCTTCTAAAGTCAAATTTTCAGTGTCCTTCAGCTTTTTTGTTTTAACTTGATATGATAGGCTTATGTTTTTTCTGCTTCTTGCTACTGCAGGGGCTATTAACAAATTGTTTCATCTAGTATGTGAAAATGTTTTTTCTAACTGCAGAAAAGGTTTGGTTCTAGTTAGTAGCTCAATTCACAGTTAAAAACAAGTTAAAGTTAAAACACCTGGATAAAATGTTTACATTTCCAGCTAAATAGCTAAAAGAAATTAAAAATGTAAAAAATTACATGGCTGAAAAAATATGACAAATAAACTCACCATCAAGATCGGTGAATTGAACCTTTGAGACTCATCAGTTTCTATTCAAACGAATCCATGTATCGCAAGGATAAGATATATCTCTGAAAAATGTGTTGAAAGCATGGGTTATCACATATAACAGAGGAACCAAGTTCTTTCCTAGGACACACATTCAACAGTGTTTTTATACAGGATGCAAAAAAAGTTAGCGGCACAATAAGGTATTTTTTAATCTGCACAATTACCACTTCATGCAAGAATTTTATTTTCTCTGACGCAATTAAGATAGAGTATATGGTGGTTTGTTACCTTAGGAAATGTTCTTGGTAGGTTAACCCATCAAGAATTAAAATACACTGAAATAAAATCCCATAATTAATCCTGCTTTAGACATACAGATGATAAATTATTTGGGGTTTCTTGTAGATAAAAAGACAATTTGCCTCTGTTAAATTTGTATTGGGCTACAAAGGTACATTCCAAAACAAAAATTTTACAATTTTTTTAGGCTACACAAGACGTAAATGAAAATAATCAGCAGGAAAATAGTAAAACTAGAAATGGTTACTAATGGTTTTGGTTACTAATTTTATGAAATTCACATCTCATAGAATTTTGGCACACATCAGAAATGCTTTTCTCATGTAATACAAATCAATGAAGGATACAAAATGACTTGAAGCAGTTTATTGCTGCATTCAACGAGGTCAAGGGGGCTGAGAAGGAAGTTGAAACAAATTTTAAAGGATCTGAAACCCAAGCTGCACACCTGAAATTTACACAAATTTGTCTGATGATGCTTCAATAATAAAAAAAGGAAAGAAGGTTTAAACATCCAAACAAAACACACCCGACCCAATTCAGACCAGTAAAAAATAATTTTATTTGGTAGGTTTTAATTGAATAATTACATACCTAAGTTCAAATGTATGTAAACATTGCTTTTGGAGTTAAAGTTAGAGTTACAATTTAAGGGTTTAAATGGGCATGTGAACTGCAAATATATTTTTAATGAAGCCTGTATACAGCTTTTATCAGCAAATTTAATTTACATTTTTGGCTGCCTCTTAGGCATCACAACTCATCTGTGGGATCATCTCATACTGCTGGGTCAGCAGTCCTGCATTGTACATGAGAAAACTGAGAACCTGTCTACAACCCATCAAGCAGTGGTGGAGAGCAATGTTCGGTCAAAAGTCGTTGACAGTTCTTTTTTTTTTCTTACTGGCAGCTGCAACTTGGTAGCCTGACAGCTTTTGAACATAATTGAGCAGAGATTATATAAATTGTCTTTAGAGTGAATTCAAGGATTAATTATTCTAGATCACTGGGCTTTAGATTACTACAAAGATCTGAAAAAGTTGAGAACTAGTAAAATTAGGACAGATACGTATGATGACATGGGCTCATTCCTGCACTGATGGAGATTTGCTCTATTATCATGGTGACAAATGGATTGGGCACAGCACTGTTTCCATGGCACAGAAGGGATCACCACACCACCCAGCTGTCTTGGTCCATGTTGGAACCAATGACAATATAGATGGAGGATCAATAAAAATCAGTTTAGGAAACTAGGTTTCAAGCTGAAGAAAAGGACCTCCAAGGCTATATTCTCTGGAATATTGCCTGTGCCATGCGCATTACAGGAAAGGCAATGGGAGCTTAGGCAGCTAAACACATGGCTTAAATCCTGGTGTGTAAGGGAAGCGATTGGGTTCATAGAGCACTGGGCTGACTTTTCATTGGGGGACAACCTGTATACCAGAGATGGTTTGCACCTAAATGAAAGGGGGTCTGCTGTGCTAGGGGAAAGATTTAGGGGAATGGTGGAGGGATATTTAAACTAGGACAAACTGGGCATGACTGGGCGGGCTGTCAATATTCCTGGGTATACTCTCTTTTGTAAAGACAGAGTCAAAAAAAAGGGTGGTGGTGTCTGTCTGTATGTGAGAAGTGATCTAAAAGTGAATGTAAAAGAAGAAATTGCGGAGTTGAATGTGGGGTTGAATAACACACAATTAACGATTGGAGTCTGCTATAGACCC
The DNA here is from genome assembly GCF_032062135.1 of Pyxicephalus adspersus. NCBI lineage: Eukaryota > Metazoa > Chordata > Amphibia > Anura > Pyxicephalidae > Pyxicephalus > Pyxicephalus adspersus. The sequence goes on from NC_092860.1 coordinate 66,939,906, forward strand.
CCTAGTGCTAAGGAAGAATTAGAAAATCAACTACTGGCACAGATAGAAAAAGCAGCAAAAAGTGGAAATGTTTTAATCATGGGAGATTTCAATTACCCTGACATTGACTGGAGTAATGGCACCACAGGAACAGCAAAAGGGAGGAAATGTGTGAATTTAATACAAGATATCTGTATGGTACAGTTTATAGAAGCCCCAACTAGAAATCATACTCTGCTGGACCTAGTTCTTTCTAACAATGCAAAGTTTATAACAAATGTGCATATAAAAGAGAATCTGGGTAGCAGTGACCATATTATGATTTCATTTAATGTAAGCTGTAAACAGGAAGCACAAACAGGAAAGAAAAAAACATTTAATTTTAAGAGAGCAAATTTTCCAATATTAAGGGCGACTCTCTGTGACTTGGACTGGGAGACAATATTGTCCTCAAAGAACACAGAACAGAAATGGGAATGTTTCAAGTCTGTTCTATTAAAACCTATGTGGCTCACAGCTGATGTTAAAAAAGCCATAAGGAACAAGAAAAGAGCATTTCAAAAATTTAAAAATGAAGGATCACCTTCATCATTTGAAACCTATAAGGAATATAACAAAATATGTTAAAAGGAGATAAAATGTGCAAAACTTCAAAATGAAAGACAGATTGCAAATGAAAGTAAGGCAAATCCCCAATTTTTTTTCAAATATATTAATAGCAAAAAGGTCAGATCTGAACATGTAGGCCCCTTAAAGGATGTCGCTGGGTTAGTAACTGGGGATAAAGACAGGGCAGATTTACTAAACACTTTTTTTTAGCTCTGTGTAAATGAAGGAAAATGGCATAGCTCAAGTCCAAATTCATAATAGCAATGTCACTGGCTTAAATGAGTCACAATGGCTCAGAATTGATATGATTGAGAAACAGCTGGGAAAAATTAAGGTTGACAAAGCACCAGGACCTGATGGATTACATCCACGTTTCCTCAAAGAGCTGAGCTCAGTTATTTCAAAGCCATTATTTCCAATTTTTAGAGACCCTTTAGTCAATGGCAAGCTACCGATGGACGGGCGTAAGGCGAATGTGGTTCCTATCTATAAAAAGGGAGCAAAGTCATTACCAGGTAACTACAGACTCGTTAGTTTAACGTCCATAGTTGGAAAGGTCTTAGAGCGTTTGATAAAGAACCACATAGAGGAGTTTCTGCTAGAAAATGATAAAGTGTTAGTCAGCATGGCTTCAAGAAAGACAGGAGTTGTCAAACAAATTTACTCTCTTTTTATGAGGAAGTAAGTAAACAGGTACACGGTGGAATAGCAGTTGATATAGTGTACTTGGACTTTGCTAAAGCATTTGACACTGTACTCAACAGACGGTTATTATGCAAGTTAGGGTCAATATGTTTAGAAAAGTCATTCTGTAAATGGATAGAGAACTGGCTTAAAGATCGCATCCAGAGAGTTGTAATTAATGATTCATACTCTGAATGGTCTAAGGTTATTAGTGGTGTACCCCAGTGTTCAGTGTTGGGACCTTTACTGTTTAACATCTTTATAAATGATATAGAGTTTGGGACTAAAAGTACCATTTCTGTGTTTGCAGATTACACCAAGCTATGTAATAGAATTAAATCCATACAGGATGTCTATAATCTACAAGCAGACCTGGATGTACTGTTTGATTGGGCAGCCAAGTGGCAAATGACATTTAATATAGATAAATGTAAAGTTATGCACTTGGGAGCTAACAACATGCATGCTTCATACTGTCTAGGGGGGATACATTTGGGGCAGTCTGAAATGGAAAATAATCTGGGGGTTCTGGTAGATCATAGACCTAATAATAGCATGCAATGCCAAGCTGCAATATCTAAAGCTAGTAAAAGTACTTTCTTGTATTAAAAAAGGAATAGACTACAGAGATGGAGACATTATCCTATCCCTGTACAAAGCATTGGCCAGACCACATCTGGAATATGTAGTCCAGTTTTGGGCACCAGTTCACAAAAAGAACATTGTTGATGTGGAGAGAGTGCAGAGAATGGCAACTAAAATAATAAAAGGAATGGAGGAGCTCAGCTTTGAGGAGAGATTAGCTGAACTGAATCTATTCTCCCTTGAGAAGAGAGGTTTAAGGGGGGATATGATCACCCTGTATAAATATATAAATGGTCCATATAGAGAAATCTCTTCCCCATTATTCACTTTGAGATCATTACAAAGAACAAGAGGGCACTCTTTGCGTCTGGAGGAAAAGAAGTTTAAGCTCCAGATAAGGAAGGGATTCTTCACTGTAGGGTCTGTGAAAATGGAATAAGCTCCCTCAGGAAGCAGTTTCAGCAACTACTATAGATTGCTTTAAGAAAAAGCTGGATGTTTTTCTAGAAGCACAGAATATAACTGGGTAATAAAGCTTTAAAGTAAAAATAACAGTGGCTGTTGATCCAGAGAACATTCGATTGCCTCATGGAATCAGGAAGGAATTTTTTTCCCCTGTTGAAGCAAATTGTGCCAGGGTTTTTTTTTTGCCTTCCTCTGGACCAACTATGTCTTATAGGGTTTTATATCTGGGATATGTTTATTCCCTAGTGATTGAACTTGATGGACTTATGTCTTCAACCTAACCTACTATGTACCTTGCTGAATGAATATGCCTGTCCGTTATGACAATTGTTATAACAGTAACAGAGTAGGACCATCACAGCACCACTGCAACAAAATGATGTATGCCTTTGCCATAATGGCAGGTGTGGCTCATTTTCTTGGCAAGAGATGGATTTGTCACTGCCAATGTAAAATGTATCCTATTTAGGATCAGTCATGATACCATGCAAAAGAGGAATCTGCACTACTCCAATCATTTTTTATCATTTATATTGTCTTGTTTTCTAACACTCGTAATCCTGCCAACATCCCCAACATACATTAAAGAATATGAAGGCGAAAGGATATGGGACTTTAATGGCAGTAGATAATATAAAAATTATCATAAATCTTTTATTTCCTTCATTAAAACATAACAATTAAAAGATACATGCCTCTTCCCCTATATCAAGTTTTCGAAAAAAAACAGTTGACATTCTAACATACATGGGCTAGATACATTGTAGACATTACATCATGAACAATGAATGACATGACATTACATCATCAACATGAAATCATCCGACACATTTCGCAGACTATGTCCACTTCCTCAGGGATGTATTTGGTACAGCTAGTAGATGTATCAGCACAAAGATTGTTACAATTACCAGTATGCTTATTACCTTGGTACGAAGGCAGGCAGAGGGCAGAATTAAAATCACAACATACAGAGATGGCGGTATCCCATATGTATTCTCCACAGTAACATTCAGTGCTTCTCAAATTATTATTGGCAATGTTCACTCGATTGTGGAGTGTTCATAAACGGTTATCTTCCAAAAACTAGATTCATACAAATAATTTCATCCATGACAGGCTTGCAACTAGATTATAAGGAGAACTGCCATAATCTGTGACACATAGGTGTGTATACTCCAATCACTACTCCAATCATGCCAAGTCGTTATGTTGTTTATGTCTGTTGCCATGCCATTATCATCATTGCCATGGCAACAGTGTAATAATCATTGTTGTTATTACAACAAAAGAAATCAATTGTTTTGCTGCTATGACTTGGGTAATGGTTGCAGGGACTGGTCCTTTTAAGTCATGACATCTAAGCGACCAGCTATGTTCACATGACAGCTAAGGAAACAGCACTGCTCCAGTGACAATAAATACTTCAAACCGCCATCACTGTTGAGTTAGAGGTTAGAGTAAAATGGTGACAGAAGTTTTATCTTGATTGCTGTAATAGAGCTCACTTAAGTTGTGTTAATGTTGACTGAAGGATATCCCCACCCCTTTCCTATCTCGTAAATAATACCATGTTTTTGGGGGCGTTTTATGCATTAAAATATTTACACATATTCAATGACATTTAGCTGCTCCAGTAAGAATCAGTTTTAAGTTATGATATATTGTCCATTAACTCTTTATGGCAGAATCACATTCAAATAGTAAAATAACTAGGTGATAATCTGTCCTTGTAGTACACAAAATAAGATTCACATGGCTCAGGGTTTTGAGTACTGATGGTCAATGGAATTTGAAAATTCAACTTGTGTATGTAATGAGAATGTGCAAACAACGGTGACTTGAAAATGTCCATCTCTTGTGTGCACCTCATGGTAAACCTGATGAAATTTGGACACATGGTGACAGAATCTTACATTGTGGAAAATGAATTCACCTTAAAACCACTGTGCTTCAAATCAACCTCCCTTACTGGCAATCAGATCAGTACCCTAGATCAAATATTCCTGTGTTGCTCTTTAGTAATTGCTACAGTACCTTGTAGCCATTATGCAGCCTCATGAAACAAAACATCTAAAAGCATGAGGTAAAGAAGTAAAAAAAAATCTAAATATTACATACTATGCTTTTTCTGCAAAAAGTTATTCTAACCTACCTGGTGCAATCTTCTTTTTAATGCATGCACAGCTCAGTGAGCAATTGTAGCATATGCTGAGATAAATAAACTCCCCAGAGCTCAATAATGCTACCTCAATGAGGACAGCTAGGATCTAGAACCCAGAAGAAGACTGAATGAAATGAAAATGATCACTGCTGATCTTTACTTCAGAGAACGTTAGCTATAGTGTCGTGCAGATTTATTTGTTTCAAAAATTTGAGTCCCTGACCCAGAATTAGCATTCAGATACAGCTTCAGATTTTCCTTCTTTTCATTGTTATTCATGGATCTCTTATTAAGGCAACTAGCATTTTTAAAAGGAATTTATTTCTTTCATGGCAGTCTTATCTTTTTATAACAAAATCCTTCCAAAATTTATGTCAACAAACCCCATGGTTTGGTTATTGTTATTTAAATTGTCTAAAATACAAAACACCCACATTTCTTCCCTATGGGGACTTCCACAGGCCTGTAAGTAAGTAGGTGGTAAAACACACTATACATCTTTCCAGTATAATATAATATATATAATTATAATATAATAATATAATTAATATAATAATATAATTATTTGTCATATCTTAATAGAGAAGCGAATAGAAAGAGTAAAAGGATATGGTTACCTAAGTTCCCTATATGTCCTCAAGGGTAACTAAAAAGTCATTAAACTGAGATGTGAACCAATGATAAACAAAAACTAATTGAAAATTCAATGCAGCTAATCCGCCCTACTGCCAAGGAAGTTGAAATACATAATCTAGGAGTAGCATCATTCCACAAGAACATAATGGTATAGCTGTCTTGTCATTTAAAACTACATGTGAGAATCCCTAGAGAGGAGTTCCAAAATACAAATAAAGACAGAAAAGCTAATTCAGTTTAATAAAGTTTATCTTGCCTAAAATGGAAGGGGAAACATGTTTACATATGAAAACTTTTAAAGAGATTAAATCAATTACAAAATTAGCAATTTCCAGGCCTAGATAAGCATAGTTTAGAGATTCTTGTAAAGGAAAAGTCAGATGATAGAAGAAGACCGGTTTAATGCTTCTGTATAGAGAAGAATGGATTTTGCAAAATAAAGAGTATCATCTATATATATTCTCTGAAAATAGGCTTTGTACAATTCTACCAGAAATACTTTGTGTTCGAAATTCCTCCACAGTAATTGGGATATTCTCCAAATCTTCACGCAAAGATGCCAGTTTATATTGTGCTTTAAGATCACATTTATATCTATAAAAGTCTACAAAGGCCTGCATTATAGCCATAGGGTTTGTTAGGAGAATACCATCTGCAGAATATAGGCAAAAAACAGTAGCTTGGGCTCTAGCCTCAGCTGCAATCATGGCTAAAAGTTTTTATTTTTTCTCCCCCTTTTCAAACCTGTCCTGCAATTACTCTTTAAGCAGACAGTAATGAACTGTTTATATTTTGAAAATACTATATTTTTTTGACTTTTCTTTTTCTTTTGTATTAAAAAAGTGTGTATATCATATATAATATATATGTAACATTTATAACAATTATAATATATATATATATATATTAATTACAGTATTTTTTCTAGACTTTTGTTTATGGAGCAGGCCATATACAATAAGACTGGTGCAAACTGTTGGGTGGTTTATATTTTATGTCATATTAACTGCTAATGGTTAAACAACAAAGGATTGAAATTATTGTTTATGATCCTCTTTTATGGAATCTATAACTTTGTTATATTCTATCCTTGCAACTTTCCTTGTTTTTTGATTCATTTGTTTAACAAAGTTTTTTTTAACATATGGCAATCCTCAAATCAAAATCTATCCATAAATTGCTCCACTGAGGTTTACACAATGTTTAGTCCTTAATATTTTTGTTCAAATCTGTGAACTACTCTTCTGCATGGTACACCACACATATTTACTATTGCTATATTACTATATTAATTTTCCCCTAGCTAATAGTGGAAATGTACCCCTAAATATACAGAAACAAGATCCAGCATGCAATGAGAGCTCCTTATTCCTCCTTGCTGGCGTCTGCGGTTCCATTTTCAATGCTTTTTATTATGTTTTTTCCCTTTGAACCCTTTTCAGAATCCATATATCTGTTTTGTTGTTTTTTTTTTTTTGATTTAGTAAAAAATCACTTTTTTAAAAAAAGATACAGAAGATCAGATTTTAGAAAGAGAAGGCCTCTAGCATCTCTCTGTGAAAGACCCTTCTCAAGGAAGCGACCACCTGCTGTAGGGTGGGTGGTTGTGTGTGGATTCATTCCTGCATATTAGCCCTCCTTGTAACGAGTAGGCAAATGCAGTGAAGGATTAACTTTCCCCAGTATCCAAAAAGGTATAGAAGGGGGTCAATCTAAATCTGAATCCCCATCACATCAAAGACAAACAGCAAGATTTGCCTGCAAAAGGATTTAATGTGTGTGCAGGTCTAGAGACAATGAACCAAGGATCTAGGACATTTCCTACAACAGGCTCAGCCTCCCTGTGTTGGGTCTACCTGTGGTCAAAAAGACCTTGTACCCCGGATTTATGATTTTAAAATGTGTTTCCCTCCACATCTCTTTCTTTATGCATTTACTCACCATTTGGTACCCTATATTTATTTTATCCACTTTGTCATCTACACCCAGATCCTGCTGCCATTTACACAGGTTAGTCCTCTGTGGAGGCTTTGGAAATTATGGATGGTGATAGTAAGGAAAGCAGACTGTCATAGATGTTAGGGCTAGGAACCTCCTCTGGGTTCAGGTTGTGGGCTCCACACCACGTGTAGATCTGGCAGTAATTCAACGCGTGTGTTACCCTTGGTGGAAGTACATTTTCCCTGCGCAATTCAATCAGTGAAAAAAGGCGTTAGGAGGGGGTCTGATAAAGTTTTTACACTCTTTGTGCCACTCCTTATAGGCAGTGCATGTAAAACTAGGCGTGAACATGGGATTATTAGAGAGGGGCAGGTAACTTGAAATAGCTGTGGGCAAACATTGGTCTCCCTCCATGACAACACCATAGCCCTAATGAGAATAAAGGGCCTTATTTTTTTAAAGCCCTCCAAGGCTGGAGTGGATACACTTTCATCAGTGAACCTGAGTGATCCAGCAAACCTGGAATGGATTTCTTAAAAGTAATTTGCTAATTGATAGCATAATGTTTTCAATCCTGGAAAAAATCTATTCCGGGTTTGCTGGATCACCTAGCTTCACTGATGAAAGTGTATTTTCTCCAGCCTTGGAGAGCTTTAATAAATCAGACCTATTATGACTAGGAGCTGATGGCAACCTTGAAAAGGGGTAGTGGAGGAGGCTGAAATGATCCCTTGGAGCCACTAGTGTTTGTTCCAAGGCAGCAGTCGCCAACCGGTGGGCCGCAAGAAAATTTTGGGGGTCCGCGGCTCTGGCCAGCGCACCCCTGAGCTACGGACCATGTCCCCTGTGCAGTTCCCTGGCTCGGGGAAGTGAGCAGGCTGTGTCCCTGAACATAACCCGCCCACTCTCCCATCGCAGGCTTCGTTCAGCGATGGAAGAGTGGGCGGGGTTATGTCATAATGGCGTCAATCTGGGGAGGTTTCTCCCCCTTTGAGTGACACCTGGCTCCCTGCGCATGCCTGATCAGGAGCCAGTGATTTTAGTGGTCCGTAGAACCGAAAAGGTTCTTGATCCAGTCTAGGACATAATATGTCAGGCTGGCTAAGTTGTATGCCCTGATGTTAAGAAAGTTCATTCCACCCTCCCCATTCACTAATGACAGCTTTTCCAGAGAGATTTGTGGCCATTTTCCCTGCCACAGGAATTAGGGGAATCCTTTACTGAGTTCTTTCACATGTTTATGTTGCAAAACTAAGCGTATGGTCCACATAGGCTAGTTTGGAGAAGGGCTTCATTTTGAGGAGGTGGCATCAGCCAAATTGAGATAAGGGTAATTTTGACCATAGGGCAAGTTACTATGTTAACTACTGTAGTTTTAATTAAATATTCTGTATTGCAGTTTTATATGAGTATTCATTTTGATGAACAACACCTCACTGATATTGTCGAACCAATTATTGGAAATAAAACCATCCTATTGAACTGGTAATTGGTTTCATTTTTTTCCAACCATGCATTCTCTAACATTAATACACAACTTCAGCCAATTTTTTTTATTTCCTTTGTAAGGATTTTATTGCATTGAGGAGCCAATAAAACATTTTCAGTAGACAGAAGAATTGTCATGAAAAATACAGATTAGATTTCTATTCCATGTATTGGAACAGCCTTGTAGCTGTTTTCACCATTTCATAATGGTATTTTGCCAACATGTCAAGGTATATTTGTTTTTCTTAGAAAGGACATGTATGGTATAATTGCGTGAAAGAGTTAGTGTAGAGTTAGATGTTAGTGAAAAAGCCCATCCTTGGGGTAAATAGTGACAGATAATAAAGAAAAAAACAAGAGGGTTTTTTTTGTCTTAATTGTATTCAAGGCAAATTACAAAACAGATACACAAACAGTACATGTTTAATTCAGCATATGTGTGATAGACATAAATTATAATCCAGATACAAAATATCATTCTGATGAAAAATTAACATCTCCTCACTGCCTGTACAGGCAGTATACGGACTTTGTTGAGTATGCTACCGAAAACAATTTTTGAAACATATCCCCATAACCCCAAACAAATAGGGAGAAGGCCAAGGGTAACAAAGGGAAAAGAAAAATATATATAACAGGGTTTCTGGTCTATGAAATTACAGTACAGAAGGCACATTGACAATAGCACTGGATTTTTATATATTAATCACCATATGTTTGACAGGGCCGCCATAGTCATATTAGATAGAGAATATTGGAGCCAAGGTTCCCATATTTTAGCAAACTTATCTTAGGTGTCGCTTACTGAACTTGACAATTTTTTATTGATGGACATAGCACCAACTCTAAGTAGGATCTCATGGTAGGGAACTAACTGTTGTTTCCAATTCTTGGCTATGGTCTGTTTAGCCGCCAGAAGAATGAAGGAACATATTTTAAATTGACTATTTGTCAAGGTTGAAGGCATGAAATGGAGTGATGCCATCCAAGGATCCCTAGTTATCATCCTCCAGACCAATGTGTTCATCAGTTTAAAAATCCTACCCCGAAAACGAATTATTAAACGGCATTGCCACCACACATGAACCTCCGTACCCAGTTCCCCACATCCCCCTAAACATAAACCTGAAACCTGAGGAGAGAAATGTTTTACTTTGGCCGGGACCATATACCAATGCATGTCAACCTTAAAAAATGATTCCATCATAGTATTATAATGGAACAAGTCGTCGCCTTTGACCACATGTTGAACCATTCCACATCCGATTTAGTACTTTTGAGATCCTTTTCGCACTATACTGTGTATAGATGCAGATGAGGACATGTAATTTTGTTAAATTCTGAATAAAGAAGAGAAATCAATTTACTTGCTTATGGAGTGAGTAGGCAGATATGCTTCAACACTGATAGTCTGGTATTTCACGTACCTAGCAGGGATAAAACCCAATGTTTCAGTTGAATAAAACAGAATACTTCCGCACTAGAGGCTAGGAGCATACTATTTATTGCCTTCCAACTGAGAACTCCTGATTTCCCTAGCAATGAATGTAAAGTTGTATATCCGTGTTCCATCCACTATTGAAAAGCTGGTAAATCCTGGCCTGTCACAAATAACGGGTTATGTTAAACAGTAAGCAGTGGAAAATGCGGAGATAGGAGGCCACTGGAGTATTTGACTCCATCCCATACTCTGAGAATGTGTTTCATTTTGAAACCAACAGGGGGTCTAGCCTTGGGAGGTAGCCAGGGTATAATTTCAGGCACCACCGGATTAAAGCCCCATTTTGGTAGAATATACATTAAGTAGTCCCAAGACAAAGAGTCAAAAGCTTTATGAATATCAAGTGCTAATAACATACCAGACAGATTTTTTCTGATGAGCTTCATGTAGTAGAGTGATAACTTTACGGGTACCATCTGGAGCTTGACGACCTGGCACAAAGCCTACTTGATCCTTATGAATAATGGCTGCCAGAAATTGGTTTAATCTATTAGCTAAGATTTTTGTAAGAGGCTTTATGTCTATATTTAATAAAGATATAGGTCTATTATTCAAAGGGTCCAGTGAATCTTTTCCCGGCTTAGGGATCATGACTACATGAGCCAGTAAAGATGAATTAGTATGGGTCGGATGGCCTTTAAGATAATTAAAGTGATTGACCAAGAGAGAGGCCAAAATCTGGGAGAACTTTTTATAGTTTTTACAGCCGTATATCCATCAGGACCTGGAGACTTTTTCACTTTCAGTGTTTTAGTCGCTTATAGTACTTCTTGTATTGTGATGTCTTCCTCTATTTTTCCAGCCATAGCTTCTGTTAATAAGGGAATTTCGAAATCTTTACACAATATATCTGCTTTATGTTGCTGGAACAGTTGGGGGGCATCATATAGTTTAGTAAGAGCATTGTTAAATTTATGAGGATTAGCTGAAATCACTCCATTGGGAAGTTTTAATTTAACAGGAGGTGCTCTGGATGACATGCTGTTGAGGAGTCTCGGCAACATAGAACCAGGTTTGTTTGCCCGGTCATAAAAATTCCTTTTGGACCATCTAAGCTGCTTCTCAACCTGGTCAAGCAACAAATTAAACTCAACTTTTACTTGTTGCACTCATTTACAAGTAGAACTTGAGGGGTTTTGTTTCCATTTTGCCTCTTGATCTTCCAAAGTCTGTTTTAATTCTTTAATTCTCAGGAGTCTTTTCCATTTATGGTTTGAGGCAATTTGGATTACCTTTCCCCTGATAGTGGATTGGTGTGCATCCCAGAGAGTGATAGGGGAAACATCAGACTGGCTATTCAGTTCAAAACACTGTTCTAGTGCTCTCTCAGTTTCCCCCAGTACCTCAGGGGAGTACATCAAAGTGTTATTTAACTGCCAATGAAACTCGGTGCCAATGCTTTATAAAACATTACCACAGGCGAGTGATCAGACCAAAGTGTAGGTAAAATCTTTGCTTTAGTTAATTGTGGGAGAAATTCAGAAATGATGCCGATCTTGTTCCGATTTTCGAGGTCTTCTAGGCCTAATAGGGCTGTCTGAAGCTCAGATTGTGTACAAGCTAATTCTTGCTCATGAGAATCCACTGTAATGCCGTCATCCATCTTATGTTCTAGGTCAATAATTCTGGAGCCCAGGTCCCTGATTTTCTTAGTGTGAGAGAGCTTATCTGTTGCCTGTGTCAGTTCCTGCTATAGCAGATGTTTAAAACCTTTGTGCAGTTCTGCATCTCTGCACATAGAACTGCGACTATCTTGCCATGTGGTCGCGATGAAGATTGAGCTGCCGGGGTCCTCATCTGGGACTTGTGGGAACCGGAATTCTCGCCCATACTGCTCACTGAGGATTCCGCTGACAAGCTGAGGTAAAAAGATGCTTTAATAGTGGCTCTGACTGCTTGCTGAATCAGCAACATGCCCAGGTACTGCGGAGCTCACTCAAATGTCGGCCATCTTGGGCTGTAGGATTGGTTACGTGTAACCTTACCCAGTGCTCATGTTTTCTTTAAAGGATACATTTTCAAGGATTTTTCCAAATAGGGAAGGAGCTAAGATTAGGTTTAGACATACTATTGCATAAAATATTCTTGTCAGGAAGAGGTCCTCTTAGGGGGACACTTGGAGTGGTAGGACACGTAATTGTGCAATGTATGCTGGGTTGTCCAACTGCATTTGGCCCTGGTGAAATCTCAGTTGAAAGGAAAGGGAATTCCTTCTATTCAGCCAGCACAAATTTGCTGTATGATAGGAGTCAAAAAGCTCCACTCCAAGCTCCTGGTAAGCTCCTTTTCTATATGGAATAACCCTTGAATATTTTTCCCTTACCGAAAGCACGAGCTAATCAGGAATAAGAAGGATAATCTAATTGAGAATAATTTTATTTATTGGGTCATAAATGCTTTTTTTTAAATAAAACTCTTTTAAAATGCATTTCTAGGTCTTAGATAGAGATACTATATACTCTCGTGCCCCTTATCCAGGATAAGGGGCAGCTATCTGCTCACTTGGTAATGAATGACATGACTGTGTACTTTGTGTAATATGTCGAGGCTATATACTGTGTAATAATAACATTAATGAGCACACGGATAGCAGCTGTTTGGAGGACTGGTTGCAAAGATGAGGAAATATCCATCATGGGCCCGCATAGTTGTGGGAATCAAAGGACCTGGTATTGACAGGAGGTGCTGTCCTCCTTTTCTTTGCTACTAAAGCTTTATGAATAAAGAACTATTTGGTGTTAAAAATAGGACCTTTGGCCATTTTTTTAAATTGTTTAATCAATAAAAATGAACAAGTACAGCTTTATTACAATCCTCATACATGTTATTAAAAGGATTTATTATGTTTTCCTTTAAGCTGCCCTGAAGTTGCAACTGTCCCTATAATAATGTAATACAAACAGGATTTATAAATATAAAGTTGTAAATCAAAAATTTATCAAATCAAATGCTAAAATCTGATTATGGATTCATTTAAATTCTTAATGCCAAATAAACCTTTCCACCAGTCCAAAAATGCATTTTTTGCATTTCGTAAACTTTGATTTACAAAAAAACACATTTTATTTTTTTTTTACTAATCCCACTGGTCCTCCTGGCTTTGCTATTACATTCAGTTAAGGATTTTCTTTTCTAATTTCTACTCTTCTAACTATTGTTGCAGTTTAGATTCATGTTAAATCTGTTCAACAAAAGATGAAAACTTTTGAAAATGTTTCTACTGGTATAGAAATAGGGTGTTACAGGAACCAAGTATTTCTGATTTCTATTGCTGTGGGGACTGGGGAGCTTTGAGTTATTGTGAATGAATGTTATTGTTAGTGAAGAGCTGTGTTGTAAAGCAGTCATAAGTATTATTATTGCTTTCTGCTTTCACCAGTGCTCATTGTACTAGATTTTTTGCAAGTGTAGCATATGTGACAACCAGCACTAGGCAGTACTCTGCCTGGTGGTCTGCACATTATAAAGCCAACTTCTTTAACAACATCTGTTGTGAGGGTGTTTGCTATTTCATTATTGAGTTACTGATCACAACCACTTTGTGTACCTACTGTGAATAAAATAGAAGGACAAACCTTAGAATGCATATTTTTTATAGTTGTACAGATCTTAAAGGGAACAGTCATATTTTATTATGATTTTATATTTTACGTCACTGGCTTTAGAACACCATAAAGCTGTAGATTGAAGGATTTTCAACTTTACCTTTCAAACATCATAAAATGGTCCCTCCCTAAAGCTGTGCTCATGTTTTCCTTTTTTTATTGGCATCATGTTCCCAAAATATTTAGGTCTTCCTGTGTCATGTGCCACTGCAGCAGCATGTTTTTGTGCATTACATAAAACACAGTAATGTCAGTACATTTGATTGCTCATGCACTAACCAGAAATGTGTTGTTAGGAGTAGAAAACGGAGTGGCAAAGTTATAAGTTTTCTGCTTCTCCTTTCACTGTCCAGTCAGTTGGGTAAGGGACTAGGACTTTAAGTTTTACATAACTGCAGCACAGAAAAATTAGTTACCCGTTCAAGGTTGTACTGTGGCGTAAATCTTAGGACTAGATGGACAAAAATACAAATCTATTTCGCAGTTAATACAGTTTTTTTCACCTTTGTATTACATCGGTATTTATATGTTTGCCTGTTTGAAAGGTTAGTTTTCCTTTAATAACACCCACCTAATCATTAACATGAGTTTTATGTATTTTCTTAAATCTTCACTCACTGTTGCTAAATTTGATGGAAGCATATATTGGAAATTACAAAAGAACATTTTTGCACTGTCAAGAAAAAAAGCTGCATTATCTTGATATATTATGCTAAATTTCACTGTATTCTGAAGTGTATGTTCTGCATACTACATAAGGTCTCTATAATTTACACACACTGATAGATCACATAGACCCTTTGGTGATAACTGGTTCAAGGTTATCATAAGGTCATTAACTTACCAGTTGCTGAAATGTGGTGCCAATTTAAATATTTATATATGCAAATGAGCAAGAGTATTCTGTCTTTTTTTAGTTCCCGTTTTGCCATTCTGCATCTGTCTCATATGGCTGCTTCTGAAGTGCTTCCTTATAAAATTTAAATGTGAGCTATCTCTTTGGAAGACATATACCACGCTGACCATCTGCTGTGTAGCCATAAAACTTTATTTTCCCCCATCTAAAAGATTCCATGTAGCATACAAGTGAGAGATGCTTCATATCAGCATGTTAAATATGAAAGACATGAAAATGTGAAATTGTATTATCTACACGCACATAATTACTGGCTGGTGATGTTCTGGTTCTGGTTCTACATAAATGTGTATTCTTATTGTTTGCTCTAAAAACTTGTAATAATTAATTTTATAAGACTAGATAAAAAAACAAAAACAAATTTAGGGACCCCTTCCCCAGACAAAGGCACACCTACAATGCCTGTTCATATGCAAATTGTGATGGCAGGAGAATTTTACAATGTTTCGTATGCGCTCACAATTTGAAGGTTTGACATAATTGGTATTGGTATTTGGTAATATACTTGACGCAGTCTCATATTTTATATTTTACAAAAAAGGGAATAATAATATGTATCTGTACACTAAAATAAAAAAAAAATTGTAATTGTAATGTATGTTTAAAACCACCAGCCAGTAGAAGCACATCTTTCTCCCTGCATACCTTAACCAGCGGAAAGTCAGTGTTCACCAGTTACTATCATAATACTCTACTTTCACCAGCCCTATACATAGTATACTCTCTTGGTTTGCAGCTTTGTTCCAGTCATAATCACATAGTGCAAAGTGAAAGCACATTACATTTAAATAATTACACATTGGGGTCCTTTTATAAAGCAGTGAATCTGACATGAAATATGGTGTTTAATCAATTACTGCCATTGAAACACATGAACCTGGCACATAGAATGGAAATCATTCTGTTGTAATATCTGCTTGTCATTGGTTTATCTGCACGCTATTCCTACTGCACACATCTATTTCAACTTTTCCACACCCACAAAATGTTGACCAACAAACATTGATTTTTGTGGTAACTCATCTGCATTTTAATGCAAAACGGTTAATCCAGCCTAACACTGGGTATTGTTGCTACTGATAAAAGCATTAAAGTTAAATAGGAAACAGAATCAACTGTGGTTGTCAGGGGTAAAGGTGCATTCTTCCATCTAAGCATGGTAGCAGTCACCCTGTGAGTTTGTGTTTGGCAAGGTCTAACAGATTGGTTAATCTTGCCCTGTGACGGCCCTAAGCTGGTGCTTAGATTGATGCTGAGCGTGCTAAAATATCTATGTGCAGGGTGTGGGCTGTGTGGGCTGATCCTCACAAGTACCAAAAAACAGGTAAAATATACTTTATATAAAGGCTGTAATGCACATTTTTTACAGGCAATAGCCTACATAAGAATACTGGGGAATTGTGAAAGGCAGACAGAAGCCCTTGCTCCCTGGATATAGCAAATAACATTGAGACAAAAACACAGCACATACCTGGTACATTTATTGCTTTTTTAGTTCCAGGGTGAAGGTGGTTATAGAGTACAAGTTTACGTACCTTGTACCTTGTTCTTTCTGTGGCTTTTCCTCTATGCAATAAGGCACTGAAATCCACCCCTAGGACTGGTAGGACTTACCTTATTCTCCTGTTTCTGTATGCTCAGAGCCTTTTATCTGTTATTTGTTAAATACAGGAGACAGTTCGAAGAACAGCACTCTAAGAAGGACATAGCAAAATTGACAGGGTTTCAAAGCAACTAAACATAAAAAATAGGACTAGCCACTAAATAAAGGACATAAAAGTGGTTTAATTGTAAAAAAAAAAAATCACACCCTAGAGGTGGCATATTTAACAATCTAATATGATTTTTTAGGGTCATAAGAGACCCTAAAATGCATGGAAAGATCAACAAATGTCTCATGAATATTCTGTTGATTAGAAAAAAGTAATTGGGCAACATGTCGAAGTCTCAATTTTTTTCTTTCAGCTCCTGAGGGTTAGTCCTTCTCACAGGGTTTTGAATGATCATTTGAGGCTATTAAGTTGTAAGGAGGATATCAAGCCAGAAGCATAATTGACTGCCATATGAGGCATGTGTTACTGTGACTAAAATGATTTGTTTTATGATGAGTTTTAGCTCTCTGGGTTGGCGGGTAAAAGAAATCTTATGACACATTCTTTCCATAACATGGCATTGTGTAGCTATTCGGGTAACAAGTAATTAGATAATCAGGATTTGAATATACAATACATGTATACTGTTTCAGTTAGCCCCTGGTACTATGCTTGGACAGTAGTACCACCAAGCCTGAAAGGTCACACAAAATACCCTCACAGGGATCTCCTTTAGGCAGGTCCCAGAGCAGAGGCATAAAACTTTTAAAGAGATCTTTTCTAATAAACTATTTGGGTTGTATACTAGAGGCAGGAAGGCCTTTGAAAGGGTTTTCCTAAACTGCATTAAGTCTTATAGGAGAGCCAGAAGGTATTGGAGTGGTCTTCCTGAAAAAAACTTATGTCTTGTGTGTATATTTGACTACCTAGGGATAGGGAAGTTAGCATCTTATAGTGTCCTAAGATTTGGGGACTGTTAGTTGCCCCACATAATAATTAGGAATTCTAACAACATAATATTTTTTTACAGAATATATGAAAATTATGCTAACTTGCTACCCCTTCTGTATGTTGGGCCGCCTACGCTGATGTGCGTAAATAATCAAAGTGAGAAATATATATTCAAATATTTTTAATTGTGCATACAGCATCATTTAGACATAACAAGTAATACTGATCGCTCCCGCTGTGCAATGTGGGGAGGTAGAACAAAGAACTAGACAATAAATACCTCAATAATAGCACATGTATGTCTCATGTCCCAACGTGTTTCGCCTCTTAGGGCTTCCTCAGGGGACTTGATGAAGAATGTTTGTTCAACAACTGCACATAAGAATATTACATACATACATATAATTACACTCGACGAGTATGAGGTGCAATGTAGATTAAAGACTGCAAAAGTATAATACAAATTGAATTGAAATTCTACATGGTATGAACAACATGGTATGAACCACATTAGTCAAAATGCAGATAGTATGTTAGCAATGACATTTTGATTACTGAATATCGTAATAAACCAAATGATTTGACGTGTGTCTATTGTAAATTATTTAATTATGCATAATTTTGTGACAGACAAATGGAATTTTTATGATACATCATATACCATTGAATATGTCAGGGTACTTAGGGATGAGTACAATTCATAGTATGAGAGATGTATTATCAAAAGATGTAAAAGAATGACACCACGTAGCATCTAGGGTAAAAACAGGGGGAGAAAAATGAGGGAAGGTTTGTTTATATAGTTAAGATTATGGAGTTCATAACTGGCAAAAATTAAGGGGGTATTAGTTGCTTCTAGTAGACATTGGATATGGATGTGAGAGTATTGTACGGCCAGATTTAGGAATTTGGCTAGTTAGAAATATAATAAATAAATTAAATGGTAACTATATAGAAGGAGTTATGCCGAGTTTGGGCTATGGTGATATCATATAAACAGCACTGGGAAACAATTTTGAACAAATTTTTTGATGACCTAAATTTTTAAGCTTATTTACACTAAAATAGGTATGCCTATTCTGAAAGTGCAGTTAGTTTACTTCTATCACCTTAGTTTTTTCTCTCTACAGCTTATATTATTGCGACTATTGTAGCGTGGATTTGTAAAGGCTATTCATTTACACGCAAGACAATGTGATCAGAGGTTGTGCGCTGCTCTACGTAGTGAATAAGCAAAATTTATTTTTCAACTTAAACACGTATCTTCTTTCTTTCAGATCATGTCTGGCTCTGCTGTTTCTCGTTGTAGGTGCCTATACAACTCTGATTCATTTTGTTATATCTGTGGCAATTTCACCATTCCCAGTCAAGGGGGGAACATCAGCACATTTGTAGAGCAAGCCTATTTAGCATATTTCAAAGTTAAACTTGGTGATCAAGAAAAGTCTTGGGACCCTCATAATGTGAACAAACAGTGTGTCGAGCGTTTACAGATGTGGACAAAGTGAACACGTGATAAGATGCTATTTGGTATACCTTTGGTTTGGCGAGAGCCAGAAGATCATTTCAGTGACTGGTACTTTTGTATAGTGAAAAATTTAGGATATACCAAAAGAAAAATAAATGTAACATGGAGTATTTGGAATATTGGGAATATTGAAGAAGGCTTCAGAACTTCTGGACTAGCATCAAGACTGCGTGAGAAAAACGTACTTGAAAAAGGAACCGTACTTTCAAACCAGAGAAATTGCATTTCTGCAGTACTTTAGAACTGACAGTGGCTTTGTGTATTGCCATAACATACCTGATTTAATGGAGGAATTGGAAATTCCAATCTATAACTCAACTGAATGGCGACTATGCATTGATAGCTTGTGTCCTCCTTCACAATGGCAATATATTTGGGTCAGTCCCAATTGGTCATTCAGTTCCTTTTTGTGAAGAATATGCAGACATAAAGAGAGTCATAGAGTTGTTGCAATATCACCAACACAATTGGGTCATCTGTGTTGACCTTAAAATGGTATGCTTCCTTCTTGGTCAGCAATGCGGATACACTCAGTATCCCTGTTATCTGTGCATGTAGGACAGCAGAGCTTGTGAGAGGCATTGGGTGGAAAGGAATTGGCATCCAAGATCTGCCCTAAAACCAGGTGATCCAAACATTCTGCATTCCACTTGTTGATAGAAAGAATATTATATTCATGCCTCTGCACATGAAACTGGGTCTGATTAGGCAGTTGGTTAAAGCTTTGCCAACTGAAGGAGACTGTTTCAAGTACCTCATTTTGGAATTTCATCGCCTGTCATTTGAAAAAATAAAGGCTGGTGTGTTTGATGGTCCACAGATTCGGCAGCTCATCAAAGATGAACATTTAATCAGGACAATGTCAGAAGCCAAAAAGAATTCTTGGTTATCATTCAAAGCCATTGTCAAGGACTTTCTTGGAAACACACAAGCAAATAATTATGCAGAAATTGTGCAGAAACTCTTGGAGAGCTAGAAAATGCTTGGTTGCAATATGAGCATCAAGGTGCATTTTCTGCATAGCCATCTTTCTAACTTCCCAGAAAACCTTGGAGCAGTCAGTGATGAGCAAGGTGAACGATTCCACCAAGATTTGAAGGTCATGGAAGGATGGTATCAGGGTAGATGGGATGTACATATGATGCCTGACTATTGTTGGAGCATCCGGCGGAATTGTCCCAACACTGAACACTCCAGAAAAAGCTATAAGCGTTAATTTTTTACCTTAACTGCTTACCTGTAGCTAAACATTGCAAGAAAAAACTATATATATAAAGATAACGAAACACAAGTACAGAGAACAGTCAAATAGTTATTTTCATAACAAACAAAAGTATGAATAACACATCAATAATATTATTAGCAAATTAGTGTGTTGATACATTATATAATAAAAATGAAAATACAAAAAAGGAGTAAGGAACAAACCAAACAGGCAGTGATAAATTTAAGATAAATAAGCTGAATGAAGTATATTAAAAAGATAATAGCGATATAGTATGAGCAAAAGAGGATCTTAAAGGTATGTGAGTAGGTAAAAACCTAATGGTCACAGTTTAGGAAGAAAGGGTTTATAGCTAAGCATGTCATTAAATTTAGGATATTTGGTGAACAGGGTTTGGATATGATCAAAATCTGTTGATGGTTTAGTTGTGAAAAGCTGGATGTCATCAACAAAAGATGCTGCCATAACCTCTCGCATATGAAAATCAGGGGAAACCTCAATCGTGCGAACCAGAGGTTCTTGGGCCAGATTGAAGGGAAGGAGTATCAAATGGCACCCTTGTCTTCTACCTTTTTACAAGTCAATAAATGTTGATACAAAACCCAAAGTATGTACCCGTGCCCTAGGTGATGTGTACATACTGTGAAGAAGCCTACAATAGACTTCACACACCCCAATATGTTGTAAGTACCCGACATAACCATTCTGTATTGACATTGTCAAATGGCCTTTCCGCATTGATTCCCATGACCACAATACCCTTTTTGGGTTGTGTTTTGGCTACTTCTAAAACTCTTAGTACTGTATGAATATTAGTTACTGCTGGCCTGCCTCGTACAAAACCCACCTGTGACTTCATTGAGGTAATAAGGAAGCCACCCTTTGTGCCATTTGTTTGGATAAGATCTTCGCATTCACATTAATTAAAGAGATCGATCTGTATGATTCTGGAAGTCTAGGATCTCTGTCTCTCTTTAGTAATACTTTTTCATTGGCTTCTTTGCCTGTAGGGAAATTTACACCTGCCTCCCACATATGACTGTATAAATCATAAGTGTAGGGGACAGTTCTTCCTTCATCATTTGATTGGATTTCCAAAAATTGATTTCTTCTCGATGGGAAGTTAATTGACCTCCTGGTGTAAACAAAGATGTAACAAAGCATGGTTTAAAAAGAGGACATACCAAATTTGCTAACATCTTCCCTGACTTGTTATCCAATCTATGGAACTTGATATCTTTAAGTTGTTCTTGTTTCTCCAACCAACAATCAAATTCTATATTTGCTTTATACCACTTAGTTCTGTTTTGTGACGTTGGATTGACATTCAGAACTTGTTGAACTTCTCTTAACTCTCTTAAGGCTTGGAAATATTTATCCCAAGTTATTTGGGGGTAGGCCTTTCCTGCTTCCCAATTTAAAAATTGGGTCAGCTATGTATTTTACGTTTGTAGATTTATATTCGGTCCAAGCCAAATGTATCACTGTCCATTGCTCGGGATCTTGATACAAGTAGGAGGGGTAGCACCAAAGATATATGCATCACCTCCTGGAAAAGTGTCCAAAATATTTACCATTATTGGGGTATGGCCTGAAACAACCATTTGGGAGTTGTGTCTGTTTGACTGTTGGGTTCTGCTTGTTTGACTGTCAGTTTTTTTTTTCAAAAAGCTTTATTTCCATCTTTCCATGCTGATCTCTAAGTAGGTGTGGTCAAGTGGAGTTTGAAAGCAACAAGTAACTACAAATTATAAGTAACTTTTATAACTCCTTGAAAACAATAAACATTGTACCTGGGAAAATGAGTGGTAGAAAGGTGGAAGGTTTTGTTCACTGCACAGTCTGCCATATGTATGCACAAATTGAGCAACAGCGTTTCTGGTATCTCTCATTGGAGAGCTAGAGAAGGCCATTGCAACACTGAAATCACTGGATCACCTTGAGAGTAGTGTCTCCTGCTCACTGAGCGGAGAGGTAATGGAATAAATGTGGAAGGTGGAGAGGTTAATCAGGATGAACATGTAGGGAGCTGGGTTACTGTAGTTAAAGGGAGTGGTAGGGGCTCCCAGAAAAGGAAGGTCATTCCTTTGCACCCTAACAAATTTGCAAAGGTATGTGAAGAAGTGCAGGTGGAAGACCCAGTGGTGGCAACTCCAGATGTTACTGCTACCCCTTACAGTCGGGAGAGTATCTAGTAGGGGTGGGGAAGGCAACGCAGGAAGGTGTAGACATTTGGTTTTTATAGGGGATTCTATAATCAGGAAATGCAGAGGGAGCTTAGACAGCTAAATATGGCTTAAGTCCTGGTGTAAAAGGGAAGGGTTTGGGTTCTTAGAGCACTGGACTGACTTTTCATTGGGGTACAACCTTTATGCCAGAGATGGTTTGCACCTAAATGGAAGGGGGTCCGCTATGCTAAGGGAAAGATTTAGGGGAATGGTGGAGGGATACCTAAACTAGGACAGAGGGGGGTGGGACAGGTAAATAAGGTGGCAGAAAGGTCAGACAGGGGTCAGCCAGAAGTGGAGGGTGGATTGGGGATAGTTGGGGGAGGGGTATGGAAAATATAAGGAGCTTCCCATGTTACACACAAACCTTGGTTTGCGCAGTACTAATTGTACTGAAAAACAAAAGTATTTGGCAAACAGCTGGTAAATGCAGCAATGGTTTAAAGAGTCTGTTCACCAATGATAGAAGTATGGCAAGCCTTATTAAAGGGGGGCATTTAGTTGGTTAGACTTGGTTGGTATTGTGGAATCCTAGCTTTGTTTTTCACATGACTAGGCTGTCAATATTCCTGGTTATACGCTCCTTCAAAAAAAAAAAACAGAGTCAAACGAAAGGGTGGTGGTGTTTGTCTGTATGTGAGAGGTGGTCTGAAAGTGAATGCGAAAAAATAAATTGTTGATTGAGAATTATGGGTGGAATTAAATGAGGGGATGCATAAAACACAAATAATTATTGGAATTTGCTATAGGCCCTCCAGTGCTAAGGAAGAAATAGAGAATCAACTACTAGCACAGGTCCAAAAAGGGACAATACTACCCTGACATTGACTGGAGTATTGGCACTACAGGAACAGCAAAAGGGGGGAAATGTGTGAATTTAATACAAGATAATTTTATGATACAGTTTATAGAAGCCCCAGCTAGAAATGATACTGTGCTGTACCCAGTTCTTTCTAACAATGCACAGCTTATAACAAATGTGCATATAAAAGAGAATCTTGGTAGCAGTGACCATTATATGATTTAATTTAATGTAAGCTGTAATCAGGAAGCAAAAACAGCAAATTTTCCACTATCTTTGGCTTGAACTGGGAGACAATATTGTCCTCAAAGAACACAGAACGGAAATGAGAATGTTTCAAGTCTGTTCTACACAAGTACACTGAAAAATATATTCCAAAAGGCAAAAGGTTTAAGAAGCTAAAATGTTAAAAAGCCTACTAAAAAAAGGGCATTCCAAAAACATAAAAATCAACCATCATCTTCATCGTTTGAAAGCTATAAAGAATATAACAAAAGATGTAAAAAGGAGATTAAAAAAGGCAAAAGTAAGGCAAACCCCCAAATATTTTTAAATTCTCTCAATTGGTAACTGGGGATAAAGAAAAGTCAAATTTACTAAACAATTTTTTTTGCTCTGTGGCAGAGCTCAAGTCCAAATTCATATTAGCAATTTCATTGCCTTAAATGAGTCATAATGGCTCAAAATTGACATGATTGAGAAACAGTTAAAAAATAAAATTAGAAAATTAAAATTGTCAAAGCTCGAGGACCCAATGGACTACATCCACTGTCCTCAAAAAGCTGAGCTCAGTTATTTCAAAGCCATTATTTCAAATTTTCAGAGACTCTTTAATCACTGGCATGGTACCAATGGATTGGTGTAAGGCTTTGTGTAAGGCCAATCTGGTTCCAAAAGAGAGCAAAGTCATTACCAGGTAACTACAGACCGGTTGGTTTAATGTCCATAGTTGGAACGGTCCTAGAGAGTTTGATAAAGAACCACATAAAGGAGTTTCTGCTAGAAAATATTATTATAAATGATAGTCAACATGGCTTCAAGATAAACTAATGTTGTCAAACAGATTTACTCTCTTTTTATGAGGAAGTAAGTAAACAGATAAACAATAGTATAGCAGTTGAAATAGTGTACTTGGATTTTGCTAAAGCATTTGACACTGTACCCCACAGATGGTTATTATGTAAGTTAGGGTCCATAAGTTTAGAAAAGTCAATCTGTAAATGGATAGAGAACTGGCCTAAAGACCACATCCGGAGAGTAGTGATTAATGATTTATACCCTTAATGGTCTAAGGTTATATAGTAATAATTTGGGACTAAAAGTACCATTTCTGTGTTTACATATGACATCAAAATATCTAATGAAATCAAGTCCATACAGGATGTCTATAATCTACAAGTAGACCTGGATGTACTGTTTGATTGAGCAGCCAAGTGGCAAATGACATTTAATATAGATAAATGTAAAGTTATGCACTTGGAGGCTAACAACTTGCATGCTTCATACTGTCTAGGGGGAGTACATTTGGGGGAGTCAGGAATGGAAAAGGATCTGGGAGTTCTAGTAGATCATAGACTCAATAACAGCATGCAATGCCAAGCTGCAATACCTAAAACTAGCAAAGTACTTTCTTGTATCAAAAGAGGAAAAGACTGCAGAGATTGAAACATAATCCTTCCCTTGTACAAAGTATTGGTAAAACCTCATCTGGAATATGCAGTCCAGTTTTGGGCACCAGTTAACAAAAAGGACATTGTGGAATTGGGGAGAGTGCAGAGAAGGGCAACTAAACTAAAAAAAGAATGGGAGCTGAGCTATGAGGAGAGATTAGCTAAACTGAATCTATTCTCCCTTGAGAAGAGACATTTAAGGGGGATATGATCACCGTGTATAAATATATAAATAGTCCATATAGAAAACTCTCTTCCCAAATATTCACTTTGAGATCATTACAAAGAACAAGAGGACACTCTGGAGGAAAAGAAGTTTAGGCTTCAGATAGGGAAGGGATTCTTCACTGTAAGGTCTGTGAAAGTGTGGAATAAGCTCGCTCAGGAAGTAGTTTCGGAAACCACTATAGATTGCTTTGACAAAAAACGGGATGCTTTTTTAGAAGAGCAGAATATAACTGGGTATTAAGGCTTTAAAGTAAAGATAGCAGAGACCGTTGATCCAGGGAACATCCGATTGCCTCATGCGGTTTTATATTTGGGATATGTTTATTTCCCTAGTGGTTTATCTTGATGGACCTATGTTTTTTTTCAACCTGACCTACTATGTAACTATGTAAAGGATTCATAACCATAATAAAATCCCCACCCAGTAATTGATGTGAATTTTGATCTTGAGATACCCAGCTAGCTAAAGATCAGAAGAACCGTAGTTTGGGGTGTTATTACGCAATATCTGAGGTCCACAAAAACCTCAAGAACTTCACAGGAAGACCCATCATTTCGGGGGTACGTTCTATTGGGACTAGGTTCTATCTCCTCCAACACAAGTGAATTAGTGGGCACCATGTACTTGTCCTTAAACTGCCCTTTTATCTTAGAGACACAATACAACCCTCTCAAACTCTGGAAGAGCAATGAGTACCACCGAACACCATATTAGATACCATTAATGTAGAAGTGCTGTATTGCAGCATGTCTCACCAAAAGGGACTACAAACAGTGGCATCCTATTACATACAAATGACCCAACAAGTCAGGCCTTTATTACTTTTATAATATCCATTTTACACTATATTCTCACCAGAAAAATCTTCACTTTTAAGAATGATTACTATCTACAGATCCAGGGAGAAGCGATGGGGATGAAATGTGCCCCATCCTATTTAAATCTGTATCTAGGCAGCTGGAAGAACAACCTTTTCTCAAACCAAGTATTTGGAATATTTAAGAATTGTATTGGTGTTCGGATTTTGGTTGTTCTTATATTCGACCCGAATATGGCTGTTTGATTTGGATAGACCCGACCCGAAAAACACGGGATTCGACTGCAAAAATTTGTGAAAAAAAAGTTTAAAAAAAATAATAAAAATTAATGTTAAATTAATTTAATTAGTGTGTTTTTATTTTACTTAATTTTTTTATTTTTTTACAAGTTATCCAACAATTACATTATGAATCATAATGTCATTGTGAGATCCCCAGGCCGTGGGAACTTTGGGGTTACAGCTAATTGGAAGCATGTGCCTTAAATTAGCTGTAATCTCAGGCGATACCAGGGCAATAGAGGTTCAATGGGGATATGTAACCCCATTCATCACCTCTACTGCTCTGTGATTGGCTGGGGAGAGGAAAATATATATATACATTTATACACTAATAAAGAGCACCTGTCACAACAATATTAAAGCGCACCTGTCATCTCAATTATAAAGAGCACCTGTCACATGAATATTAAAGAGGACCTATCACACGAATATTAAAAAGCACCTGTCACATGAATATTAAAGAGCACCTGTCACATCAATATTAAACAGCACCTGTCACATGAATATTAAAGAGCACCTGTCACATCAATATTAAAGAGGACCTGTCACATCAATATTAAAGAGCACCTGTCACATTGATATTAAACAGCACCTGTCACATCAATATTAAAGAGCACCTGTCACATCAATATTAAACCTGTCACATCAATATTAAAGAGCACCTGTCACATTGATATTAAACAGCACCTGTCACATCAATATTAAAGAGCACCTGTCACATCAATATTAAAGAGCACCTGTCACATGAATATTAAAGGGGACCTGTCACATCAATATTAAAGAGCACCTGTCACATGAATATTAAAGAGCACCTGTCACACGAATATTAACTAGCAACTGTCACATGAATATTAAAGAGGACCTGTCAAATCAATATTAAAGAGTACCTGTCACATGAATATTAAAGAACACCTGTCACATGAATAATAAAGAGCACCTGTCACGTGAATATCAAAGAGCACCTGTCACACGAATATTAAAGAGCATCTGTCACATCAAGAGCACCTGTCACATGAATATTAAAGAGCACCTGTCACACGAATATTAAGGAGCACCTGCCAGATGAACAATAAAGAGGACCTGTCACATGCATACTAAAGAGAACTTGTCACATGATTATTAAAGAGGACCTGTCACATGCACAATATTGAGGACCTGTCAGATGCACAATAAAGAGGACCTGTCAACTGAATATCAAAAAATAATGACAGGTCCTTTTTATTATTTATGACAGGTCCTCTTTATTATTGATGTGACAGGTCCTCTTTTTTATTTATTCGACAGGTTCCCTTTAATATTGATGTGACAGGTATTCTTTATTATTCATGTGATATCTGCTCCTTAATATTGATGTGACAGGTCCTCTTTAATATTGATGTGACAGGTGCTGTTTAATATTGATGTGACAGATGCTCTTTAGTTTTGATGTGACAGGTGCTCTTTATTATTGATGTGACAGGTGCTCTTTATTATTGATGTGACAGGTGCTCTTTAATATTGATTTGACATGTGCTCTTTATTATTGATGTGACAGGTCCTCTTTAATATTGATGTGACAGGTGCTCCTTATTATTGATGTGACAGGTCCTCTTTAATATTGATGTGACAGGTGCTCTTTAAAATTAATGTTACAGGTCCTCTTTAATATTGATGTGACAGGTGCTTTTTAATATTCATGTGACAGGTGATCTTTAATATTCATGTGACAGGTGATCTTTAATATTAATTTAATATTGATGTGACAGGTCCTCTTTAATATTGATATGACAGGTGCTCTTTAATATTCATGTGACAGGTGCTCTTTAATATTGATGTGACAGGTCCCCTTTAATATTCATGTGACAGGTGCTCTTTAATATTGATGTGACAGGTGCTCTTTAATATTCATGTGACAGGTGCTCTTTAATATTGATGTGACAGGTGCTCTTTATTATTGATGTAACAGGTCCTTTTTAATAGTGATGTGACAGGTCCTCGTTAATATTCATGTGACAGTGCTCTTTATTATTCATTAGACAGGTGCTCTTTTTTATTGATGTGACAGGTGCTCTTCATTATTCATGTGACAGATGCTTTTTAATATTGATGTGAAAGGTGCTCTTTAACATTCATGTTACAGATGCTCTTTAATACTGATGTGACAGTTCCTCGTTAATATTCATGTGACGGGTGCTCTTTAATATTCGTGTGACAGGTGCTCTTTAATATTCATGTGAAGTACAGGGGAATGTAAAAGTAATAAGTACATTTTTATAATGTATCTTTTTATGTATCTTTTTATAATGTATTTTTTTACATGTGTTTGGAGGCTGTAGAAGCTCTACACAGTCCTGAAAAAAACCCCAAATTTTTCCTTCCATTGACTTTATTGGTGATCGAATTTGAAATTTGACCACCCGAATAATTTTGGTCTATTCGAGCGAATAGCTGACGAATCAAATAGTGAGCAATTCGACCAACACTATTTAAGAAACAATTTTTCAAGTCAATCATTACAATCTCAAATTTTCTATGAACTATCACAAAAACAAGATTCCATTGCTTGATATATTTATGAACACTACAGAAAACAACTGTATACAACTACCCTTTTCAGAAAAGGAACAGCAGGAATGACCATTTTACATGTCCAGAGCCCACCCCACAGATCTCTGGAAGCACAATCACAGGATCACAATTAGTCCCTATCTTAAGGTAAAACCCCTTGGAAGGCAAGATCTCATATTTTAGGACAGTCAACCTTCATCCAAACAAGCAATCCATATTACCACATGATATAATCACCAAGATGCCTAAAGGATGCTTTCCAGATATTGGAGAGTCTAAACATCAGACCCTACTATTACATAGTCAGTTAGGTTAAAATAGACATAAGTCCTTCAAGTTTAACTATATACATAGTTGATTCAGAGGAAGGCAAATAAACCCTGCTTCAATTTGCTCCAAAAGGTAAAAAACAATCCCTTCCTGATCCAGTGAGGCAAATAGATATTCTATGCAAAACTTTATTACCCAGTTATATTCTGTGCTTCCAGAAAAGCATCCAGCTGTTTCTTAACCCCCCTAGCGTTCTAATTCTGTCATTTTTTGATGCAAAAAGTGATCCTATTTTTTTGCGTAGAAATTTTTGTTTATATTGTGGGCCTGTAATTCTTAGGATTAACTCCCGGGTATAATTATTATATTTATTTATTATGATCGCCGCTGGAGCGCGGGGATAAGGTAAGAGGGACCCTCAAAGGTACCCCGAGTGTGACTCGGGATTACCGTTTTTTGCAATTTTTTCCACCCCGAGTCACACTCAGGAATACCGCAAGGGAGGTTAAAGCAATCTATATTACTAGCTAAATCTGTTTACTGAGGGAGCCTATTGCACATTTTCACAGACCTTACTGTGAATAATCCCTTCCTTATTCTAAGATTAAATTTATTTTCCTCCAGACGCAAAGAGCGCCCTCTTGTCCTTTGTAATGATCCTAAAGTGAATATTTGGGAAGAAAGTTCCCAATATTGACTATTTATATATTTATAGAGGGTGATCATACCCCCCCCCACCCTAAAGGTCATTTCTCAAAGTAGAATAGATTCAGTTCAGCTAATCTCTCCTCATAGCAGAGTTCCTCCACTCCTTTTATCAGTTTAGTTGTCCAGCTCCTGCGTTGTCCAGTCTGTTGGTTCCCAGCCAACTTCTTTGTTCTGTTCCAGTGTTCCTGTCTTTCTGTGTATATTTCTGTGTCACCTGTGCCTCATGTTGCTTCCAGTGTCTCCTGTGTTCCCTGTGTCCACAGTGGTCCCTGCATCACTGGTGTCTGTCTCCTGGATCTCTGGTAATTGACCCCTTGCGTGTAACCTGACCTCTTTTCTTCCTGCCTGCCTCGACCATGGCCATCCTCATCTATCCTTCTGCTTTGTGATTTGGTACCATGTTTCATATTGCCCACCTTGGTGTGCCCAAGGACCGCAAGGTGGCATTAACCAGCGGCACAACATCCTCACCATCAGAGGCTCTGAGGAAGACATGTTTCTGCGTAGACTCTAAGCCTTGACCCTTCTCAGGGCTCACACTACCTCCGTGCAGGCCGTAGCGCCCCCTAGTGGCTCTGTCTCCCTTACCATGACACTCTGCATAGTTAGAAAAAATTCCAGTAGAGTATCATTTCTAGTTTGGTCTTCAATAAACTGTACCATAAAATCTTGTATTAAATTCAAAAATGTCTGCCCTTTTGCTGTTCTTGAAGTACCAATATGCCAATCAATGTCAGGGTAGTTAAAATCTCCCAAAAACTACAACTTCCGCCAGCCATTTCTGTCTGTGCTGGCAGTTTATTCTCTATTTCTTCTTTATCACTGGGGAGGCTATAGCAGACTCCAATAATTATCTGTGTATTATGCAACTCCACCCACATTCTTTCACATTCACTTTCAGATCATCTCTCACATACAGACATAAACCACCACCTCTTTGTTTTACTCTGTCTTTCCGAAAGAGAGTAAAACCAGGAATATTGACAGTTCAGTCATCTTAAGAACAAAGCCAGCATTCAGCAAAACCAAAAAAGTCATAATGCTCCCAATTCATTAAGGCTTCCAACTCCCCTATTTTGTTTTCCAGACTTCTAGCATTGCTGAACAGGCTCTTTAAACCATAGCTGTATTTGCCTGTTTTTTCAGTACAACTATTCCCACACAATCCAATGTTTTTGTGTAACATGGGAAACTCCTTATATTTATCCATAACCTTTCCCCCAACTATCCCCAATACCCCCTTCACTGGTGACTGACCCCTGTCTGACTGTTTTGCCACCTTATTTGTCCTTATTTGTCCCTTCTGTCCTGGTTTAAATATCGCTCCACCATTCCAATTTCTCCTGGCACAGCAGACCCCCTTCCATTTAGGAGCAAACCATCTCTGACATAAAGGTTGTACCCAATGAAAAGTCAGCCCAGTGCTCTAAGAACCCAAACCTTTCCTTTTTACATCAGGACTTTAGCTATCACACCAGGGCACATGGCACAGGCAACATTCCAGAAAATATAACCTTGAAGGTCCTTCCCTTCGACTTTAAGTCTAGTTCTTTAAAATGATTTTTAGGGATCATCCTTCTTCTTCTATATATCCTATCATTGGTAATAAAAAAATAGTAATATCTAGCCCTGCCACCTCTGGGTTTGACACTTGCACATCTTCATATAACTCTGCAAAATGGTTTGGGTGCTCAAACACAGGGCTGACCTTCCTTTTCTGGAAGCCCCTACCACTCTCTCTAACTACAGTAACCAAGCTTTCTGCCTGTTCATTCTGATCAAACTCCACCCTCCACATTTATCCCATCAACTACCTGCTCAGTGAGCAGGTGACCCATCTTAAGGTGATCCAGTGATTTCAGTGTTGAAATGCTCACCTGCAGATCTTTAATGTGAGATTCCAGAATGGTGGCTTGCTCACACCTGTCACAGTGGTATTCACCTTGGAGCTGTTGCTCCATTTATGTATACATATGACAGACTGTACACTGAACACAACCTTACTGCCACTCATTTTCCAAGTTGCAAAATATATTCATTTTAGGGGGTTATAAAAGGTTACTTACAGTTTGTAGTTTCTTTAAAGAATCAATTCCTTATAACTCCTGTGTTTTTTACTCACTTGGTGAGTTTACCCATAACTTGTGAATCCTTGGCCACCTCCGCCTCAATTAGTGGTCAGTAAAAGAAAAGGCATTTAAAAATATGACAGAAAAAGAAAAGGTATTTATAGGCTAATAGAGACATAAATGATAAAAGCACAAAATTTACAGTCACCCAACAGTCAAATGTCTCAAAAACAAAACTCCCAAAAACATAATGTCAAAAACACAACTCTGTGTTTTTAACTTCACTTATTCAGAGCCACTTGTTTCCCAAGCCACAAGTGAGCTATTGATACTTATATACACAAAAACACAGATTACATACTGTAAATTCACATTATTACCCCCTAGCAGTAATCCCGAGTGTGACTTGGGGTGGATTTTACCTGAAAACCTTTTAACTTAAAAAAACCCACTTACCTTGCTTCGTCGTTGTCCCATGGCGTCCTGCTGGTCCCTGCAGGTCCTGGGGACAGGTCCTGCTCCTCAGATCTCCAGCCGCAAAGTGCAGAGATGAGATCTACGTGCTTTCCCGGTGATGTCGGTACCATTTGTCAGTGTGGGTTGGAGGATTGGCAGGAAATTCAAATAATTTTGTATTGGATTCAATACAAAATAGCTGTATTGAGTCCAATACAAAGAAATATGCATATAGTATGTATAATTATATTATATTTATATTATATATGCTACTATACAGTTACTTTACATGTTTAAATATTTTTTTAACAGATTTTTGTTTTGTTTTGTTATTTAAAGTTTATTATTAAATTTTTTTTAAATATAAGTGAGTTATGCCTAAGAATTACAGCCTACAATGAAAAATAAATTTCCATGCAAAAAATTGTACTGCTTTTTGCATGGAGATTTGGATGGAATCCAGAGCGTACACCCTAGATCCCTGATCAACAGCATCCCCCACAGTCAGCTTTTAAGATTTAGAAAAAACTACATGGAGGAAGCACATTTGGTACTATAAGCAAAACTGATAAAAGAACTCCTTCAAAGGGGGTATAGTAAGAAACTCTAAAAAAGTACCTATCATAAAGTAAAATCCCTTTGAAGGCAAGATCTCATCTTTAACCCCCCTAGCGGTAATCCCGAGTTTGAGTTTTGGGTGGATTTTACTTGCAAAAAGCGGTAATCCCAAGTCAAACTCGGGGTCTCGTTAAGCTAAGAAAAACCCCACCCCCTCCGTTGTCATCCCCCGTCGTCCTTCTGGTCCCTGCAGGTCCTGGGAACACGTCTTCTCCCTCCGATCCCCAGGCGCGAAGTGAACAGCCAAGATCTATGGGATTTCCCGTCCGCACAAACCGGCGAGAAATTCAAATCATTTTGTATTGGATTAAATACAAAGTAGTTGTATTGAGTCCAATACAAAGAAATCTTCATATAATATATAAATAATTAATATATATATATATAATATATGTGCTACTGTACAGTTATATTACATTTTTACCTTTTTTTTAAAGTTCATTATTAAATTAATAAAATTTAATAACTATTGGACATATTCTGGGGAGTTATGCCTAAGAATTATAGCCTACAATGTAAAATAAATTTCCATGCAAAAAAAACTACTACCACTAGGGGGGTTAAGGACAACCAACTTCCAAACCAAACAGACACACCAAATTATCACAGGATTTAATAAACATTATAGATAACCTTAAAGAAAAGATATCTAAAGGATACTTTCCAGACATTGGGGAATCCTAACATCAGACCCCATTATTTTTACGTATATAAACCAGAGAAAAACTACAGATCCTATAATGTAAGTCCACATCAATAAACGATTCACTGGTTTCTAATCATTATAACCCTCACAATCAGTTAACCATACAACCACTTTTGAAATGCAGCAAATGCAATCAGTGCCACTGGATAAAGAAAAAACAGGCCTTAAAGCATATCTAAACTCAGAAATTTCACTTTACATAAAAGGGTAGACAAATTCTGTTTTTTTTCTTTTCGATGCAACACCCTTTTTTTGAAAAAAAAAGGGTGCAGCACCCCCCTGTAATTCTCGACCACCTTGGCGATCAAGAATGAATGGGAGCGACAAGCTTCCCGGTATACCTATGTCAGGCATTCCGGGAGGCTCTTGGGTGCTCCTTCTGCGCATGCCCAAGCAGAAAGAGCCTTTTGGCGCAAACAGAAAAATTAGCCAATCTCACTCATGCGCAGTGAGTTCGGCAAATTATTTTTTCATCCTACGTCACCCAATCTCGCACCTGGGTCGGGTGACGTAAGATGAAGAACAAGGAAAAAGAGATGAAGATGGCATCGCCCTGATCCGGGACGGATGTCGGGACAACGTGGGACCTGATGCAAGGCACCCCCAGATGGATTGGACTGTCCTGAAACATTGAAGGTAACTGTATTTTTTATTTTCTTGCCAGTTTTCAGTTTGGTTTCTCTTTAAGTTTACCTAACAGTTCAGTATTGAGACCTAAGTATGTCCTGAAATGGCAGCTACATGTGTGTGGAATTTAGAGATTCCACTACGATCTTTTGGCACTTGTCCCCATTCATCCCCTGTAGTGCTCTGTATTCTTTGATAGTGAAACTCTATCTAAGAATACATTGAACAGCACTGCAACAGCAATCGCTGTTGCTGTGCTGTGCTTTTACTATGTATTCTTCTCCATTCATCACCTGTAGTGCCTGGACAATGTAGTGGAACTGCAGAGATCATCTGCAGTTCAGTTTTGCCACTGTGACTTCACGTGGGAAACTGAGCTGCAGTCCTCTGCAGTTCCACTACAATATCCAGGAATTACATGTGATGAATGGGGACTTGTCCTCATTCATCATCTGTAGTGCTCTGTATTTGCATGGGTAACTTCACCGCTGGTGGAGCCTGAAAAAGATAATGCTCAGCTACATGCCCCACTCAAATTGCTGGCAGCAGCATGGGTAACTTTAGTGGCAGAAGGAGGAAAGGCAGCGGAGAAAGAACTAGCAGTTTGAGCTTGCTTCTCTGACGGAGGTGGTCAGCACAGAGCTCTGTGCTTTGACCAGGTGTTCCCGCCAGGTTACCGGGTAGTGGCTTTTTAAAT
The DNA here is from genome assembly GCF_032062135.1 of Pyxicephalus adspersus. Taxonomy (NCBI): domain Eukaryota; kingdom Metazoa; phylum Chordata; class Amphibia; order Anura; family Pyxicephalidae; genus Pyxicephalus; species Pyxicephalus adspersus. The sequence continues at coordinate 66,974,501 of NC_092860.1, forward strand.
GTGTGCTCATGCAACTTGTTCCAAATTTGTTTGGGTGTTTGCCTCGTTTCAAGTGTTGAGCACACAGTTTGCAGATGACCATAGTGTTGTCATCACTATGGACATTAGAAAATGCCCACACGGGCGACCATCTAACTGGGCAGAAAGGTGCTCTGGAGCTGGTGCTCGTGGTGGCGGTCCGCGGTTGTTGAGGCATATCTGTGGTGACAGCTTCCCACGATGGAGGACTATGACTTGCCTCACTGGTACGTGAAGAATGCAGAGTGTGGGCAGCTATTACCCTCTTTCTCCCTCTCCCCCTTTGAGGGCACTCTGCAACCTCCTCCTCCTCTTATTCCTCCTCCTCCTCTTCTTCCTGCCTATGATGATCTCCTTGTTCGCCCCTTGTCAGATCTTGAAGGAATGCTTGTAGCTCCGCCTCTCCAACCCCTCGGTGGGACTCCTCTACATACTGCTGTACAAGAGACTTTCCAGCCCCTGATGAAGAACTAGGAGGAACAGGTGTATCATGGACTGTTTGGGACACCTGTAAGGCCTGTGTCTGGGACTGGGATGAAGAGGGGGTACAATCACTTGACCCAGGCTGGGTCATGTACTCCACTACCTCTTGTTCATGGTGTGGTATTAATGGACGCCCACCACCAACAGCAGCGCTTCTTGTTCTTGGGTCTGCAGCTAAAAACAAACTCATACTGCTTTGCTTTCCACCCCTGTCAAAGCTGGCCTTTCCTCTTTGGCTAGACATTGTAGAAATATTTTGTGTGGCTTGACACCCTGCAAAATACTTTGTAGCTAATATGCTTCACAAGTGTAAATTGGTACAGTAAGTGGATTTTTTTATTGGGAGGGGGTTGACACCAAAAATGCAAGTATGCTGTGTGTGTTGTATGCAGCACTTCAGTGGTGACGCTTGTAATATGCAGCAGAATATACAAAATATATACTGCAGTATACTCTGCGTCTGTGTGTCTGTCTCTCAGTACAAGTATGATACTGTGCACAGAGAGAGTACCCTGCCTCTGGCTGCATGTATGTAACACACTGACTAACTATCTATCTATCTATCAATGCATCTATCGATGTATCTATCTAATCTATCTAGCTAACAGTGAAACACTCTAGCCACTCGAAACCACTCGAATTTGAACAGTCATATTCGGGTTGAACATTAGGACGACCCGAATTCTAACAACAACACTACTTAGTACAAGAAATGCTGATACTAAGGCTGGAGACACATAACCTCATGAATGGGCAGCAGAATTCAAATGTAAGTTTCTTAAGATTTATTCCTACAATGTAATTGTATGTAAGTTTATAGTAGGCTGTGTTATGTTTTGCGGCTCCAGGCCATTTTTCTTTAGTGGAAGGGGGGGGGGGGGTAAAATTTTGATAGTAAAGGTTGCCGACTCCTGAATTAGAAGTACTCTAGAGGTCTAGCGCCTTTTTCGGTCAAATTTCAACACATTGTAATTGATACTCTTACTGAAGTTTTACCAAGTTTTGGTTATATACTAAATGATTTGTTGTTTGCCATAAAACAACTCCCCTCTCTTCACTTTTTTAAACGTTGACCAAAAAATAGTATAGGAGCCTTTAGGGAAATAATACTGCCTGCAGTACAAAAGGAAAAATAAGAGCTGCCATGAGCTGCCATGTCTGGGAGAGGAAGATCAATAAAGGAGGCTTTCACCCTGTTTCATCAATAAAATGTGCGTACGCTCGACGCGCGTACGTATGCGCTGGTCAGCAAGCTCTACCTCTGCGAGTCGGGCCCGAGATCTAGTGAACTCGCCTGCCGGTTTCCTGCAAAGATGAGCAAAGATCTCAAATACGCCAATTAAGGCAATTAATTTTCAGCTGCGCGATTCAGGAGTAGATGTTAAACTCAATTGTGAGGTGATAGCATTGATTAGCGCACACCTGCGCCCTGTTCTGTGCGCATCTCCAGTCAATTTTACCGGTCAGTTTGAATCTTTAATGCTTGATGTTTTTTTTGTGTAAGTGCTACTTTTTTATGTTATAGTTTACTCAATCACAAACTTGCTTCATTTATAGTTACACTTGTTGCACTTGTTGTTACTTTTTCTTTTGGTTGCAATACTGCAAACTAATTTCTATCAAGGTGGATATATACTAAGTGGCACTTTCAAATATGTCATCACACAATGGTGTGAGTGTAAAAAAATATGTGAACAAATATTTGTGACCTGATAAAAATTTCATTGTAGTTTGACTTTAGAGAAATTAAAGATTTTAGTAAAGGATTATAGGCAAACATGTTATAATACATGTATTAAGGAACATTTAGTGATTTCACTTGTGTGTGTATGTCAAAATACATTTTATTGTATAGAAATACATATGCATTTTCATTTGTACTATTTTAACTGGATTGGTTTGTGTGTGTGTGTGTGTGTGGGGGGGGGGGGGTTAATTAAGTAACTGTCCTTGGATAGTATGCATTGATGTGATTTTTGCAATCCTCATTATTGTTAGTCTCATCTGTTGCTGCAATGTTTTTGTGCCTGGTTTGTAATGCCAGTTTCTGTTGTTTAGCAATTCTTCAGCAATGTATTGTCATTTTTTCCACAAGTATTGAGTACAAATGTCTGCATGGTTTCCACACCAAACTCCTACTTGGCCCCCCTCATTGCCTTTGTCCCATTGTTAGTGTTGTTGTTCGAATTCGGGTCGTCCTTATGTTCGACCCGAATATGGCTGTTCGAATTCGGGTCGACCCGACCCGAATTTTGCTGCATTTGGATTTCCCAGAATGCACTGAAACAACTGGGCAGGGTGGGCAACTCCCCCATGCCCTCCAATTACAGCAGGGATGCCCACTGCATGCCACACAGGCAGCCATTGGCCTATATAAGGCGAAGGCGTGCCTGCATTTCCCACTCCTGACAGAGATTTTGCTGATAGCAACACAACCTCCCTGTGCTGCTTGGCTTGCTTTCTTTGTCAAGTGAAAAAAGTGCTTTATTATTCCCTGGATGGCTAGTGTGTAACACTGTGTCTTATCTTACCTTTGCTGATCTTCGCCTAATTTTGACCATTTGCTGCCTGCTTTGACCTCTGCCTGGACTCCGACATCTCTGCCTGCCGCCTGCCCTGACCTCTGCCTGGACTCTGACATCTCCGCCTGCTTTGACCTCTGCTTGGACTCTGACATCTCTGCCTGGACCCGGACATCACCGCCTGCCTGACCCCTGCTATGGCTTCAAGCTCCAGAAGGCATCTATCCATCCAAGATGTGTTGGAACAGTTCACAGACAGTGAGGACGATCTGGAGTCACTTGTGGAGTCCACTGATAGTGATGGAGCTCCTGGAGACCTCTCATTGGAGAGTGAGACCGAGACCGCAAGTGAAGGCGATTCTATGGAGGTTAGTGATGTGCGTACCTGGTGTGCAATTGACACCTGTCAGGCCCAGCCTGCGCCCCCCAGGTTTCCATTTACTGGGGTGCCTGGCCTGAAGGTGCACTGTGAGGACAACCCACTGGCCTACCTGGAGCTATTTTTAAATGGCGACGTCATTCAGAAAATAGTTGAAGAGACAAATAGATATGCAGCGCAACAGCTGGCTGCTCCACATGCAAGCTTGTCCAGAACCCGGAAATGGGAACCAGTCACCCAAAAAGATTTTTGGCTTTTCCTGGGCCTTGTTATTCTCCAGGGGGTGGTGTGGTGGGGAAACCCCTGCAGAAGTGGTACTGGTCCACCAACAAACTGCTTGCCACCCCTTTTTTTGGCATGGTTATGCCTGAATATCGATTTGCCCTAATAATGAAATTTTTACATTTTACAAACAATGATTTTGATGAGACCACCCATCCTGCCCCCAAGCTAAAAAAATTTGGGATGTTTATAAAATGATCATCAATAACTTCAAAACCTGCTATGTGCCAGAAAGGGACAATAATGTGGATGAAAGTTTGATGGCATATAAAGGGAGACTAAGCTGGGTGCAGTACATAGCCTCCAAGAGGGCACGGTTTGGGATCAAGTCTTTCATGCTGTGCGAATCCAAATCTGGATACATCTGGAACTCTGTAATATATACAGGCAAAGGCACAAAATTTGATCCCAGATTTAGTTCCTATGGAATGGCAACATCTTCTGTGCT
>NC_092860.1:66979674-66984810 GCF_032062135.1 Pyxicephalus adspersus
ATATCTACTAGAACCCTGTTCGGACATATTTCTGTAAGTTACAGGTCTACAATTTAAAAAAAAAATTTCATGAAAACCTGTAACGCTTTTGGTACAGAAATCTAGACATGTGTAACATGTGTAATCTAGACAGTGTAACGCCCAGGTGGTTAAATACTGCTCATTAAATAGTGGAGTGTATGCATTATTTAGGTGTTTACACAAAACAACTAGTACTATTATATCAAACTTCCAGGGCCAAATCCACTTTGTGCCAAACATTTTTCTGCTTTCCCTTCCCTTCAGGATGTTTGTGCAGGTTTGAATGGCATTTTGCCTTGGTCCACTATATGTATATTGACCTAATCACCTTAGCTTGGTAGTGGAAGCACATAAAGGTGGATTCCTTCTTTTACCCAGAAGCAATATCATTCATGAATGTTGCTTGTAGCCAAGCCCATGACATCAGAAATCATAGGAACAAATAGGCAATCTTTTCCATTTGAAGCTTGTGAAGCAATATGGTCCCAAAAAAAACCTCTTTGCCTATTTCTTCCTATAATTTCTCTTTTCTATGTATATGTAAACACATCTAAATGCAGAAAAACCATGGAGTACAAGGGGAAAGCAAATAAAGAGGTTTTGAGGCTCAAGAGTTTTAAGTCAAGCTATGAATGTATTATTATATATTTACTTCATATGTAACAAGGTCATAAAAATACATAGTTCACAAACCTAGAACATTGTCTTGCCTGGTTATGTTATACAAGAAACACAGAAGTAAAAGTATTATTGCAGGTTAACATAACATGTTCTGTTAGTTACACCTATTTCTGTTCTGAGTCACAGAAATGGGGTGTTTTACTAGACAAATTGTTGCTAGCATGAACAGTAGACAGCAAAGAAAAATGAGAAAAGGTAATAATATAATAAGACCGTATTTTCCGTATACAAGTCCCTGACGCGTTTCGCCCAGATGCTAGCATTTGACTATGCAACAATCACAACTTGCGGGTCTTCAACTTCTATACATTCAATATACAACCTGCAACCTTTTATAAGCACAAGATCACAGGATGAATACCCTTATTCACCCTAATTTCTCATCAATTGGTACTGAACAATTTTGTTAGTTTAAATGAATCCTACTTGTGTATCAACACTACTTTAAGAACTACTGTCCTGAATATATCACTCAGAACCGATCACTATACCATCTACCATAAATCGTATAAAGTCATATCCCCCTGGGGAAGCCTAATCTGGGCGAAACGCGTCGGGGACAATTTTTGTTTGCTGTCTACTGTTCATGCTAGCAACAATTTGTCTAGTTGTCTAATTGCATTCAAAAAATACTTACCAAACCAATATGCAATTTTGACCTAGGTATAAAATTGGATTAGAAAATATTTATGCAGGACAAACATTTCAAAGAGGTAATAAAGGTAGAATTTTGCAATCAAACCATATGGCCACAAACACAATAACATAGTATTAACATTGACTTCAAAATTGCAAAATGGACATTGAAACATTCAAAGTAAAAAAAAAAAAAAAAAAGCAGCTATTGTGGTAAAGGGTAAGCAAATGCAGCAACATAGATTAGTTAGGGTAACACACAAAACAACACCCCCTCCAAGAAAAAACACAAAAGGAAAAAGCAAGTTAGACAACATCCTTATATATGCTCAAATTTAGGCACACAGGTGATAGAAATTCGCTTGCAATTAGCACTTGCGGAGTCTGTCAAAATTGGCTGTTTTTTTATTTTCAATTAGACAATCCATAAACATTTATTGATACGATTCTTTAGATTTGTACACCAGTAAACAGATACTCAATTAAACAAAAAAAAATAAAATAAAGTTGAGGAGGATTTAATGTTAAAAGTATTTTCTATATGTATATATATATTTATATACCCCCACTTCTGGGGGAAAAAAAGTGCGTCTTATGGTCCGAAAAATATGTTTTTAAAGTACATATATGTGTAGTGTCAAATATGTTAACATCTGCAAAATGGTTAGCGGTAGATGTATCTTGGTTTAAAGCAGTTCATCCAAATTGTCCTTAGGCTGTCTGTGTATTTCAGTATGTACTGAAGCCTCGGCCAGTGATCAAAAACTATGAATGAAAACACACTGAGTAAATTGGTAATGAGCACCTCTAGTGCTCTCTGATTCGCTTGAGCGTCATCAGGATTTTTCTTTCCTCAGCCCATCAGAGAGCACTGGAGGTTTTGAATGGGGAGACTTGTCCCCATTAAACCTCTAGTGCTGGGGATCACACACTGAGCTGATTTGATTTTGCTGTCCCTGCTGACTCCATAGATTAGAATTAGAACTATTTATCAGTGGTTTTCCAAACTATTTTGAACTTTTTTTTCAGTTGGTTTTATTAAAAAAAAACTCCTTGTGAATGTCTGCACAAGTGCTTCAGGCAAATGTCTGAAAAGTCAAGCAGGCAGCTACCACTCCAAAAAGCCTTCATTTTTTACTGCTACATTAAACTAAGGAGAGGTTGCACAGGTTAGTTAATTGGTATTGATTCACACACTACTTCAGTAAATAGCATTCAATATAATCACAAAATGTGTGCAGATCACTGGGGTAAAAAAAATAATACATGTACAACTAATGATACAGAAGGTGGTTACACACCAAATCACAGCTGAAAAAAATTCTATATCAAAAGTGAAATTATACTGTACCAAGATGCAAAAAACATCAAAGGAACAAGCAAATAATAAAAAATAAAAACGTTTAATAAATGCATGATGATTTTCCAGAAATCAAAGTTAAAATGTAGGCAAGGAAAAGCCAATTTTATAGCCAAGGAGGGGTTATTATTTTGCATTGGACGTTTGCTTATTAATATGCTAATACTTTGATTAGCAATAGGTTTTTGTTCCAAGTCCCAATATTTCTTTGAAATGGAGCCTTTTAATTTATATACAATTTAACTTGGGAAAAGTTGGTATGTAGTGGGACAAATGGCTGGAACTGAAGGAAACATTTGTAACAAGTTAACCACTTCACTTTCTCCAGTACAAATACATCTCAATAATTACCAATTGTTTTGGTTTTAGTGGTGTGATACCGCATGTTTCATACACACAGGCTTGGTATAACTTTCTCCTCATCTCTCAGTTGAGGACTAATGGCAGTAACATTAAACTCTGAAAACATAATTTAATATACATATTCTTTATTTACAACATATTAAATAACATGATTATTGGATAAATGAATACAAAATATGAGAAATGAAGTGAAAATCATCTTTTAATTTGAGATGTTTAGTTGGCACATTTCCATATACATAACAATAAAACAAGAATGTTTACAATACATTACAATTTTCTTTCACATATTTAAAAAGAAGGTCTATTCTTTGCACTAATTAGTACTTCTTCTAAACAGTATATAAGCATTGCACAATGTACCCAAATTTAAGCACTCCAAGCACAACCATACAAAAACAGAATAAATAAACAAACATGTGAATATATCTTTCACAGATTATTATGATGTAACCTATTTTTGTGGAGGCTTGAGACAATAAAGCTGGTTTATCAAGCGAATGTGCAGAAGCTCGCAAGGGGCATAGATATTACTCCAATGGTGAGTGCTGGTGCGCTCTCCTGCCGGATTACAGCATTAAAAAATGAGCAGTGAGGTTGAGAATTTGCCAATTAAGGTGAATAAAGTTCAGCTGCACGAGGTGGGTCTGTTAAGCTCTGTCAATAGTGATTTCATAGCAATCAATTAGGGCACACCTGGTCCCTGTTCTGTGTGCACCTACAGTCCATTACAGGTCAATTTAAAACTTTAGTGCTTGATCTTTGTTTTGGTAAGTGCTAAATTTTCATGTTACAATATACTAATTCAGAAAATTGGTTTGTTTATAGTTAAATGGGCTTTTTTGACTGGTTGCAATACTGTAAACTTATTATTATTAGGCTGTATATACACTAAATAGAACTTTATAATATGTCATCTCATCACACAATAGTGTAAATGTTTAAAAAAATGTTTAAAAAAAAAAAAAAATAAATTTAAATGTATATAAATACATATGCATTTCATTTTTACTATTTTAACTGGACTGGTTTGTGTGTGTGTGTGTGTGTGGGGGGGGGGTAATAATCAAGTAAGTTTTCTTGTATGGTATGCATTGATTTGACTTTTTGTCATCTTCATTATTGTTAGCTTCATCTGTTGCTACAAGGTTTTTGTGCCTAACCCGAATTTTTCTCCCATTGACTTTAATGGGATTCGAATTCGGCATTCGACAACCCGAAAATTTTGCATTATTCGGCCGAATAGCGGTCGAATCGAATAGCGACCTATTCGACCAACACTAGCGATGACGTGTAGACCTTTGGAATGAGGAATGCTACTATAGAGTACTTCCACATCTATAGTAACTAGGGTGGTATTCGGCGCAACAGTGAAATTGTGTAGTTTTTGTAGTTGGATTGTGTCTTTAAGATAAGAAGGTAGGCTTGTCGTCTAAGGTGAGTGTCTAAGTGGCTAGTGTTAGATGGTAATAAGTTAATTCCAGCCACAATGGGTCATCTGTGGGGTTGGTGATGCTTTTATGTACCTTTGGAAGAAAATAAAAGTCGGTATCACCGGGTGTGATACAATATTTGGTAGAATTTAATGGCACATCGTCACGTAATCAACGTTCATGATTACAATACTGCCATCCTTGTCTCTCCCTACCCTCCCTCCCCCTCCAGCCTAAATTCTCCATTAGAGCTATCCCGAAAACTCAAACGCAGGACTCTTTTTTAGGCGCCCTAATACCACATCTTTCATTGCCAACTATGAACAAAGGCCCGATCACACAATACCTCAAAAAACTTCCCTCAAAGAATTTAATTTAGAAGTAATTAATCTCTCATGACATATCTTCAAACCTGCAGAGGAAGAAGTCCTCAAGATGGGCCTTTCCTTTTGTCCTACTGGACACCTTAATAATTAAAATTATTCAAAGACGTCTACTTGTTTGCACTTAAAGTAGCCTTGAAACTTATGTTTGACAAAACTCCCAAGTCTAATTTTATTATTATTATTATTATTATTAAACAGGATTTATATAGCGCCAACATATTACGCAGCGCTGTACATTAAATAGGGATTGCAAATG
>NC_092860.1:66986123-67012890 GCF_032062135.1 Pyxicephalus adspersus
CCACTTTAGTAAGGGCTGTTTCAGTGGAGTGGGCAGCTCTAAAACCAGACTGGAGGGGGTCAAGGAGAGAGTTGGTGTTCAGGTAATGGGTGAGTCTTTTGTAGACAAGGCGTTCAAGGAGTTAATACCCTAAGAGGTACCTGGATTTACAAATGTCTTAATATTGAAGTTTTCAGAACCCTCAAAACCTTACATGAACTTCAGGACGAAAACTACCCCATATCAGATGCCCCATGTGAGGCATCGCCAGATACTTCTGGTTACCATACAACCCCATCTGTTCGCCCCAAATCCTCATATTTTCTATTCCTTTCATACAATTCCCATGTACAAACCTTTGTCAATATGACCACGAAAGATATCTTGGAATTCAATCCCAGTACCCACCACCCTCCCGCTAAAAAATATTTTATCAAAAATTTCCCACTGAAATTTGTCTAAACAAGGGTGCAATAATATTGATAAATAATAATATGAATTAAATGCAGATTTTAGAAAAAATTGACATTTTTAGTAGACATCCTGGGTGTGGTAGATTTTGAAGCAGGGTGCTGCACAAAGTCCAACATCACAGTCAGGACAGTGGAACCTTGTTTCCTTGCGTTTCTTCCTTCCTCTGTCATCGGTCTTTGAGCAGCAAACCACACACATCCTTGTAGGTGCCGCCTTTTTCTGGGTTGGTGGGATGTATTCAGTGAAGTGACGACTGGTCATGCGTTCTGGGTTGACAACCGTGGAAGCATGACATCCAGTTCTATTCATAGCCACTGATGGTGTTTGGTGGTTCCTGACTATGGATTCAGAAAATTGTAAAATGAAGTCTGAATGATTGACAATTATTTTTGTACAGAATGTAGGTATCCATAGGCACTGCTCAACTAGATCCCTGAAAATCTTTTTGTAGTACTTCCTTTGCTGTTTCCTCATCGCTGGGTAGAATTATATGGCTTGGTCAGCTCTGTCGACACCTCCAATGGTGTTGTTGTAGTCAATCACCACCTGTGGCTTCATCACTTCTTTCCCACGTTTTGTGTGTACCAGAACGGTGGAGGCATTATGGACAGTACTCATCAGGCACACATCTTTCTTGTCACGCCATCTCAGCGCCATCATCTTGCCTTTCTGCCAGGCAACAATTTCTCCTGTCTTCAGCTTTCCTTTTGCAAACAGTGATGGCAGGTTGCGCCAGTTGGCCCTAACGGCTCTATAGGCATCTGTTCTGTGTTGCAGAAGGAACTCATAAAGCTAAGGAGAGGTGTAGAAGTTGACACAATAGCCCTGATCTAGCAATGGCTCAATGAGGGATAGCACTGAAGATGGTACCGATCCATAATGGCTGTATCTGGGGTTGAACTGTGTTTCTTTTCCAGTGCACAGTACCGTATTCCAGATGTAGTCAGATGAGGATTCGCACATCATATACGTTTTCACGCCAAATTGTGCCCTCCTTGAGGCAATGTACTGCACCCACCTGAGCCTCCCCTTGTAAGCCATTAGACTTTCGTCAATGCTGATGCTCTTTCTGGCACATAGGTTTGCTAGAAATTTTGTAGAATCATCTGAGACACTTCCCAAATTTTGTTCAGTTTTGGTGCAGGATGGGTAGTCTCATCAAATTCTTCATTGTTTGTGAAGTGCAGGTACTTCATGATGAGGGAAAGCGGTATTCTGGCATGACTGTGCCAAAGAATGGAGTGGCAATCATTTTATTCTTGGACCAGTACCACTTCTGCACCGGTTTGCCCACAACTCCCTGCAGGATCACCAAGCCCAAAAACAGCCAAATGTCATCCTTGGTTACAGGTTCCCACTTTCTGCTTCTTGCAAACCTCAGGTGTGGAGCACCTTGTTGTTGTCCAGCATACCTGCATAAAACAAAATAAAAAGGTATTTTAGGATATGTTCTTTTATAGTGTGAAGCCTGCAAGTAATATGTTAGCAAACACAGAACAGCATACATGTTTGCATAAAAAAAAATTAGCCAAAAATTTTAAAAAGCTAGCACACACAACGCAACAATTTTTTGGATAACTTCATCGGTCAAAAACAACTTTAGGTATGCCAGGGGGTCATCACATTCAGCCTCAATTTTCGTCCCAGGTGCGCCAGTGAATGGAAATCTTGGCGGTGTTGCCTGGTCCGCATCAAGGTCAATGGAGCACCAGATGCGCACAGCACTGACCTCAGGTTCAGAATCGTGGCTCAGCTCACTTTCGCTGTCTGATGACAAATTTCCTGGTGAATCACTATCGCTCGATTCCACAAGGGACTCCAAATCGCTATCGCTGCTTTCAAATTCCTCCAAAACAGCACTTGCGCCGGTGAGATGCCTTTTGGATGCCATGTGGTCTCCAGCAATCAGTCAGGAACAATCAAGGTCAAAGACAAAGTGATGAAATGATACATTCAGGAAGTGATTCATAAGTCATCAAAAGGTCAGATCAAGGTCAATGCTAATAGTGGGCAAAATGTATATTAGGGCACTGGGCAATGGTGCTTGGTGCACTAAAATGTGTATTTATACTTTTATTATATGTTTTGTTGTGTATTTTACTGTAAAAATAAATTTAAAAGCAATTTACATATGAACGAAGCTGCTCGCATCACCCGGAGGCTGCGAGCGTCACATCTCCCGGGTGATGTGAGCAGCTTTAGTAAATTCCGGGGGTGATGCCAGCAGGAAATCACCGATGGCATCACCCCCGGAATTTACTATTTGTGATCACATCTGCAGTTAGATGTGATGCACCATGCAGAAATCCTGCATGGTGCATCCCATCTAACTGCAGATGCGAGCATCTTACTCGGTAATCTGCTTTTAAATTTCCCAACTGGCCACACCCCCCGACGGAGAGGCACCCTGGCATCACAGCGGTATCGTCTGATCACTGCTGGAGCACGGGACAGAGGTAAGAGGGGCTCCCAAAGCTACCCCAAGTGTGACTCGGGGTTACCGCTTTTTGCATGTTTTTTTAACCCCCAGACACACTCGGGATTACCGCTAGGGGGGTTTAAACCAGCAGACAAGGGTGGCAGTATGGTAATCATGAACAACGTTGATTATGTGACGATGTGCCACAAAATTCTACAAAATATCAAATAGTACACTAAAATACATTCTTCCTCAATTAACATCTTCTATGATGGATTTTATGCTCTTCTAGGGAATACCCATACCTGAGGTATCATTGATGCAAAAAAAAAGATTTACTCACCCGGTTTAAACACCCAGTGATACCAACTTTTTATTTTCTACCAAAGGTACATAAAAGCATTACCAACCCCAGAGGGAGACCGATTGTGGCTGGAATTAACTCATCACCATCTAACGCTAGCCACTTGGTAGACACTTACCACATCAAAAGCCTACCTTGTTATCTTAAGGACACAATTCAACTGCTACAAAAACTACACACTTTCACTGTTCCACCGAAAACCACCCTAGTCACTATAGATGTGGAAACACTCTATAGTAGCATTCCTCATTCCAAAAGTCTACACGTCATTGCTTCCATCTTACAATCAGTTGACCCACAAATACAAGCATACAATAACTTTATTATTTCACTATTACACTACATCCTCATCCAAAATATTTTCACATTTGATGGGGATTATTACCTGCAAAAACAAGGCATCATGATGGGGACGAAATGTGCCCATTACACGAACATATATTTAGGACATTGGGAAAGCTCTCTCTTCTCCAATCCCCATTTTACAATCTATCAGACACATATACTACTGTGGTTAAGATATATTGATGATATCCTAATATTCTCGACAGGCCCTAAGACCCTTCTAGAATATATGTTCCAATTTTTACAAATTAATGAAAATAATCCTAAATTTACTATGAACCATCACCCCCAATCCATCAATTTTCTAAAAGTCAACATATCTATTTCTGAAGGCCTAAACATTTTCACCTCCTTATATAGGAAAGAAATTGCAGGTAACACTTTATAACATGCCACTAGTGCCCACCCCAAACCACTAATCTGCAGCATCGCCTATAGCCAAATGCTGTGGCTTAGAAGAAATTGTACCAATTTTGAGGATTTCAAACAGGAAGCTAAAGCCCTAGGAAATAGGCTTGTACATAGAGGCTATAGAAAAAAAACTGTAGAAAAAGACTTACCACAGAGTTTGTCATACCAACAGGCACAACTTGATCTTTAAACAAATCCCACCACCCCCCAAAGTAAATCAATTACAACTGATCACACGTTAAGAAAAATTGGAGCATCTTTACGGCAGACCCCACAATTTTATTTTACATTAATTAAGTCTTTAGCTTTAAAACTTTTCTGTAACTGCATCCATACGTATTAATAGGTTACTTGAGTATATGGGACTGCCGACCTATATGCTTTAATATGGGCTGGATTAGTTCAGAAAGGCAGTTTTATGACAGGACATAAAGAACCCTTGCTCTTTAATTACTATGTTATTATTATTGCATGCTCTATATTGAAAATATAGCCAAAGCAAGCACCTGAATATGACGTTATGACACCAGTCTATATTACCTTTGTATGATGTTTTGAACATTATTCCATTATGCTTTGTTCATTCAGTTGCTCCGACTCTTCTCATATATATCCCCTGATGAAGCCCCATGGCGAAATGCATTGGGTTAGAGTTTTTAAAGCTTGTTCTTCAGAATTGTTGCAACCACTAATCAGTACGACTGTTTGTCTAGGAAGCAAAGACAACCTTATAGTCTGGTTTGACCAGGGTTGTCCCACTGTGCATTTTGATTTTAACATTTGTATGTGAATTGATACACCATTAGTATTCGATGGATTCTGTTTATTCGTTATATAGTTGGAAAAAAATAAACCTTTGTATTATATTTTGCCAAGAAACAAACCCTGTCTTCCTTTGTCCTTATATTACTGTGGTTAATTAGCCTACAGGTATTTATCCTACAAAGATTCAGACGGGCAATCTGTAAATATTTAATGTCAGCAATGTAAAAAGAAAAAAAAAATGAAACAACACTGTAGACAGGAAAAGCCCGAGGACAGGAATAGAAGACTTGCCACGCTGTGTGAGAGAGCTACTACATCTAGAGCTTCAGAGACAGTATAACAGCCTGAGACCCGAGTACACAAAATGAGAGAGAGAGTCAGACGATCCCGAATTGCACAACATTTTAGATTAGCATTGGAAGGATTCCTCTATGATCCACATAAAGACTACTCGCAGCATGCAAGTGTTACCATCAGAAAAATGGTTTATAGTTACTGTCAAGTAAAGAAGTTTTAATCTGAGTCTCCTGGTATTTGCTGCAAAAAAGGGAAAGTCATAATCTGCCAATTTAAAACACCACCACAGGAACTTTGTAATTACAAATCAGCAAATACTTCAGAGTCAAAGCATTTTCTTAATAACATCATAAAATACAACTCATGTTTCTAAATGACATCATTCTGCGCCACATCAGTTGTTCAACAGCCTGGATTTCCATCCACATTCACGGTGCAAGGGTAAATTTACCATAAAGTGGGATTGTTACTTCCTCTGCCAGATCAAGCACCAAAATTTCTACAACTATATTTTATTGAAAACGAACTAAAAGAAACTGACCAGAGGTGCACCTACATCCCAGGAACAAAATTTTTAGATTGTCCTAATGTTAGAAAGGATGTTTCATGAGCGAAATGCTCTTTTTAAAACATTTAAAACAGCATTGGAACATATGCCAACGGATGAATATAAAGTAGTCATAAGAGCAGACTGAAGACCAGCAAGCGAACCTGAGTGGCAATTCAATGCTCCTCAGGTAGATTGGGTCGCAGTGGTTATATCACACGATGAGTTTGAGCAATGGGATATCGTCATTCAACGATGCAGCAAATCATTGTAGTGCATTTAAGAAACACATGGATCTTATGATGCTCTACAGTACCCAGTGATATTCCCCGGAGGTGAAGATGGATATCATTTTAATCTGAGGCAGGTTAACCCAAAAACAGGTGAAACAACCAGCAAAAAATTTCAGCCATGGATTTCTATGCATACAGATTAATGGTTCAAGATACTGAACAGAACCACATAATAAATTGCAGACAATTGTTTCATCAATTCATCGCTGATATGTATGCTAAAATCAAAAGTGAACATCTTCTTTACATTCGTCTACATCAACCTAAACTAAGAGTAAAAGAATATTCACCTTAGAGATGCTGTGGCAAATGACGCCAATGTTGAAAACCTTGGTGCCTTAGTTATACTACCATCTACATTTACAGGCAGTCCCAGACACATGCACGAATACACGCAAGATGCTATGACATATGTGAGGACATACGGGAGACCAGACTTTTTTATCACCTTCACCTGCAATCCAACTTGGACAGAGATCAAGGGGATGCTTGCCAATGGTCAATTACCCAGTGAATGCCAGGACTTGACTTGAATGCAGTTGAAACTAATTGACGGTATAACGAAGGCCCATGTCTTTGAACTGCCAAGATGCTGGATGTACACAATTGAATGGCAAAAGCGAGGACTGCCACACTTACACAATTTAATTTGGTTTGCGGACAAAATTCAGCCAACACAAATTGATGACGTTATATCTGTTGAGTTGAATGACCCAAAACAAGATCCTGAATTTTATGCAGCGGTAACGAAAAACATGATCCACGCACCATTAGGAAATCTCAATTCCAACCCTCCTTGTATGAAGGACAGAAAGTGTACCACGAAAATACCCAAGAAAATTGATTTAAGAGACACAAACTAGATATGACAGTTATACTTTATATAGACAACAAGCTGCAGAAGATGGAGGATTCACAGTGAAAAAAAATATACACTGCAAAACAGAAATTGAAATCGACAATAGGTGGGTTGTGCCATTTTCGCCATTTTTGTCAAAAATGTTTCAGTCACACATAAACGTGGAGTACTGTAACAATGTGAAATCAATCAAATATGTGTGCAAGTATATTAACAAAGGTAGTGATATGGCTGTCTTCGGCGTAAGCAACCAGAGAACTCAAAGAGCTGAGCTCAGTTATTTCAAAGCCAATATTTCTAATTTTTAGAGACTCTGATGGATTGGCGTAAGGTCAATGTGGTTCCTATCTTCAAAAATGGAGCAAAGTCATTACCAAGTAACTACAGACCCGTTAGTTTAACGTCCATAGTTGGAAAGGTCCTAGAGAGTTTGATAAAGGATACAGGATGTCAATAATCTACAAGCAGACCTACATGCACTGTTTGATTGGGCAGCCAAGTGGCAAATGACATTTAATATAGATAAATGTAAAATTATGCACTTGGGAGCTAACTACATGCATGCTTCATACTGTCTAGGGGGAATACATTTGGGGGAGTTGGAAATGGAAAAGGATCTGCTGGTTCCTTTTAGATCATAGACTTAAAAGCAGAATGCAATGCCAAGCTGCAATATCTAAAGCTAGTTCTTTCTTGAATTAAAAGAGGAATAGAGTGCAGAGATGGAGACATAATCCTGCCCCTGTACAAAGCATTGGCCAGACCACATCTGGAATATGCAGTCTAGTTTTGGGCACCAGTTCACAAAAAGGACATTGTTGAATCGCAGAAAGTGCAGAGAAGGGCAACTAACTTATTAAAAGCAATGAAGGAGCTCACCTATGAGGAGAGATTAGCTGAACTGAATCTATTCTCCCTTGAGAAGAGAGGTTTAAGGGGGATATGATCACCCTGTATAAATATATAAGTTATCCATATAGAGAACTCTCTTCCCCATTATTCACTTTGAGAGCATTACAAAGAACAAGAGGGCACTCTTTGCGTCTGGAGGAAAAGAAGTTTAAGCTCCGGATAAGGAAGGGATTCTTCACTGTAAGGTCTGTGAAAATGTGGAATCGGCTCCCTCAGGAAGTAGTTTCAGCAACTACTATAGATTGCTTTAAGAAAAAGCTGGATGTTTTTCTAGAAGCACAGAATATAACTGGGTATTAGGGCTTTAAAGTAAAAAAAACAGTGACTGTTGATCCAGGGTACATCCGATTGCCTCATGGAATCAGGAAGGAATTTTTTTTTCCCCTGTTGAAGCAAATGTACCAGGGTTTTTTTTGCCTTCCTCTGGACCAACTATGTCCTATAGTGGTTGAACTTGATGAAGTTATGTCTTTTTTCAACCTAACCTACTATGCTACTACTATGCTATGCTTAACTAACAATGAAATGATGTGGTATCAGTTGGGAAGATAGATTAGCAGCAACGAGGCTGTTTGGCGAATCGTAGGACTTCCCATTCACGGAAGACATCCCACTGTTGTTCACCTCAGCATCCATAAACAAAATAGCCAGAGAGTTTATTTCACAACAAAGATTACCCTTACAGTGGCCACCAAAGATGACCTTAACAGCATTCTTTCAACTGTGTCAACAGGATCCTTTTGCAAGGACATTGTTTTATCCTGACATACCTCGAGATGGAATACATCCAGGAAAGTTTTCTGTAGAAGAAAGGTTTGCCAGCCATGATGCAGTCAAAAGTGATGCCTTGGGTCAAGTGTACACGGTTCACAATAACGCTGAATGCTTCCTTAGGATGCTTCTTCACATCTTTCGCTAACACAAGAATAGTAAATAGGGAAGTATGTCAGACATTTAGAGAGGCCTGTCAGAAGTTGGGTTTACTGGAAGTAGACCAGCACTGGGATGACACTTTGCAAGAAGCCAAATTAATCTCCCTCCCACAGCAAATCAGAAACTTATTTGCTATATTATTGACTACAAGCAGTCCATCCAATCCAAACACTTTATTGGAAACATATAAGGAGGCCCTAAGTGAGGATATACTCACCAAATTACGGAGAGAAAATCCCACATTAGAAATTACCTTAGGTCCCGACATTTTCAACAAGGCTTTGAATATTCTTAAGGACAAATGTGTGGCCATGATCAATAAAACATTACTGCAACTCGGCTTGCCTGCACCAGTCCGAGAACCACAAGGTGTACTTTACTCAGATTACATACGTGAAAAGAACTACAACGTCAAAAATTAAAAAAATATATATATTTTTTAATTTATTTAATTTAATATTTGTACATGATTTTGTGTTTAAAACTTTATTATACTCATACTATACTGTAAAATAATTTTTTATGAAAAACAATGTACCGCTTTTAGACATGTAAAACCGGAAAGAAATGAACCGCTAGGGAGGTTAAAACACTTGCACTTTTTGCTGCTTTTTCTATCTGTGCTAGTAGTTGATTTTCTATTTCCTCCTTAGCACTGGTGGGGCTATAGCAGGCTCCAATAATTAATTTTGTGTTATTCAACCCCACATTCAACTCCACCCATAATGCCTCAACCTCATCGCTTGTTCCATCCGCAATTTCTACTTTTACAATCACTTTTAGATCACTTCTCACATACAGGCAGACACCACCAATGTAATATTTTTTCTGAATAAAAGAAAGTAAGTAAACCTCTTCGAACATATTAGGGTATATGGGCAATTTTCTGGTTTCCGCATAAATCACACACAAAATGAGATGTTATTCTTGAAACATAACTGCCCTTTAAATCTTGGGTGTCCCAAACTGGGGTTAACATTGCACAACAATCTATTCCTTTTTTGGGAATACATGCTTCAGAAATGTACTACATAAGCTCTGTTCTGGTTATCGCTAAAATATTGTTTTTTTTTTTTTTTTGCATCTTTCTATGGCAGGGCAAAACCCTTTGTATTGCAAGTAGCAAGGCTTTAATTATGTAAGAGTAAGGATCATTTAGGTGCTGATGTTAGGAAATATTCTAAAACATCTTCAAGGAAACCTCCTCCTCAGGGATACTACCCATACAAACTTGTCCCTGTTTTCTGGAGAGGTCTCAGTTTAAAAGTTAACAACTGTGGAAATCTAGAGGGATCAATATCAGCTACTACCATTTTGAATAGGTCTGGTCCAGGATTGAAAACATTTGCTAACAAATAGTAAATAGGTGTATTTCTTGATTGTGAAAACTATTTACCAGCACCACATCGCCCTGTGTGGAATTATAAACAACATTTTTACTTGTTGGGACTTTTCAGGTACTTATACAAAACTTCAGACATGTCTAAAAAAGTCTACACAATTTATTTATTTACACTAAAAACAGTAATTACAAAAAACTGAGAGCTTTTGAACACAGATGAAATGTATACCATTAGTCTGCTTCATGCAATCACATCATGTAAATTTTTAGGATATAAAGAATTTTTACATATTAAAGTTCCCTGTGCTCAATGTGCCCCACCCAAAAGCTTCATCAGAGGGACACATTGCCTCCCCCCAACACATCAAAACCCCCACACTCCATATCCAAAAACGAACAGACCCAAAGCTGTAGTGAAATCTCTCAATTCCACCAATCAAGACCCATTCATGATCAAAAACCCCCACCAAAGTGATCAAAAAGGACACAAGGTACAAGCATCAACCATCCCCCATCACATTAGATTTCTTCTCCATGGTAAAAATTCCACACAAATAGTACATGACTGAGAAATTCATTTGAGGTTTTCTGGTTAACCCAGGTTCACTGATGAAAGTATATCTTTTCCAGCCTTGGAGAACTTTAACCTCCTGAGCAGTAACCCTGAGTGTTGCTCAAAGTAAAAAAAACGTAATGAAAGCGGTAACCCATTTATATTTAAGGAAAATAAAAAATAAAGATTTACCTGATCCCATCGTGGTCCACCAGTGTCCTGCTGGTCGGACTCCATCCTAGGGCCGCATCCTCTTCTTCTGATCTGTCCCCCGGCGAGTGTGCTGCCGTTCACCTGTTGGTGCTTGCATCAGTGTGTGCGAGAGCGTGGCGGGAATTTAAAATTATTTTGTATTCAGTATTTTCAATTTAATTATGCACCTTTGTTTTAACAGATTTTTGTGTTTTTTTATTTATATGTATTGGACATATTTCGGTGAGTTATGCCTAAGAATTACAGGCCTACAATGTAAAATAAACTTTCATGAAAAACAATCTACAACTTTTATACATATAAATCCAGACAGAAATGAACCACCCAGGAGGTTAATAAATAAGGCCATATATCTCAAGTTACTGGTCGCATCTGATTGGTCACTAAACTTGAACATCTTTGTATACTTGCCAGTAAGATGTGTATTATACAGAGTTGGTTTAGCTCATCACCCCTACCTTAACCAGATTAACAAAATTAGTTAATTGGATGTTTAAAAGCTGCACAAAAAAAATAAATTAAAAAAAAAACTGCTATTTCAGCCTATATTTTACCAATAACACTGAGGAACGCATTTTTGTTGAGTTAGATCTTACACTTGTTTTTTTACTAATTTTTGGGTGTTGAATCCAGAAATTACCCTAGTTTTTTACTATCACATCCAGTTTTTAGGATACAGGGTACCCTCCATTTTTGTCAAAAAAAATACAGATTTTACATACAATGAAAAAATAATGAAATAACTTGAATGTACTGTTTATTTAAATTTCTTTTGTTCATACAAAGGATTTATTGTTACTCTATGACTTTTTTGTTTACAGTAAAACATTTGAAAATAATCGGGTAAAAGTTTAAGGTAAATATTTACGCTTATAGTTTTCCTGGAGTGTTCAGTGTTAGGACAATCCCGCCGGATGTTCTAACAATAGTCAGCCATCATATGTATATCCCATCTACCCTGATACCATCCTTCCATGACCTTCAAATCTTGGTGGAATTGTTCACCTTGCTCATCACTGACTGCACCAAGGTTATCCGGGAAGTTAGAAAGATGGCTATGCAGAAAATGCACCTTGATGCTCATATTGCAACCAAGCATTTTGTAGCTCTCCAAGAGATTCTGGACAATTTCTGTGTATATATTTGCTGTTTCCAAGAAAGTCCTTGACAATAGCTTTGAATGATAAAAAAGTGTTCTTTTCAACTTCTGACATTGTCACGATGAAATGTTCATCTTTGATGAGCTGCCGAACCTTTGAACCACCAAACACACGGGTCCTATTTTTTCAAATGGCAGGCTAGGAAATGCTAAAATGAAGTACTGGAAACAGTTTCCTTCAATTGGCAAAGCTTTAACAAACTGCTTCATCAGACCCAGTTTCATGTGCAGAGGCAGGGAATATAATATTCTTTCTATCAACAAGTGGCTCATGTAGAATGTTTGGACCACCTGGTTTTAGGGCAGATCTTGGAGGCCAGTTCCTTTCCACCCAATGCCTTTCATGAGCTCTGCTGTCCCACATGTACATATTACAGGGATACTTGCTGTATCCGCTTTGCTGACCAAGAAGGAAGCATACCATTTTAAGGTCAACACAGATGACCCAATTGTGTTAGTGATATTGCAACAACTCAATGACTTTCTTTATGTCTGCATATGGTTCACAAAGATAAACTGAATGGCCAGTTGGGACTGACTCAAATTGCCATTGTTAAGGAGGACACACTTTAAGCTCTGTTTTGATCTATCGATGAATAGTCGCCACTCAGTTGAGTTATCGATTGGAATTCCCAATTCTTCCATTAAACCTGGTATGTTATGCCAATACCCAAAGCCACTATCAGTTCTAAAGTACTGCAGAAATGCAATTTCTCTGGTTCGAAAGTACGATACCTTTGTTCCTTTTTCAAGTAGGTTTTTCTCATGCAGTCTTGATGCTAGGATTTCTGAAGCCTTCTTTGATAGTCCCAAATTACGTGCCAAATCTCTCAAGTAGGTTTTTCTTATGCAGTCTTGATGCTAGGATTTCTGAAGCCTTCTTTGATAGTCCCAAATTACGTGCCAAATCTCTCAAGTAGGTTTTTCTTATGCAGTCTTGATGCTAGGATTTCTGAAGCCTTCTTTGATAGTCCCAAATTACGTGCCAAATCTCTCAACTCATGCTGATCAAATCCCTTACGAACAGAGTCCTCTTCAATTTCAAATTCTTTATCATTGTTGTCACCTAGTTCATCACCACAATTATGTTCTTCAAGAGAGGGTAGTGTAATGAAAACCGACACTGGGATTTCATCTAAAGGCCACTGGGCGTATAGCCGATGGTAGACTAGGATACTTTATGTTACATTTATTTTTCTTGGTATATCCTGAAGTTTTCACTATACAAAAGTAGGAGTCACTAGTATACAAAATGGCATCTTATCACGTGTTCCCTTTGTCAACATCCGTAAACCCACACTGGACACACTGTTTGGACATCTTATGAGGGGCCCAAGACTTATATATTGATCACCAAGTTTAACCTTGAAAAAGGCTTGCTCTACAAATGTGCTGATGTTCACCTTTTGACTGGGAATGGTGAAACTGCCACAGATATAACAAAATGAATCAGGGTTGTTTAAGCACTTACAACGAGAAACAGCAGAGCCAGGTTTAATCTGAAAGAAAGGAAATACGTGTGTAAGTATAAAAAAAGATTTTGCTTATTCACTATGTAGAGCACCGCACAACCTCTGACCAGACTGTCTTGCATATAAATGAAAAGCCTATACAAACCCACACTTCAATAATCGCATTAATATAAGCAGTAATGAAAAAAAACTGACGTGATAGAAGAAAACTAACTGCACTTTCAGAATCAGCTTACATATTTGACTGTAAATAAGCTTAAAAATTGAAGTCAACAAAAAATTTGTTTAAAATTGTTACCCTGTGTAATTTTCATAAAAAATTGCATTCCTGTTAAAAAAATTTCTTGTTTTGGGACATTGTCCCATGGTCCCTCCAAACATTCCCAGCAATTATAGTGACAAAGTAACCCCAAAAATGATAAAAGTCTGACTTTCCAGTTGACTGCAAGACAAAAATTGGTCAGAGGGAGTGGAAATGCTTCTAGAAAAAAGTTTTTCTGGTTATTGAGTGGGTGAAATGTGACAGCAATACATAAACAAAGGAAACTGGAGGAATGGGTAAAGTGAATCCAACAAGGAAAATGAATACCATATAAGAAAAAAGAATCAAAGCCACCAACAAAAGATTTATAAATACACCCCTGGGTACAATATAAATAGAACCTGGAATCTACATGTTTCTTCACACTGTTGGTTACACTTGTATTGGTGGCTGCAATAAAGAATTGGATTTTTTACCTTTAATATAGTCATGCTCCACAAAATGAGGATGGGGAAGGGGAACTGTGGCATGGGGTTGTGCCTTTTGCTTACATAGTCTGTACCAAAGGGTATTCAACTTTTTAATTTGATAATGTCAGGAACTATAAATTTACATTTTAACCATCACCTGTATTTTTTTTGGTATGCATCCACATTTTACAGTACGATCTAGAGTCCAGCATGTCTTAAAGCAATAAATAAATAATAAATAATACATTTTTTTTATTTTACATTGCTAAAACTAATAAGGACTGCAGCATTCACATAGAACTTGCAGTCTTCATTGATTTCAGGTCTAATTGCTTGTTTGTACCAAGCCATTCGGGTTTATAAAATATCCAATAAACAGGAGTCTTAGGAACTAAGGAACGCCTTAGCATTGAGTATCATATTGATGCATTTAAGAAAAAACAAACAAGTATATTGTGTGGTGTAGTGCTCAGTTTCTGTTTTTTTACCTGAAATATCTGGTCACATTTGTACTTAGGTTCATGCAAAGTGTTGCTTGGGATTCTGCAGTTTACCAGATGCCCAACTCCCACCATGTTCAGTTGGCCTAGTTGCTATGGCAACAGCTGAGATTTGTGGAAATGATGATGAACATTTTCTATAAAGAAAGCAATGGATTTTTGTTTATAATAAAGATTTTGTATCAGGTGCTTTTGGTGTACAAGTCTGCACAGTATTTAAAAATCAAGTTAAGAAATTCTCTCTTGGGAAAAATATGTAGAGAAACAGTTTTACAGTGGTTTTATTGCAGCAAAGGTTTAAAATACATTTTTACCACATGATTATTTAGGGTTCATTGCAAGCAGAACAAGCATCATACAGCATGTGTAGATCAGCCCTGTATTTATAGAGGACAAGAGGATATTCCAAAACAAAATTGAGTTTGCCTGATCTTTTTTTTGAATGCAGTGCCAAATTCCTTTGGGTATTTTTTTTTTCGTCTCTCTTACTCCATCTGGTTCAAGACCTGTTTATATTGCATTAACAAAATGCTAAATGTGCTGGCAGCATATCTTGAGGCACAAAATAGCCACCTGCACCATAAAAAACTTATCGTTCACATAGTTGTTACAGGGGGTACACTACCTGTAATAACATAATATAACTTAAAATAAATGACACAAAAACACAGAACTTGTGGCAGAGAAATGGGCGCGGCATTGGTTTTAAATTTATCAAATAAACCAAACTTAATTTATTATTCAGATAACCAATACATTTTTTTTTGCTCAGTCAATATTCTCTCGGTCTAATTATGTCTGTATTTTTACGCCAAAAGTGGTACATTGTTTTGCATGGAAATTTATTTTACATTGTAGGCCTATAATTCTTAGGCATAACTCACTGAAATATGTCCAATATTGAATAAATTTATTAATAAACTTTAAATAAAAAAAACACAAAAATCTGGTAAAACAAAGGCGCATAAATAAAAAATAGCGACACCTGTAATATACCTGTACAGTAGCATATATATATATATAATATATATATATATATATATATAATATAATTATATATATATATATATATATATATAATATAATGATTACATTGTATTGGATTCAATACAGTTCAATACAAAATCATTTGAATTTCCCACCGTGCCTCCTGCAGGCACCGACACATGCACCAACGTCACCGGGAACTCCTGGGGAATGTCAGTGCACTCGCTGGCGGAAGATCAGATGAAGAGGATGGGATCTGACCAGCAGGACGCTGATGGGACCAGGTAAGTGTTTTTTGTTAATGTTTTTAGCTACCCCAAGTGTGGTTTAGGGTTACCACTTTCAGCGTGTTTTTTTTACCCCGAGCCACACTCGGGGTTACAGCCAGGGTGGTTAAGGCTCGAACAAACAATTTAAATAAAATACAACACAAACCACAACTAGTCCCCCTTAGCTGGACCTGGCATCAACAGGGATGGCACCACCCAAACCCACAGCCATTTCAATGCCTGATGAATACCATTGTTAAAAATATCAAGGGCAATATCTGATAATAACCATCTTGTCTATAAAACCAATTTAAACTTTCTAGTTCACAATGACAAAAAGAACCCCCCCCCCCAATTAGAGAATTAAATTTTTCCCAATAGATACGCCTGTAACAGCAAGCACAAATGGGGAATTATTTCTGAGAACATAACAATAGTGGTTGGTAAAAGAGACAAAGATTTTCTGAATTACACTGCTTAGCTGCTTGTTTTCTAGCAACAGACCAGGATCATAAATTTTCTCTTATCAGATGTCATATGATCAACCAACAATCCTGCCAGACCCACTAGTTCACAACTGTGGGTAAAAGTTGGAATTTTGTGTCTACAGGTGTGATAAAATTTAGTATCTGACAGATAAGGCTAGTGGAGTGCCCTCTGACTGACCTCTGAGCTGTATTAAGAACACATTTATTAGTAATCTTCGTATTTCTACTATACAGTGCTGTACAAAGTTGTAGTTGGCTGATTCATAGCCAGATCACAGAATTAGTCTCCTAGGCTTCAGGAAAGCCTAGAAACCATATTTAGCCTGTTCTGGTGAACCATAAGTCCCAGACATTCCTTGTTTGGTCTCTTTGAACTCCAAATTTTGTGCTGACTAATAATCTGGGGGTTGGCAGTTCAAAAAAAAAAACATAACCTTGGGAATTATAATTCTTTAGAGCATCCTGAAACATGCACAGACAGTTCGTGACAGATATGTAGTGATCCACTCCTCCTCCAGTATGGTCCTTCCGGAGTCAGTAGGCAGGCATTTAGTGAAGAGATGAGCCAGCGGTGTCTATCACGCTGGCTGACAGACTGTGTTCCTGGTGAAACTGTGCAGTGGTGATTCAAATACACACTGATATTTCATCTACTACAATTCAAGGAACAAACTTTAAACCTCTTCTACAATTATTAATTTTTAAAGGCACTAATTATTGCTGGGCTTTTCCTTTTAAATAGATGTCTAAAAAAATAGGGGCAAAATTCTGTGGTTGTTAATTAGAATGGGCTAAAATGCCTAATTGTTGACTATATTTAAATATAGGACCATACAGGGTATGTATGCTCTCACTATATTTGGGACTCTCCACAGGGCACCTACAGGTTCCCCTGTTGAACCTACTAATTTTCTGTGGCATTTTATGACTCCTGGGGAGTCTTGGTGGTATGTAAAGGCATCAAGTTTCTTTGATTGTTTTGGTGTTTTTTCCTATCCTTTTTTTTAGTATATCCCTCTTTTTTTCATTGAAAATGTCCAGTTTTCCAATTTTGTGGAAAAGAAGAGGGCAGTAGCTCTTTTTTTTCTAAAGATTTCATGCACATCACAGGAAACAATTATGGATCCAGAAGAAATATATTTGTTAGTAGTTGGTCATTTGGTTGGTTAGTAAGGGAAAATCAAAAGTCTCATTTTTAATATTCTATGCTCCGACAACAGGTCAAATTTCTCCTTTTTCCTTTTTTTTAGTGAAATGTTTACTCAGTTACTCCCTAAAGTAAAGGGCAATTTGTTTTTAATGGGAGATTCTAATTTGGATTTGAATAGTATATTGGATAAATCTGGTTTATCTAGATATATATAAATATTCTATGAAAAAAATAGGTCTTCTGTCTAGCTATGATTTGATTGATGTGTGGCAGGAAATGAATCCTGGTTCTAGAGTTTATACTGATTATTCTGCTGCTCATCAACAGTATGCCACGATATATCATATCTTTGTCCTAGCAATTCAAATACCCAATGTTAAAGGGGCACGTACAGTATATTGGCTACGATTTGGTCAGACCATGAACCTATTATGCTTTAGATGGAAGAGCTAGGTGAATGTCCAACCTGGTATTGGTGGCGAGTAAATGAGAGTCTACCTGCCAATGAACATATTTGTAATAACATAGCTCAAGCCATTGAAAAGAATTTTTAAATATAATAACCCAGATTCTACTTCCCTCATAGCTAAATAGACAGCATATAAGACCACACTTGGGATTTTGATACAAATATCAGCTCGGGTTAAAAAACAGAAAGAAGACGTGATTAAAAACAAGTAGAGTATAAAAAATTACTTCTTTAACATAAACAAAATCCTCAGTTAGATATAAGATCACAGCTAGAGCCCATTCGTACAGAATTAAATCTGCTCCTAAATACTACAGCTGAGAAATCTCTAAGCTGATCTAGACATAGATTTTTTTGCATTAGGCTTCCAACCAGGGTGTTTATTGGCTTCCAAACCAAACCTTTTTTAGAAAGGATTAGAGGATTAGAGGAAGTTTAGAACCTATGTATTGCCTCAAATAGGATTACCTCTGGCGCAGATGCACCATTCGAAGTCGGTACATTTAGTGGTCTGCCAGTCCGAAAACGTTGGTGGCCACTGATTCAGAGTATTAATCAATAGTCACTACTCTCTGGTCTCTATTCATTTACAGACTGACTTTTCCAAACCTATTTACCCTAACTTGCATATTAACCATCTGTGGGGTACTGTCAGAGATCAGCACAGATGATCTGGTAATTGTTTTTCACCAGCTATATGTCAGATCAGCAGCAGCTTGTCTCTTTACCTTGTTTCAGGCTGCTCTGTCCAGGCCTTGGAGGTAGAGGCATCGCTGGAGTTTTCCAGCTGATTTATAGGCACCTGTTCATTCAGTCCCCACCCAGCCTGCCTGTTAGTCTCACTATGTAAGCTGTGTTCAGACTGACACTCCTTGCCATTGAAATGAGAGTGTTTACCTGAGGCTCCAGTTCATGTCTGTTTCTAAGTACTGATTTCCTGGTTCTTACCTTGGCTTGTTTGATTTGGATTGTTTGCCGCCTGCCCTGACCTGGTCCTGCTCTGGTTTTCGAGATTGCCTATTGATTTGGTACTATGCTTGGGTTCCATCTGCAGTCGGCTGCCGCCTAGACGGGTGTGTCTGAGGGCCGCAACCTGGGCACCATCCATCACCTCTTGTGGGGTGCTCTGGTGAACACCAGACAGTTTCCTAGACTCTGTGTCTCAGTTCATACCTCTGCCAAACATGCAGATTGCACAGAGGGACCACTTCCCCATACTTGTGGCAAATCTGTGACAGTTTGCTAAGGCCATGGACCCGGCTAACATTCCTCTGCCAAGCACCCTGCAAGCATTGTTGTGATGAATTTAACAGCAGGTACTACAGGACTTATCATCTCGCATGCAACAACTCTAGACCTCCCTGCAGAGCAGTGCTGCTGCTTCTTCCTCAGCTCCTACAGTTGCTCATGCTACTATCTCTCCTGCACCAGAGCCAAATATGAATTTGCCAGATCGTTTTTACGGTGACCGGAAGATGTTTTCAAACTTCAAAAATGCTTGCCTACTTTTTATTTCGTCTTGAGACCTTAATTTTGAGACTTTGGAATTCCTGGTAATGCCCAAGCTAGTCAATCAACTCCTTATAGGCATGCCATGGCTCTCCCAACACTCTCCAGTGATAGACTAGGTTTCTAGAGACATTCTGTCTTGGAGCACAACGGTCCTCTGAAGATTGAACCAGTATGTTCTGCTGGACCTTGCCAGGCTTTCCTGATTCCTACAAAGATTTTGTGGATGTTTTCTCCAAGAAAAAGGCAGAGACCCTGCCACCTCATCGCCCTTATGACTGCTCCATTTAGCTCTTACCTGGAACTATGCCTCCTCTTGGCCCTGCCCATCCCGTCTAGAGCCGAGACTCAGACTATGTCTGAATAGATTGAAGAGAACCTCGAAAGGGGTTTCATTCTCCAGTCCACCTCACCTGCTGGTGCTGGTTTCTTCTTTGTCACCATAGCTGTATAGATAACAGGAACTTGAACAAAATAAAGGTTAAAAATAGATAAGCTTTGCCTCTGATTTCGGTGTTGTTTGACCGTATCCAGGTTGCCACTGTTTTTACTAAGCTAGATCTGCGTGGAGCCTACAACCTCATCCAAATAAAAGAAGGGGATGAGTGAAAAACCACTTTCAAAACTCGGGATGGTCACTATGAATACCTTGTCATGCCATCTGGGCTTTGTAATGCCCTTACAGTATTTCAGAACTTTGTTAATGAAATTTTCCGTGACCTCCTCTACACTTGTGTTGTAGTATATCTGGATGATGGATCCTTCTAACGCACCGAGAATATGTAAAAACTGTAATTCTTAGAGAGAATGCTAAATTGGTTAAATGTCTCTTTGAACGCCCTGAAGTGCCTTTTCTGGGTTATATTGTTATATTGTCTCCAATCAGGGATTGAGTATGGACCCTGGAAAAGTTTCTGCTGTTCTAAAATGGCCATTACCACAAGGACTCAAAGCAATTTAAAGATTTCTTGGCTTTGTCAATTACTATGGACAGTTTATTAAGGATTACTCTTTCATTGTGGCTCCCATCACAGCTCTTACCTCTATTTAGGTGATCTCTGGCATATAGGTTGTACCCCAATGAAAAGTTAGCCCAGTGCTCTAAAAACCCAAACCCTTCCCTTTTACATCAGGACTTAGGCCATGCGTTTAGCTGTCTAAGCTTTCGCTGGCATTGCTGTGTTGCACATGGCACAGGCAATATTCCAGAGAATAAAACCTTGGAGGTCCTTTCCTTCATCTGGAAAGCTAGTTCTTTAAACTGATTTTCAAGGATCCACCATTTTCCATATATTCTGTCCATTGGTTCCAACATGGACCAAGACAGCTGGGTCATTCCCAGCATAAAAAAGGTAACACGGATTTAATGATCACCCACACTTGAATTGCATCAGGTTGAATTGCATCCCTACTGCACACCTGCCATGTAGGAACAACTGGAACTTCCCTAACATTTATGAAAATTTGGTAAGACTATCCGGGAATATTTAGTAGTAGCCTGTGTTAGCCAAATCATTAAATCACCAAATGCATCAAAGTAGCAAGAAATATCAGTACTAACAAACTAAGAATGTTCTTACCAGTATAAAAATATTTACAATCTTAAAGCAAATAAATATCTCATTCTCCCAGTCTGAACTAACAAATTAGTTTTATGCCTTTTTGGATTGAATATAATTAGTTTGATGCTCTTAAATTTAAATTTAATTCAATGGAATGCGTGTACGCTCGACGTGTGTACGTACATGCCGGTCAGCAAGCTCTATTACTGCGAATCGGGCTCGAGTTCTAGTGAACTTGCCTGCCGGTAGAAATACATATACATTTTCATTAATACTATTTTAAATTGAGTGGTTTGTGAGGGGGGGGGGGTAAATAAATAAGTTGGCTTGGATGGTATGCATTGATTTTTTTTTAATTCTCATGATCGTTCGTTTCATCTGTTGTAATGCCAGTTTTCGTTCTTTAGCAATTCTTCAGCAATGTTTTGTCATTTTTTCCACAAGTATTGAGTACAAATGTCTGCATGGTTTCCACTCCAAAGTGCTGCTTGACCCCCCTCGTTGCCTTTGTCCCATTGTCACATATTGGTATTTGAATGTATTATGTACATAGTCCTTTTCTGAATAAATTGTCATGGTTTTTGTTTCTTTTTTTATTTGTTTTTTTTATAGTCGGACATTTGAACTCATGTTGTTTCGCCGCCGCACAACTCCTGTTTATTGGTAGTAGTGTTATAGGTTTGTTGCCATTGTGCTGTGCTGCCTGATCTTAGGACTATTGTATACAAGCACATTTCCACATGCTGTCCAAACTGGCTGTCAATTAGTTGTTCAGCTGAATTGCATACTCATTCTAACACACCTGATGGTGATGGAAGGAGGTCCAGGTTGCCAAGCACAACATTAAACCACATTGGTTGCCAAGCTCACAAGCAGGGTCAGGCACTCTTGGAAATGAACAGATGTTGTGTTGTTGCCTAGCTTAACCTCCCAACCATTAAGCCCGAACTTTTCCGTGCAAAAAAAAGTTGCAATTATCGTTAACCCCGTACTTTTCTCACTATATTAAAATCTCACTTACCTGGTCCCACTGTGCTCATCCAGCGTCATGTCTGTGTTCCAGCGTCGTCCTCCAGCGTCGATCTCCCTCTCCAGCGTCGGGTGCCGTCTCCTATACCAGCGGGACCGGTAAGATGCCGGCCAGCATCTTGTGTTCCGCCAGCCGGCATCTTGTGTTCCGCCGGCGGACCACAAGATGCCCGCTGGCTTCTTACCTGGTCCCGCTGATCGTCCCGCGTCGTTCTCCTTCCAGCATCGGGTGCTTTTAACACAAGAAAAAAAAAAGCCGGCCGGCTTCTCCCTGCGTGCGTGATGACGTCGGTGCGTGTGCGGGAAATTCAATTTCAAACTCATTCAAACATTTTGTATTGGATTGAATACAAACTCCTGTATCCAATCCAATACAAAAAAATTAAAAAAAATAAAATAAAAGTAAATAACTTGTAAATTCAAATTCATATTTTGTATTTGATTGGATACAAACTCGTGTATCCAATCCAATACAAAATAATATAAAATTAATACAAAGTACATAACTGGTAAATTCAAATGCTCTATCCAATCCAATACAAAAAAATAAAAAAAAAATAAAATAAAAGTAAATAACTTGGAAATTCAAATTCATATTTTGTATTGGATTGGATACAAACTCAAAAATGATGGCTCTCAGATGGCATGATAAAAAGGATGTCTGCATGATGAGCACTGTACACAACACCACCAGTGTTCAAACCAGAACAAAAAGTGGGAAGGACATTCTGAAGCCCCAGGTAGTCATCAACTATACCAGCACAATGGGGGGTGTTGACAGGGCTGACCAGGCCATGACTTTTTATCCAGCGGTCAGAAAACAACAAAGAAAGTATTATAAAAAATCTTTCCTCATCTAGTGGAACAGTGTTTGTGGAATGCATACATTTTATACAAAAAACAAAATGACAGGCCTGTATCCCACCCTTAATTCATTTCGAAAATATGTGACGTTATATGTGTGAAACACCTAACACCACAAGAGGATGCAATTCAAATTGGACGACGTGCTTCATACGCGGTGAACCCGCTATGCCTGAGTGCTCGCCATTTTCCAGAGTACAATCCACCAACCCCAAGAAAGAAAAAACACTCAAGAATGTGTGTGGTGTGCTGCTCCAAGAGAGGGGAGGATGGGAAAAAGATCCGGAAAGAAACCCGGTTCCACTGCCCTGAATGTGACGTTGGACTGTGCGTCCCCCTGTTCTAAAATTTACCACACTAGGGAGGTGTTTTAGAATAATATAGTACTTTACAATATACAGAGTTATTGCTTTTTCAGTATTTTCAGTATTTTGATTTGTTTACATATTATATATATAATTATTGAAGTATATAATTATACGTATATATATATATATATATATATATACACACACACACACACACACACACACACACATATACATTTATATCTATAGAAGAAAACGAGAACATGTGTGTGCTTGTGACTTTTGTGGGAAAATCTTGTCCAATGGCAAAGCCGAGGTTTAGCCTCAGGAAACTCACAATACTTACCCCCAGGCAGCTCCTCCGATCAGGCATCGTAAGCATTTAGACAGGCTCCTATGTAGAGGAGCTGAACTCGGTTAACTCTTGCCCAACAGGAAAGAAATAAGTCATTTTAAAATATGCTTATTTCTCAGCTAATTTAAATGTTTTAAACATTTGAACAGCCCAAACATTGTTATTTAGGTCTAGGTGAAAGATGTGTGCCATTAGAAAGATTTATTTTTTAGGGGAACAGCGACTTTTAATGCAAGCTCGCCAGTGTCAAACTGCCAGGGATGTGCGTCTCCAGCAGCGAGATCATTTTGGTTGATAACTTCCGTGCAAATACGCCAGCGCCTAAAATGTGGTTGATAAATCGATTGAAGGCCTCCGATTTTGGATCACGAATACGAATGTGCAAGCAAACTTCCGATTTTGCTTGGTGAATCAGCCTGCATATCTTAATGATACTAAAGAAATCTTTAGGTTGTACCTTTGCACACAGCCAACAAACAAGGGGCATAGAATAACAGACTCACTCAGAAATAAAAGGCTTAAAGGAGCATGAAATAGAATGAAAAGAAAATATGTACAAATATAAATATAAACCAAGTGCACATGCATACGTGTTTAATGACTGAAAAAAGGAGGGTAATCCCATTGTTGGAGATCTTCACTTCGGTCATTTAAATCCACATTTAAATATGTGCATAAACAAATGAGCATAAATTCTAACCCAACTGATGTTGATAATTAATAATTACTTCAAATGGGTTCCGAAAAATCCAACAAAAGTTTGAACAAAAACTGCATAATATAATGTCATAACAAAGAGATTTCTATTCAGATAAATGAACAAAGGGAATAAATAGCTGGATGAAATATTAGATGAAAAAATGGTGGCTGAAATTGATGGCAAACAAAGCTCAATAAGAGCTAGCCAATGACAGCATTTCAGCAATACATTGAGCAAATTACCTCCATAATACTTGGTCTTCTAGTGTGAAAAAGCCTGTCCCTTGCTCCCTAAATAATTGACTGCGACAACTGGGGGGCCCAACCATTACTCCACGTGTGAGACGTAACAAAGTGAAGTCAGGCACATTAAATACAGCTTCTTTTCACAGACGGAAGGCAAAGATGAGTTCCAAAACCCAGACATAGGGCAAAGGAACCTGTGTTCCTGCACAAAGCATTCCTAGGCACACATAAACGCCAAGGGGCTAAGGCAACTCCCCCAGGACAGCCAGAGTATAATAAAAAAAAAAGAAAAGAAAAAATTGAAAGGAAAAAAAAATTCATATTTAGAAAATAGGGCAAATTATCATCTAAATTTCAATATAAGAATGTAGAATTATAAAAATGTATTGCAAAGTTAATTGGGCATGGAATCATGCTTACTATGAACTATACAATAACTACAAACCAATGTTGGAGAACAAATACAAAATTGTTTTCTTGTTGTGCATAGTATTCATTAAAAGACATCCTATGAAATTTTGGGTCTTTTAAGTTAAACATCCATCGAGTTTTTCTTTGTTGAAATATTTTATCCCAATCCCCTCCTCTTGGGTTTGGTAGTATTTGTTCAAATGCTAGAAATCGAAGGGAGTTGGTATGCCTAATTCCAATATGTCTGCTCTAGGGTGTCACAATTTTGCCATTTTCAATTAAGTAAATGTGTTCATATATGCGACGACATAATTGTCGCTTGGTCTTACCAATATAAAAACACCCACAGATGCAGATTGCCACATATACAATCCGAGAGGAGTTACAATTTAACGAATGATGTAGTTTAGAATTGGTACCAACAGGAATTTAGAATTTATCACTGTGCTGATCAGCTAAAAGGTTGCATTTACACTGTGCACATGAACCACAGGGGGAGGTGGTACTACCTTTGTCTCCTAACTCCTCACAACTCAATTGCTTAATGAGGTCACTTTAGTGCAACATTTCTGGCCCTATGCCCGCCTGGGATAGGAAATTGGTATTTTTGATACTGTATATGTGTTGCTAGATGCGCCTTTTAACAGGAATACTTTGCAAAGTATATAATTAACATGTTTAATTTAAATGACCAATCACATCCAATATATTATATATGTGTGTGTGTGTGTGTGTGTGTTTAGATATTGGAAGTAATTACAACTTTACTTCATTCACTAAACTAGGTGATCATTTACTTTACAAAGTAAACAAGCAATGTTCCTTTAAAAACAATTGACCCACTGTCTCATAAATAATGCACTTCCAATTCAACCAGTTAGATTTTGCACTGTACTCAGCCAGTGTAGTCAGATAAATTGTGATTTAAGCATTAGTTATTTAGGCATATAGCTATTTCTAATTGATTCATTGACATAGTAGTAATTTACACTCTTTACAATTCACTCTTTTACTTTTTGTAAATTTCAAAACCATTTTAGGTATGCATAACACAATCTAATCTCATTGATCAATAGATTTTATTACACCTAACAACACTCTGATTTACAAAACATAACATGCCTATTAGAATGTTGTATCATTCCAGTATGAAATAAGAAACACAGCCTTTAGCCTGCTCCACCGACATACCTTTTCTTATTACTAAATCAACCAAAAATCTGAACAAATCTGTTAAAATAATATTAGTTGAGAAGCATACTGTAATTATGCCTACATTCTTCATAAACTACTAATGCTACTGAGTAGTAACGAGGAAGCCGTAGCCCAATCAGGAACACACAAATTTACTAAGGTGGCCGATGCTATGATTTTACGCCAGCTTGGATTAAAAAATTACAGTGGAGAAAACACAATTGATTATTTCTAAAAGATATGTGAAGTTGGAAAATTGAAATACCTGAATAAATACAATTGCTATGTTTCATATATTCTGGCCTTCTGTCCTTCTGAGGATGCCTATAGATGAAATGAGTCAAGGACATTAGAACGTAAACTGATAAAAAAGCTAGAATATTAAATGAGATTAATGTAAATGGTCTAGGTAGTACCGTATTTTTCGGACCATAAGACGCACCGGACCATAAGACGCACCAGTTTTTAGAGAAGGGAAATGAAGAAAGATTCATTAAATGAATGAAATGAAAAAAGATTCTGAAACAAATAGTGTCCTAAAATATTTTATGTGCATTAAAAACCAACATCACAGTCATAAACACATGTAATCCACCCTGTAAAGTAAACAGCAGCATTTAGAACCATTATTAACAAATAAAGTCAGCAAAAGACAAAA
>NC_092860.1:67015917-67069214 GCF_032062135.1 Pyxicephalus adspersus
TTTAAAATGAGGGTCTCTATTGGTTAGCAATTCTTCAACATGTTTGTTACCATCAAGTAAGTTTTCTTGTATGGTATGCATTGATTTGACTTTTTTTCATCTTCATTATTGTTAGCTTCATCTGTTGCTACAAGGTTTTTGTGCCTGTTTTAAAATGAGGGTCCCTATTGGTTAGCAATTCTTCAACCTGTTTCTTACAATGTATATGTAATTATTGTTATTAAAGGTTTTGTCATTTTATCTATGAATAATTAGTACAAATATATTCATGGTTTCCACTCCAAACTGGTACTTGACCCCCGTTGTTGCCTTTGTCTCATTCTCAAAGTCATACTGGCACATATTGGTATTTGAATTTATTATGTAAGTATTCCTTTTATTAATAAATTGTCATGGTTTTTTTTTTAATAGTCTGATAGTTGCTGAGTAAGCTGTGGTTTTCCTTCAACATACTTCACTCATGTTGATTTGCTGCCACTGTTCTACACAACTCTTCTGTTCATTTGTAGTATTGTTAAAGGTTTGTTCTCATTGTGCTGTGCGGCCTGATCTTAGCCCAATTTTATACAAGCAAACTTCCACTTCCTATCCAAACAGGTTGTCAATTAGCTGTCCAGTTCAGTTGCATACTTATTCTAACACACCTAATGGTGATGGAAGGAGGTCCAGGTTACCAAGCAAAACTTTAAACCACATTTATTGACAAGCTCACAAGCAGGGTCAAGCACTCTTAAATACTGGATTGTATGCATTATTTAGGTGTTTACATGATTCAAATAGTATTAGTATTTACATTTTCCAGAGACAAATATACTTTGTGCAAAACATATTTTATTGCTTTTTCAGGGTGTTTATGCAGTTTGAATGCCATTTTAGACCTTGGCCCACTAGAAATTAGCTTCACCACATCAGCTTGGTAGTGGAAGCACATAAAGGTGGATTCCTTCTTTAGCCATGAGGCAATGTCATCCACAAATGTACAGTAGTATGTAATGTGACATTCCAGAGGCTTGCCAGAGATTCCCAGCAAAGGGATGTTATCATCAAGTTACAGAATAGATTCAATTGGTAGTATGTGATAAGCAGCATGTTAAATCAGGTTTTGTTGGCAACTTGATGGTGCTGTATTGTATTTTCATGCTTTTCAGGCTGAAAAGGCAATGCTTGGCCAAATCTAAATATGTGCATGTATATTTATCAACATTTAAAGGTAGAGAAGGCTGCACACTTTCCTTTAAAGTCTTAAACTAGCTTTGAGCCAAGCCCATGATATCAGAAACCATAGGAAGAAATAGGCATGTTTTTCAATTTGAAGTACACACGTTTTAAGCAATATGCCAAAAAAAAAAAAAAAAACCTCTTTGCCTATTTCTTTCTATAATTTCTCTTATATATGTGTATATACACAAATTTAAATGTATACATAGGTATATCCATGTATGTACACATGAAGCAAAACAAACAATATACACCAAAAAAAAAAAAAAAAAAAACTTACCCGAATGATAATGTGCCTTCTCTGCAAAAGTGGCAGGTGGTTTTAAACTGCTGGGGAACAGAGTTCACGCTCACATAGCGGGTTCACATTGGCACACAACAATGCGTATCAAACACCTCAGTTTTAATAGAACAATTGTGATGTTTTTGGCCACTCAACAATTCATAGAAAGAAAATGCTCAAAAACAATCACAATATTTATTTGTATTTATTATTGCAATGAAACAATATGGCTAAAACACAATAACATAGCATTACCCTTGACTTATCAATTGCAAGATGGACATTGAAACATTCAAAGTTTAAAATACAAAAGCAGCTATTGTGCGAAATGGTAAGCAAAGTATGAAATGTAGCAACATAGATTAGGATAACACACCAAACAAGAACCCTCCCCCTCCTTCTCCAAGACAAAAAAAAACCACAGCAAGTCAGACAACCCCCCCTATATATGCACATCTTTATACACACATCTTTATGCGCACAGCTGCTACGAATTTGTCTGTAATTGGGACGTGAGCATTCGGTGAAGTTTGGCTGTTTGTTTGTTTTTTTTGAGTTGGTCATTCCATATTCAATTATTACTATGATTCTTTAGATTTGACTGTGTACACCAGTGAACAGCTATCTAATAAAAATTAAGAAAAATACAAAAAATTATATATATATATATATATATATATATATATATACGCGGGATCGCGGTATCGGGTGAGTATGATTTTTTTTAATTACCGGTATATTTAACATGTATTCGGTGTATAAGACGCACCCACTTTTCCCCCCCAGTTTTGGGGAAGAAAAAGTGCGTCTTATAGTCCGAAAAATACGGTACTTTACTTACTTAATTTGTATTTATATATTTATCATAGATATCTATATATGTATTTATATCTATAGATAGATAGATAGATAGATATAGAAGCAAACAGGCTGGAAACAGGGCCAGCAGGTTTTAAGTGCATCAAGGGTTTATTTCACTTAACACTATTTCCACACAAAACAGGCAATATAAAACAAGCAGCAAAAAAAAACCCTGGCCACTTGGCCACTAACTCACTGTTAGTTCCCTTAACTAGCAATCCAGCCCAACCTAGTGTTGTTCAGGACTCTAAGGCCCTAACCATATATCTTTTGCAACAAAGTGTGTGTCTTTACTCCCAGTTCCCAGTTCACCTTGGACCTCCTCCCATCTCACCAGCCAAGACAGAGCCCCCAGGAATAAGCAGGCTGGGAGTTTATATCCCCAGCCTAATTTCCAGGATGCATTTCATGTGAGACAATTGCACCTGATCATACCCAGGGCTCTTTAACTCCCTCACCTTGTCAAGAAGCCTGCTACTTAGACCCCACCTTCAGGTTAAAAGGGAAACTGACTAAACAGAAAAATACTCTGTGTATATTCTGTATCTGGGGCAAATGTATCTGCCATCCTGGACAAAACCCTGTGATTTATTTGGCCAACTGTCACACCATATATACAATATTCATGTTATTTTTGATATATTGTAAATAAATATTATGTATATCTCATCTTTAAAGTTTCATACTTCTATTGATTAAAGAGACTTGCAACAAGTACATGTTTAAGAATCTATCCTTCTATTTTTCTTTTAGAATTGTTAGGGATTTTTTGGTTCAAAATATTTAATATTAAAAAAAACAAATTGTAACACTTTTTGGAAAATGATTTTTACAAAAAGCATGCATACTTAATATCTCTATCTATATTATCTAAATACAATACCTTAATATCGTAACACAATAGTTTTTTCCAATTCAGTTTAACTAATTAGAATTGATCTTAATGATTATTCATGAATTAATTTATAAATCTAGCACTAAGAAAT
The DNA here is from genome assembly GCF_032062135.1 of Pyxicephalus adspersus. Taxonomy (NCBI): domain Eukaryota; kingdom Metazoa; phylum Chordata; class Amphibia; order Anura; family Pyxicephalidae; genus Pyxicephalus; species Pyxicephalus adspersus. The sequence continues at coordinate 67,019,266 of NC_092860.1, forward strand.
TATGAGTGTCAAAACCATCATCTTTAAGATAACTTTAAAAATATATATATATATATATATTATTATTATTATTATTATTATTATTAATAATAATGAAGAGGATTTTTATAGCACCAACATAGGGGTTGGAAATGACAGACAAATACAGACAGTGACACAGGAGGAGAGGACCCTACCCCAAAGAGTTTACAATATATATATATATATATATATATACATATGAGTAGTGAATATACACATGTTCCAAAATTGTAAATTTAACTTTTTATGTTGTATATATTATGTAGGTCTATATCCCCCCGAAGAAGCCAAGTGGTGAAATGTGTTGGGATAAAAGATGTTACTCACCACGTAAATATTACAATATGGAAATAATCCTGTCTGGTTTGAAAGTTAATATCCCATGATGCACTAAATAGGTAGCGGAATAACTTGTACTTTTGTGTATATATGATGTCAAATACTAATGCAAACAATTTTTGTGCCAAAACAAGCCCCTATTGCTCCTTTCTTTTTCTTATGTTGCTTTGTATTACAAAATGCACAAAGGGGCAGGCAACCCAAGGATACTACAAACTAAGGAAGATTTCTAACTATTTATATTGATTACTAGAGACAAAGGGCCTGATTTATGAAAGCTCTCCAAGGCTGGTGAGAATACACTTTCAAAAGTAAAGCTGGGTGACCCAGAAAACATGGAATGGATTTTTAAAAACCATTAGCTATTTGCTAGCAATCCTTTTGAATCGTGGACCAGATCCATTCCAGATTTGCTGAATCACCCAGCTTCACTGATGAAAGTGTATTCTCTCCAGCCTTGGAGAGCTTTAATAAATCGGGGCCACTGAGTACAGACAGGTTTGGTAAATTTAGGAAGAAAGACCATGCCCAAATTACTACAAAGTAGAGCACAGGCTGGGGCTGTACTGCAAAATAAATTCTCATGAAATGAATGGCAATCCGAAATACAGTAGTTTCCTAACTGACCTTTATGTAATTTGTTGACTTCCCCTACCTTTTTCTTTACAGCAGCTTCCAATAAACTGAAACAATTGCTACTTTGTATTCTTTCTTTTACATTAAAGTAGTTGGCTTATTCAAAAATCCAAATCCCAAAGGCCATAATTTAAAGGCCATGCACTGCATTATGGTTAAAAAATATAAACATATGGAACTTTAAAGGGGGCAAACGCTCATTTAAAATGACATAGTTACATAGTAAGTCAGGTTAAAAAAAGACATAAGTCCATTAAGTTCAACCACTAGGGAAAAAAACATATCCTAAATATTAAACTCTATGGACATAGTTGATCAAGAGGAAGGCAAGACAAAAAAAAAACCTGGTTCAAATTGCTCCAACAGGGGAAAAAAAAATTCTTCCTGATTCTATGAGGTAATCGGATGTTCCCTGATCAACAGACTCTGTTATCTTTACTTTAAAGCTTTAATACCCAGTTATATTCTGTGCTTTTAGAAAAGCATTCAGTGAAGAATCTTTTCCTTATCCGTAGCTTAAACTTCTTTTCCTCCAGACGGAAAGAGTGTCCTCTTTTCTTTGTAATAGTCTTAAAGCGAATAGTTGGAAAGAGTTTTCTATATGTATCATTCATATATTTATATAGGGTGAATATATCACCCCTTAAATGTCTCTTCTCAAGGGAGTATAGATTTGGTTCAGCTTATCTCTCCTAAAAGCTGAGCTCCTCTATTCCTTTTACTAGTTTAGTTGCCCTTCTCTGCCATCTCTATCCAATTCCATGATGTCCTTTTTGTGAACTGGTGCCCAAAACTTGACTGCATATTCCAGATATGGTCTGACCAATGCTTTGTACAGGGGCAGGGTTATGTCTCCATTTCTGCAGTCTTTTCCTCTTTTAATACAAGAAAGTACTTTACTAGCTTTAGATATTGCAGCTTGGCATTGCATGCTGTTATTAAGTCTATGATCTACCAGAACCCCAAGATCCTTTTCCATTTATGACTCCCACAAATGTATTCCCCCTAGACAGTATGAAGCATGCATGTTGTTAGCTCCCAATTGCATAATTTTTTGACATCCTGTATGGACTTAATTCCATTACATAGTTTGGTGTCATTTGCAAACACAGAAATGGTACTTTTAATCCCACACTTTATATCATTTACAAAGATGTTAAACAGAAAAGGCCCCGACACTGAACCCTCGGGTACACTACTAATAACCTTAGACCATTTTTTCTAACCAAATATTTGAAATTTGTAATAAATTTAAAAAAAATTTAAAAAGGCTTCTTGGGTCCTGCAGTATCCTAACCATTCTGTCTGTTTCTTTTTTTTGGAAACACCTGTGTAGGAAAAAAAAGAAGCATATTAAGTACACAGATATTGTGAAGATAAGCCGACACATGGATATGAAACATTATTTTTTGCATGAACAATATATGAATGCTTACCTACACTTCTCTCCATCTGTCCTGATGTGCCTGCCTCAGGACATTTTTGCTCCCCCTCTAGAATAACTTTACAAAAAAACCAAAAAAAAAGTTAAATTACACACAATCATATGCAACCTACCTCTCTAAAGTTTTGATACATACTTGGGTCAATAGCCAGTGCAGAACTACATTCCACTACCTCCTCCTCTATAGCCTCGGCAGGGGAAACCATAATCAACTCTGCATAAAAAAAAATATAAGTCTACTTAACATGCATGTTATAATACATTTTTAAGAATAAATATATAAAAATGTCCTACCTTCTATCTCTAGCTGCACCTCAGGTTGTACTGCAAGTTGCACTTCCGGCTCCACCTCACCTCCGGCTGCAAGGCGTTGTAATGCAGAAAAACAATGTAATACAGAACAAAAAATTGCAAAACAAAATAGAAAAATAGGATACAAAAAAAATAAAATTACCTAAAAAAAATTTACTGTTTTTTGGCGATATGACGTCTTAAAGTATCCAGCACGACCCTCTCTCTATTTTTTAAATTAAACCACCTTTTTCGCAGCTGGTCCTTGGAACGCTGGACGGTGCACCCTCTCCAAAATCACATCCTTTCTGGCATTCTGGGTGGTGTAATGAGCCCTCCTACCATCATAATCCTTCCTCTCCATGATGTCCACCATCACCTCCATCTCTTGGGTCTTCGCTGTGACATCTCTCATGTGACAGTAAAAAATATGACAGGAAGTGCCTGGATTTGAAAAGTGTAGTGGGGAATATGCATTGCTTGGTGCAAGGTCATACAGGTGCGTGCGATGGTTCGTCTGAATATTCGTCCGTCCAACATTCTTGTTAGGTAAGTGATGCTGCTTTGTACTTGTATTATTGCACTATTTACTTATTATTTATTTATTTATTATTGTACTATTGCAATGTGTAGTGGTTTAGGTTAGTTAATGATTTATTTTTATATGTTTTGCACAGATCATGGCCTATGACGCATTTAACATTCCAGACTTCATGTTTGAGTTTATTGAGGCATACAGATCCCACCCCTATCTGTGGAAGGTGAAGTCTGGGAAGTATTCCAACCGTAACCTCAAGATGAAGGCGTATACCGCTATGGTGGAGCTCTGCAAGACCATAAATCCTGTGTCCGACAAAAAATAAGTTAAGCAGAGGATCTAAAACTTGCACACTGTGTTCAAAAACGAAATGAACAAAGTGAAGGCTTCAAAGCGGACAGGTGCTGCCACAGAGGATGTATATGTACCTAAATGATGGTACTTTAACCTCTTGTCTTTCACCGCGAATCAAGATGAAGGTCGTTCATGGGTGTGCAGCCTGGAAGAAGAGAAGAAGGATGCTGGGGAAGTACACAGAGCCTTGATGAGACTTCTGATATTTTCAAGACACAAGACCAGGTAAGTTAGTGAAAACTTTTTTTATTGTACAATTTATCAAAACACGGGCACGACTAATTTTAATAATATTAAAGCAAGGGAAACATTATTACAGATTTTTTTTGCAGTCCTACAAACATTGTGACGTGAAGACTAAAATGTCATGCTATCCTGCCATTCTACTGCTCCAGTGGTGTTGAAGTACTCCAAGTACTTTTTCGTTTTTTAGCCAACACTGAAGCATTCTGAGGTACTGCAACCTGTAGATCCGCTAGACCAGGTACTGCTTTCGCCCGGTGCTGCTGTAGCAGAATCTTGCTCCATTAGATGACCAAACGATGCACTGCAATTATTGCGGCATAGAAAATTATGCAGCATGCAGCAACCATAGACTACCTTGCCAATTTTGTCTATGCGCAGATTGATAGCAGTATGAAATATTCTGAAGCGATTTGCTAGAATACCGAATGCATTCTCAACCACCCTCCTAGCATGAGATAACCTGTAATTGAAATTTTTTTTCTGTTTGTCTAAATTATTCTGAGTAAAGGGTCTTAGCAGGTTTTCATGTAATGCAAATGCTTTATCTGCAACAAACACGAAGTTATAATAATACGATCCACTGTCTGCCGGTGGGGTGATTTTTACATGCTTCCCATCAATTGCTCCTCCACAATTTGGAAAGTTCCATATATCTTGAAAGTCTGAAGCAATGTCCATCCATTCTTCTGGTGTACCAGGAAACTGAAAGGAGAACGAAGGAAGAGTTAATATGCATAATATTATGTTCTATTTTTTTTTTCTTCGCAGACTTCCTCCTGCAGTGAACCTCCAGAGATTTCACCTGCTGCAACATCCACTCCGATGTCTTCAAACCAAAAAGGTCAGGAAAGAAAGCAAGAGGAGCTGGAAAAGAAAGAAACTTTGCAGAAAGCTCTGGCCATACTGAACCAAAAAGAGGATCAATTTGATGGCTTTGGCTTCTGCATTGCTGCTAAACTTCAGCAGATGACCCCAGAGGTTGCATATGCTGTGGAGCTGATTGTCACCAATGTGGTGAACAAAGGGTTGATGAACCAAATAAACCCACAATACCCTACCTATTCCTTCCCGTATCCATACTCGCAGCCTCACCCTTCTCCTGTACCTAACTACACTCCACGCCACCAATATAAGCCTCATCACTGCCCTTCCTCAAGTACACAAGTATAGTTTTGGCAATGAAAGCCACCAATATACTGATTTATAGTAAGAATGTGTCACTACTGTTAGTTGCTTTATTATTGATGTTAATATTGTAAAATAGTTATGTACTGTTTATTATGGTTATTATTGTTATGTTTTGTATTTATACTTTTTTATTGGCACTTTGTTACATGCACTTTTTTAAATAAAAGTTATCTTTTGGTTATGAAGCGAATGTGTCATTTTGTTTGAATGATTGTATGGGGCACCTACCTTCATGTACTCATCTTTCAAGCTGTAGATATTTGCTTCACATGTTTAGGGGATGATATGACCCATTGCTTGCGGTGAGATCCCAGTGGAGAACTTTAGTGGCAAGGTATCTAAGCGTGGCGATCAACCTCTGCTCAGGTGTTATGGACTTTCTCATGAAGGTATCTTGTTTCTTCAGAGCAGGTCCCACTGCAGAAAGTTATTTTTGGAAACACACGTCCGACACGCGAAGGTAATTTTTGTAGTCATCTGGGAATGAGTATCGCAGTTCTCGTAGCAGATTCTCATGCCAAATGTTGTCTCAGTCCAACAACCAATCCTTACACCACATCTGCAGCTTCTTCTCAACTTTCTCTTTCTCATCACTTAGCAGATACATCACAGCAACAGCTGCTTTCTTTTTCCTTGAGAGGACTTGGAAAGACATATTGCACAGAGAGACAAAGGAGCAGTGTGCCGAATATTCATTCGTATTACCGATTGCTCGTATACACTATTCGCGGCTAGGTATATCACTTCCTCTGGTGCACGTCAATCCTGTAAAGTTCAAACGATTGCATCTACCATGTGTATAATATCTTTGAACGATTGTATCGTTATCTGCATGTACAGAATCGGCACTATACGATCATTCAAAGATATCGTACATGATCGTTGATCGTTCGTTTCAAAACGATAATTATTGGAAGTGTGTACGTAACTTAACTTGCATATTAACCATCTGTGGGGTACAGTGTCAAATGCTTTAGCAAAGTCCAAGTACACTATATCAACTGCTACTCCACTGTCTACCTGTTTACTTACTTCCTCATAAAAAGAAAGTAAATTTGTTTGACAACTTCTGTCTTTCTTGAAGCCATGCTGACTATCACTTATAATATTATTTTCTAGCAGAAACTCTTCTATGTGGTTCTTTATCCAACTCTCTAGGACCTTTCCAACTATGGACTTTAACCCCCTAAGGGGTGTTCCCGAGTGTGACTCGGGGCCGGAAAAATTGCAAAAAGCGGTAATCCCGAGTCAGGGGGGGGGGGGGTGTTGCCTTACTTTCCTTTGCAATCTGTCTTTCATTTTGAAGTTTGAAACATTTTATCATGATGAGATTGCTGTAAATGTAATTCATACTTTCTTTTCTAATGATGAATAGCATGAACAAGAAATTTTAAAACAGAACAACTTGAGAGTATATGGTCAACATTCAAGAGATCTTTGATTGCAAAACCTATAGCTTTTTAACAAGTGGAACTGTTTTGGTTTATTCTGTAAAATGATTTTTACAAGGGACCTTGATTAGTGGCCATGCAATATTTATATGAAACATTCAACTGCATAATAACTGACTTCTCCTTGCTAACCAAGAAATGAATATATGTCATATATCTCCATGTTTAAATTGCATTTAGTAGCTCTTGTTTTTGATTGTGTACTTGCTTTCCTTGCCCATCACTTATTTATGTCACTTATCGCCTGCCATTGGAGTCTGCCCATAACTAGAGTATGGTTATCACTAAAATTGCATGTCATTGAGTACCTGTTACTAGGGAATCTGCCTATCACTGAAGTGTCAGTAAAATCCACATCTTGTTGATTTTGGTATTATCTGCATAGTATTAATATTTGTCTGATGTTAGTAAGATTTGTATGTCATTGTTAATATCTGCTTGTTGTTGGTATCATCTGCATGTCACCAACATTTCAATGTCATTGGTAATAGCTGCTGTCTTTGGCATTGCCTGCAAGTCACTGATATCTGTTTTTTGATGATAATTCCTGTCTTTTAGTGTAATTATTTGTATGTCATTAATTTCTGACTGTTGGTAATATTTGCCTGTCGTTGATATCTGCCTATTGCTGCACATCAATGAAAATAGCTGAAATTCCATAAACTGTAGTTGTAATAGGATAACCACAGGAACCAACTGCAATAATGATGGTAATATGCTAAGTAGATGTCCTCAACAGTTTAGGGGTTATAAAGCTGTTCCAAGGTGATCCCTGTCTTATGGAAATTAAAGGGAGAAAAAGTCTATTGTTATAAAAGGGTATTGAGAAAGTCTCTCTATTCAAAACATTAGTGGTATAAAGGAATTAAAGAGGAACTAAACTCAAAAAAAAAATACACTTACCCTCAATCCCGCAGGGCAGTCCGATCACTCTTGGGGGTGCCCGGCATCGGGTTCCACATCGACCCCGCATCTGTCCCAGAGCCAATGCTCCAGGCACCACCATCTTCATCTTGTCTTCCTGATGAAAAAAAAATTTGCTGATGTCACTGCGCATGCATGAGATCGGCAAATTTTTCTCTTTGCGCAAAAAGGCTCCCTCTGCGAGCCTCCCGGGATGCCTGACGTAGGTATCCTGGGAGGCTTTGCACTCCCATTCATTCTCGACCACCTAGGTGGACGAGAATTAGGGGGTGGTGCTGGACCTAAAAAAAAAAAACAAAAAACAACTGAATTTTTACCTTACATAAAAGGGTTGTCTACCCTTTTATGTAGAATGAAAATTGTGAGTTTAGGTACGCTTTAAACTTACTTATGTGGTAAGTTTTTAATGGGAATCAGCTTACTAGATGATTTTAGGGAACCCCTGGGTTGTAGGGCTGTTCCTAAAGAAAGCCCTATATTTGGGAATTGAAAAGAAGTAAATATAGTAACTAATTAGGATATTGGAACCCATAAGAGTATAGTGGCAATTGTAATATAGACTTACTTTTAGCGTTGGATTCTAGTGGAGAAGGATGTGGCTCTATAACCCTAAAACTGTTGAGGACATCTACATAGCATATTACCATCATGATTTCAGGTAGGTTCCTAATATTTGACACTATTTATAGTACACATCTATTAACGTATCCCCTAATTATTACACGTAAACACACGTAAAATTACATTGTCTGAATTCTCTACCATCCCATTCAATTAGGATTTGAATTAACATCCCTATGAAAATCGGTAACATACTACATTATAAACTACAATAAGTGCCACAACTTTCTGAATATACACTTTACTATTTATAGTTGAATAGTCTATTATGCCAATATGCAATCCTATATTCACATTATTCAGGCATATGGACTTTAAAATAAGCTGTGACTGAATTGAATGAAGAACACGCCCAAACAATATCACCATCTTGTTTTTTTTTTTTATATACAGCCATGTCCGGAAGTAAGTTTATTTGTAATTTTGATTGGTAATCAAATAGGATATATTCCTACTTATAGAGCCTATTTCCTTTCAAATACAGGCCATTCTTTGGTAAAAGTGAGATCGAATTAGTAGTATCATTTTCACTTCCCTCTTTTGATCTAAGATCAGTCTTGATTGGCCATCATACATCCAAGTAAATCACACTGTCAATATTTGACATTGTGTGTAAATATTATAAAACAGCAATACTATCATGACTACAGGTTGACATTCGATTATACTCACCTATATTAGCATTTTGCATGATTCATTAATACTCACCTATATCAGTATATTCCCCACCCCTAAGAATAGGAATTTACTTTTGTATTTCATACAATGTTAGACTTACAATGAACTAAATATTATTTTTGTATGTTTATAACTGACAGCCTTGGTCTCAAAAAATCCTCTAGGCAAAACGCGTCGGGATTCAAACCATCATTCCTTGAATATATGACTAACACCCCGTGTAAATTTAAAACACAGGCTGACTGCTTCATGTATATAGCATAGGATGGATCTGTTTAGTTGAGGTGAAAGTATAGTAGATCTCTGTTAGTTTCAGGGTGTCAAACTTTGAAACAATAAATCTTTTTGGAATTTTATTTCAAATGCCTATACAAGCCTGCTTTCCTTCACTTTTTTTCTCTAATACTCTATAGATTCATTCAGGCTAGGCAGATTTTTTCTCCACATTTATGTTAGGATACCCTCTGTCACAGATCCCTACAGGTCCAGGTGATCAGTGCTTCCTTCTTGCTCACCCTCCTTGCAGTCCCCTGCTGCCAGCACCATCTCTTCCCCTTGACCTAACACTCTGCATACTTCCTGTTCCAAGTCAGTTGATTCTCTGTCAGCTACTACCTTGCCTCAGAGAACCAGGGTATTCCATAGACGCACTCCCACTGCTGGCAAACATCTGATTATCAGATTGTCTCAGCAACAGCACTCCCTCTGCTGGTGGGATTGATGTCTGTGGCTCACTTGATCCACACCCATCACCTGACATTCCCTTCTTAAGGAAGTGACCGGGCAACAGGAAGTTGCCTGAACAAGGAGTTCCTTTGGCTCTGCTTCCAGGTTCCTGTTGTTTGTTTCTCTTGTTCCAGATTCCTTGTGTACCGACCTTGGCTTGTTTTTGGGATGTGGTAGGAAACCCACACAAATACAGGGAGAATCTGAAAACTCATGCATATAGTGTCCTGGCCAAGATTCGAACCTGGGACCTAGTGCTGCAAAAGCCAGAACACTAACCTCTGAGCCACCATGCTGCCCTGTTATCACTCTTGGGCACCTAGTGGTTTCCAGTAGATGCATGGGTTAAAACATTTGAGATAGTTTACTTTAATATGACCACATAATTTAACATAACACAACTAAATATACAAAGCGAAATTTGCTAAGGGCTTATTTTCTTAGTTTCTCAATGCACCTCAACACACAAAGTATTTTAAATGTTTTTCCCAATGCAGTGTTTTACAGTGCATTACAACAGAGCATTTGCATCTCTATGTTGTGGTGCGCTGTAGTACAGGTGCAATTAGATCAATGGCATATATGTGCTTGGATTTAGAATAAACAGCTACGCACAGCAATGCACATACACTGTGCAATACCACCTACTGCAGGAACATGTATCAAACAATTTTAGCATTTATTACAACAGAAAGGTACCTCAATGCTGGTGTATTCAATATACAAAGCTTGCCTGGGATTTTCTAAAGCCAAATTTTAGTTAATAAGGTCATATTAGAAAAATTGTATTTGAGTGGCACAGTGGCTTAGTGATTACCACATTGGCCTTTACAGTGCTAGGTCCCAGGTTTGAATCTTGGCCAGGGCGCTAGCTGCATGGAGTTTGCATGTTCACCCTGTGCTTGTGTGGGGTGCTTCAATTTCCTCCCACATTCCAACTATGTGCAGATAGGTTAATTGGCTTCCCCAAATTGATCTAGGACTGTGGTAATGACATGAATATGGTGGGATATTAGATTGTGAGCCCCTTCGAGGCACAGCTAGTGACATGACTATGGACTTTGTGAAGCGTTGTGTAATATGTCAGTGCTATATAAATACTAGTTAATGTTAAAGTTTCACTACAAAAATGTTATCTACTGTTAAATATATACATATATTTAGACTGAGAATATGGTAAAAACATCAATGATGTGTAGATCCAGAGGTATGGGCAGTTACATTTATAAGAAAAACTCAACTGTTGCTGTAAAATTGAGCTTGATCCCACCCTCCTTGCAGTCGGTACACAAGATTCCATCCTACTCTCATCTTATATGACTTGCCGGAGATCAGGGCATGCACAGAAGGAGCAGCCCCCCGGGATGTGTAACGTAGGTATCCCCGGAGGCTTTGCAATCCCATTCACTGAGAGGGGAGCTACTGCACCCTTTTTTATAAAAAAAAAAAAAAAAGTCGGAATCTGACAAATCATGCATAAAGAAGGGTGTTGAACTTAAAAAAAACAACCTAATTTTTTACTTTAATAAAGAAGTTGTCTACCCTTTTATGTAAAGTAAAAATTCTGAGTTTCGGTCTGCTTTAACTGATATGATAAACCGTATGTATTTATATTTTGTAACAATAAAAATTCTAAAACTAGCTTTGCTGCTTACAGTGATATGACAATTTATTATTTATTTATTCATTTAATAATTTTTTTTAAAATAAATCTAAAGCAAATAAGTGTAAATATTTAGTTATTATTAGTCTAAGTTATAGAATTAATGTTTTATTACATGTGTATTTTTTCTATTGTTTTAGACATAAAAGGTTTACTTATTAGCCTAAATAAATAAAATACAAAGCTTGTAGAAATCTTGCCTTGCACGTGCTTTTTTGGCATTGCCCTTTTAAGAGTAAAAAACACACACACACATACACATACACACACACACAATGTCATCAGGGTGGGAGGGATGAACGATTCCTGGAACAGCTGAACAAAAAAAAAAAAAAAAAAAGAAAAAGAAAAAAAAAAAAGCTCTGGCTGTTTCAAGATCCCCCATTAGAAAATGTGCGTGATTTGTGGCCAATGCTTCAGGGATGTAAAAAACTGAAGGGGTAGCTATGGAGATAGAGAGAGCATTGCTGGCTGCTTCCTTTGACAGGTGTTGAGTAGGAAAAGTCTGAAACAAGCATGTATGCCAAAGGGAAAGGATCCACTGTCCCCTCTGATAGCCAGGCAAGGGAAAAGTAAGTGTGAATCCATTGTAATGTTCACTGCATAGACCTCGCTGCTTTATTTCCATGCTCCTGAATGGGATGTTAGGAATAAAGTGCAGGGGATGGAGGTGAGGGGTCTGTGGATGATCCTGGGCACAGAGATCTGCTTTTCAATGCTGCAACTTTGTTATCCCATGCTAGGAGAATGTTACAACTTACAGCGACTGTCCCACATGTCCCCGCACACAGAAAGGACTTGGCTGTGACTGTGTTTCTTGCCCTGGGATATTGCAATATTGCATTGCTGATTAGTGATTTCAATGGTCTTTCCAGTGCATGCGATGGATGTGGGTGCTTTGTTGTAGTGCAGGCAACTTTTTTCACCAATGAACAACCTTCTCATCCTTATATTTGATCAAATAGCTGCTTGTGTTCTGTTGCTGGATATTAAATTGTATTGCAGTTTTCAAGGGATCCCACCAGATCACTTTAAGTTTCTGTGACTTTACTTTGTGTAGTATGTGCTTGTGTCTTATCTTATGTACAAGGTTAATATTATTAAATCTGCTGGTAATATAGGGAGCTAAACAAGGGTGACAGCTCTATTGTAACTTGTCATGGATGTTGAATAAAAAAGTTTTTCAGACATTGTTAATTTCTAAGGAAAGTTGGACAATTTACTTTCTTTCTGTGGTGTGTATATGGTTCCTCTTATAAAAGGTATTGCTTGTATTCCTTTAAATGTGTGCATTACTTGTTAGAAGGAAGAGATCTATTTGAATGATAATGATGAAGTCGGAATTGCTGATTTCATTATTTTAAATCTCCCTCCTGATTTTTGTTTCTTTTCATTGGAAGATACTATGCCAAGTTTACCTACCTATTGGAGCTCAATGTTAGAGTAGGCTGTGGTAATGTTTCTAAATTAAGTTGGCCAACTCTTATTCTGTTAAAGTTGTTGGCTTCCACTTTGCAACAGGATGCCCCCCACCGCACCCCCTCCCGCAACTACTTTCTAGCACAGCAAGGGATGCTCTTAGAGCCAGCTGTAACAATGACCTGCATCCTCATTGTGCTTCTTAGTCCCTTTAATACTTTATACACACGAATAAAACCCAGGACTTATCAAAAAAACATTGGCCCATCAGAGTTTAATGTGCCTACTTAATCTCTTTGTTTATGGTTTCAACATTTCCTGTATACTTAGGTTTACTACTCATTCATGAAATAAAATTATTGTTTTGTTGTGATTGTGGTAAGCATAAATTCCCATTTTAACACTATGTCAACATTCACACTTGCACTCTAATGCTACAGGTAATCCTAAATGATAACTCCTAAGTAAATACTGGCAATAAACTATAATGTATTTATTGGGAAGTTAAATATATGGCGAGTACAATCAGAGAGCCAATGATCACAAAATGTGTTTACCTTTTCCTATTGTTGTTGTTTTCTTATATGTGTGCCTTCAGCATGAGTTCAGCTTAGCTATATGCTTTAACCACCTGCAGTTAGTTCTTTTTATAACAGTGGGTGTTGATTTATATACAGTGAACGTTTTTCTGAGTGTACCAAAATATGCCTGGTACCTTTAAAAGCAAATGCTAAACTTTCGTAACTATCCGCTCTGTTAAAATAACCAAATTGTTTGGTGGTGTACAAGTCCCTGGTATTTACATGTTTACTATCTGACCTTCAAAATCAAGCAATGGATTATGGTATAATTAACTCCAAACACATTTTCTGGATACCTGGTTAATCAGATTGACCTGTTCAATTCCTATTTATAAACTGATAGTCTATTATTTCATTCATATTTACTAAAATGCTCCACCCGCATAAATAAAAGCAGCACAGATATTGTGATGCATGTTATATTCAATAAGGTGGTAATGTATGCTATGTATGTAATTATGTTTGCCATACAGAGACAAACTAACAGGAGACCTGTGGTCCATTCAAAGAATAGATCATCACTCCCCCAGAGTTCAAAGTTCTCACTGCATGCCTGCGTTTTGTGTTCTGTGTTGATATATTTTATATATGTAACCAAAGAAATTGTAGTTACCTTTTAAATGTAGAAAATGGATAACCACATTTTTTTTCCAGCAAACCGGAAACTCTGTTTAATCTCCAGGACTGTTATCACTTCTTTCTACACCTTAATGTTACCAAGTTATCATAAGTCATGCTTAGTTTGCTGATCAAACTTATAGATAATAGCATAAAACTTTCTAACAACAATAATGGGTAATTTTTTTTTGTATGGTGCAAACTGAGAAAGGTGACCTGATCAGTAGAAAGTAAGTAGAATTTTGTGTGTAAGTGTATTTTGAACTCCTAAAGTACACTGCATCCTTTGGCACTTGCATGATTGTTCACATTTAGTTAAGATCTATGCAGTCATTTTTAGCTGTATGATTGTCTCCTGACCCTGGGCTTGTTAAATTTAAAAAGCTTCATTTTGTAGAGATAATTTTTTAATATACTTATAATAATGTTTTCCTTATCACTTTTGTACAAATGCATTAGTCCATTGGACCATAACAAGGCATTTGAAAACTGGACAACCTCTGTGGATCCTGGTTCAGTGTTTACATGGCTTACTTCTATCTCTAGCTTAGATAAGGAAAAAAAAAAAGAAATCTGCTATACAGCATGTCTCTTTTTCATTCTGCAGCAGCTCTAAGCTTTTGAAACTGTCAAAAACTTTAAATGTAGCAATACAGCAGCTCAGAGGTATTCCATATTCCTTTGGTGTATCGATTGGCCTAAGGAATATTATTCCCCACATGTATGACTTGGGCACTACATTTCTGGGAGGACTACGTTGAGACACAAGTTTAATTTCAGGCATCCTCTTCTTTTTAGGTGACACTTATTAGGTTACCATTTACACTTTTTCATTCTGGTGCTTAATGTTCATTATGTCACCCATTCACATGTTTCATTGTCCACTGCACTAGAACTGCACCTACACCTTTTTTCTGTTGCAGTTCACCACAGCACACAGTAGTGTGTTATTTTAAATAAAAAGCACCATATTACACTATGGCATGTATCATGTAATTAATTGATTGCTACATAATATAGTGCTTTCTTGTTGGGGGATTCTCTGGATATTTTACTTCAGCAATGGACTGCAGTTTAAGGTTAACACATCACTGACAAACTTATTAATGTAAAAAAAATTACATTATTATCCAAAGACAGTCTAATTCCTGAAAACTTTTTGGCAAAATAAAATAGACATATAGTTTGAGCCACTGGATGGCACTGTTTATAAAATAAAAAATATGGTTAGCAGGTAGCAGCTTCCATACATTTTAAATGTGATAACTCAAGTTCTCTTTTTTAATAAAGTTGAAGATATGTGTTTACTAAATATTATCCACTGACAAATATCCAGACTATGGGAGTCTCCAAATTTTTTTCTATATATTTATTGTGAACCTTGGTTCTTCATCCCCTTCTACAAAGGAAAAAAGTAGTATTTTCCTAACTCCAGTTCTCAAGTCAGGTCTTGTATACAGATATATAAAAGCCTAACCTAAGTCAAAATGTTAGGGTTAGAACCTATGTGCAGTTTACATTGTGATGATTGTGTACCCGTTGGGGAAATTTCCCTTTACCTCCTGATCTTGTATATCACTAGGACATTTCTAATTAATCACAAAATAGAGCACAGTTTATGTTCCTAAAAAGCACACCACATGTTCCCACTATAGCCATGTACAGACGATAGATGGACGTCAGATTTGCTGTTGCTGTAAATGCAATTTGTGAATGTTTCCAGATGAATGAACGAGCACTGTTCAATGGAGAAGGAGGAAAACAAGCGAGTAGCACCCTGCTGTGCTCTCTTCCAAAGAAAAGCACATCTTTCCTGATTATATGAATCATCTCATGTGTGTACATAGCTTGAGTGACTTTGTCTAGATTTCAGATGATGTCATCAGGCTGCTGCAGACAGGAGGACTGTCTGCAGCAGCCTATATTATACTATAATATTGAGACTTATTATATTATTATTATTATACTATAATATTGAGACTTTAGAGGACTAAGCTGTATCAGACACATGTAAAATTGCCAAATATTGCAAACATGTCAGGCATTTAGAGCCGCCCCGTGTTCTGTGCACACTTCCTGTGTCATCTCAAGGACTAATTAGCTCTACCAGTTCTCCCAGAACAATTCTCCCTATTTTGTATAGATGGGGAGAGGGAAAAGTAACCAGCATTTTTTGTAATTGTAGTCTAACTATTTACTGCTTAGGTTTTTTGCTCTGACATATGCTTTGACAGTTTATAATATTTTTTTAATTAATGTATTTTTATATTCTGCATATCATTTTAACAGCTGCAGCCCACCATCTGCCATGAAAAGTTTGTTACTGTATCCTCTGCATGTATCATATTTCAAATGAAGGTTAATAAACAGATTGTAGACAGGAAGTGGTTAAATTTTTGTAGAAGTCATCAGAATGTTATGTAGTATTGTGGAATGACCACCAAAATAGCCTTCTTTGGTAGACATTTTATTTTAACATAAGCCTAGTCCAGACAGAGATTTTTCCCACAACATTTGCCCAGAGACAAGCTTTAGATGTTCTGGATACTAATTTTATAAGCAGTGATAAACTCCACCGACTCTTTAGAATCAGCATGCAAATCATTACATTAAACTAAGTATTGAGGTGCTGATGCCACCCCAATGGCAATAGGCAGAGAGATGTCCATGCATGAATAATAGCATGGTAGGACTAATCATGCAACATAGTTGGCAAAATAAAGCAACACCCTTGCAAATATTTTTTGTCATTGTTCTGAATATTGTAAAGGGGTGGGATTGGACAGGTTGTTGCACAAACATTTGACCGTGAGATGCAACATTTTGTTAAATAGATGCAACAATTTTTTGGAAGCCTGCAATGTGTGATCAAAAACCATGAAAACATAATTAGGAGTATAATGCTCTGATGGAGAAAACTCATTAACCTTTTATGTATACTGGGTCTGGTTCTCCTAAAGGCAGACCTGGATCAAGAGAGTAACTAGACTCTAGGTTGAGGACTTCACAACCTCACGTTTATTGTGAATAAAATTGAGAAACAAAGAAAAAGCAACAGTCATGCAGCTTACAAGATTCGTGCACCTTGGGGCTGTACGCACAAAGCAGCACCCTAAACCCATAGAAAGTAACCTTAGGTCACCACTCAAATGACACAATTACTGTTGGTCTTCCCAGCCTTATAAGTGTACTGCAGCAGATCTATCTGACTTTTCATGAATCACTATCATAATTATAGCTACAAATGAGGGATTCGTTTTAGACTAGAAATGTTCTTCCTTCCCAGATGAACAGAAATCATATATATCTATATGTTTACTGCCCTACCTTTAGTGAACCTGTATGTAAAATAGTGTCTGGCAAGTTAGTTACAGAAGAAATGACCATAACAGGACATGTGCTGTAAAGAGACTTTCCTTTATTAATATATTGGTCTCTCCAAAACACTGAATGAGAAAATAAATCTTATAATAATGAAATATATTTCTTTCATATGGTAAAATTTGGCTAAAACTTGTTTAAACGCACTTCTTTGGCTAAATTAAATAATTTGGAAAACAATTTATACTCATTATCTAAAATTACTTTTTCCAACATAAATAAACCAGAAATGGTATTTATGCAGGATTAAAATTTGCCCCCCAAGAGATCTTAAGTTAGATCTTATCTCAGCTTGTTGTAATATAATGCATATGAATTATTTACATATGAATGAACATTATTTGCATGTGATTGTATTTGTATACTTGTGTACTCTTCAAAATAGAGCTTTGACCACGGAGCTCCACAGGGAATAGTTAAGCCATGTGTGCGATCAGGTTTTTCATTCAGTTTGTACAGACAATATGTAGGCTATACCAGTGCATATTTACCATGAGGTGAATGACAGGGAGCAAGGAACCTTTGTTATTCTTTGATTTGTTCATACATTGCTTAACATTGGATTTGAGGGACAGGGGGCACATATTTCACTTTATTTAAACTGGTGCATTGGATTACATATGTGTTTTTGTCAATGATTGCATAAATGCTTAATACTAAGATACAGATCCTGTACAATAATGTATTTTTCTATATCAGGAAGCACTAGTAATGATTTGTTTATTTTACACTAAATTACCCAATATCAAGGTCTGTAAAATAAATGCTGGTCAACATTTAACCACTGCACAGCTTCATGCAGTCATATATATCCATAAACTTTGTATAACTTTAAATTTTATAGTTTCGTCTTATTTTTGTATAAAATACTCATATTTTTATGAAATCCTCAGAGCTCTGTCAGCTCTGCACAGAAATCAGTAAAATGTGTTCTGCTGATATCTAATGATTATTTTTCCCCTTTACTAGCTTTTTCGTTAAAGACACTCTGCCACCACATAAATAAAAATAAATAAATTTAAAAAATTTAAAAAACACTTTGATACATATTGGTCCTCTTGTCCACACTGGTGTGTTTAAGATATATCACTGCCTAATTGGCAGTTGACCCTTACATCTCTACAGAACTCAGAAGCATATAGTAATTGGCATTAGGATCCACAGCACAGTGGAGGACCCAGCATCTGACACATTCAGGATTGATGGGTATAAAGATTCTTTAGGCACTGGTATCTTTTGAATAGGGCTGAATTTTTAAAAACTGAAAAAGCATTCCCTAGGTTCTATTCACCTTTGTCTAGGTGGAGATAATGTCAGGCAGGTTGCAGAACACATTTTTTCAGTCCCTTCCCCAGTAATCACCTATACAGTAACACTGCAACTTTGTATTAAGGTAATAGGCCACATGTTCATGACATCTCTAGGCCAGTTTCTTAGGCTATGTACAGATGATTCTCGTCCAAAAATCACCTCAGGGCTAGTATCAGACAAGAATGTGGCATGTGTACAGCAGTCGTCCGACCACGATCTGCACTGGCGGATCAACAAATGACCAATGATCATAATACAAGTTTTCCCCCTCCCTCTTCATAAAGGCAGATTGGCGCTGTACGTACAGCGCTCGTTCAGTCTTTTGTCGTTGGAAAGGATCGTGAAAGATCTTTACCTACAACAATTATTTGAATGTGTGTATGTAGTCTTAGAAAGTGGATGAATGTCCTGTAAAACACTTTAACTAAGATAGTTCTATAGTAATAGAGGAAAAAGTAGGTGAAAAAAGTGTTGGTAGTGGTGGGTAGGTGGTGTGTATTGTGATTTCTGTAAGGGTTAATAAATAGCTACAAGTGACACATGTTCACTCATGCAATTAGTATGAAAATATATAGCTGATGAATAAATCTTATTATCCCTTCCAATCAAATTGTGGCAAAAAATGTGTATTGGAGGACAGATTGAAGTTTATCTAAGCTCAAAACCAAAATTGTAATATTAATATAATAAATGTGATGACTGCATTTGTTTTATTTTCTATTAATTTTTCTCTTGTAAACACACTTCCTAGACTATGCATGTGTATGTATGTGTATATATATATATATATATATATATATATATATATATATATACATATGTATTTATATATAATCCTTTTGGGCTCATTTTGTTTTAAAAATCAGACAGCAGATTTATAACATTGTATGGGTCATTTGCTTGGTTGATGGATATCCTGTATAGATAAATATTCACCTGTAGCATTGCTATATTTTGTTTTTGTATTACTTTAATTATTTTATTTAGTGAGCCAGACACCTTTTGTAAGTTTTTGTTTGAAATTATAGAGATATCCAGTTCACCTACACAATAAAAATTACAGTAGGATTGTGTTAAAAGCTAGAATTTCTTTTCCAATACGCCTTAAGCCCTTCTTATATTTTCCACACAATGGGGGACAAATCATTTTTAACAAGGGATATTTTCTACTGTTCAAGAGATTTTTTTCACCCTGTGCACAAAACAAAACATATTACATACACATGGTTTAAAACAGCAGGCTGGCAATGGGCCCATAGTTGGAATTGCGGGTTGGAGGCTATCTATCATTCTGACTGTTTACAGGGGCTAGTTATTATTAAGTTCATAATGTTCATAAACAGGATAGATATATATACATGTCCTAATATTTTGTGTTGTCCAGATTTGCATTACTTTTGTGCTAAGATCTTGTATTGATGATGGGAGAATGGGGATTCTTCTCCGGCACTTTCCACAGATTCCTAATAGGGTTCCTAAGATCTGGACTCCATGTACAAAAAAATGATGTTTCATGCTCCCTAGACCACTCTTACCAGTTTGAGCTCATATAATCCTGGCATTTTGGAATATGCCCACACCATCAGAAAAATAAAAACTCCATTGATGGAAAAAAATGGTCATTCAGTATATTCAGGTTATCACTGACCTCACTTTTGAGCACATATCATTGCTGAACCTGGACCTGACCTATTTAGGATGTAAATAGGGTGATTTTCCTAGCAGAATGCAGTCAGTAATAAAAACCTTGTAGGGAATATAACTCATAACTATTGTAGTTTAACAAAGAGACATGCAGAGTGCAAATGACTATGGTATTGTGCCTTCCTACAGCTGATCTTTTACCCAGCACATACCATGCCCTTTCTCTTAGTGGAGGTGATCATGGTGGAGGCAGGTCTTAGCTTCCCCATGTCAAAGCCTCCAGCAAATAGAACAGTAAGTAGTAAAAATATGCTTTCATCAATTCTCACAAGAATACTCACAATTCTCATAAGATAGTCAAAGTCAGGTGTGCCTTGGATCTCACACTACAGATTCACAGCTATGTGAATCCCTGTGTAAGTTCAGGTACACTTAACTTGAAGCTCAGTTATCCTGTTTGGCATCTTCTAGCAAACCTATCTACCACCTCCCCTTCACAGATGCATGATTCTCAAGATCCACTCACTACAGTTCAAACATAAGTGTACATCCAGCCCTGCTTAGATCTGTATGTTACAGCCCCATACAAATCTCTGGGGTTATAATGCACAGGTCTGACCTGGACACTGAAGACAAACAGCAGAATCTTTGTTTGAATTTTGGTAAGTATTCATCCATGGAGAGATAGGTTTGGTTAGTTTAGCTCAGGAGAAGGGGGAAAACATGATAAGTACACTTTGTCATAAAATCCTGTTATCCTTTAACCCTTTACTGCCCTGCTGTATGTTTGTGTATAATGGAGGGGGCAGCACAGGAATGATATCAAACTCCCAGCTACTACAGCAGCCAGGAATTTATTTACATTTTCTCTTCCAGATGCCAGCTGTGAGCAGCAGAAGTGGATAGTTATGTGCGCTAAATCTAATTTTAGTGTATTATTTAACGTAAATGTAGGTTTGGCAAACAGTAGCTGCTTTTAGAAAACATCATGGAAGTAATATTAAGGAATAAAATGTGCATTTTGCATATGTGAAAAAAAAACAACAAACTCCCTGGCAGCAAAAGGGTTAAGAGTTCTCAAATCAGGAAGAAACATGCATGATGTCAGTTTAGGTTTTTTTTTTTTTTTGTTTACAGATATGTTTTATTACCCTGTTTGGGTGTTGTTCATCTAAATCTGTAACTAAATTTAGTGAACATTCAGTAGCATAGCCTCTGAATACTGGATAATGTGTTCCAAGTTTTATTGGGAAAGAACAAAACGCGTACAGACGTCATATTAAACAAGTGCTAGGAGAGTGGTGGGCGGTAACTAGTGATTCAGAAGTCAACAAGCTTATTCATGAGAATACTTTTCTTCACATCATATGAGTCAAAAGAAATGTGGAGAGATTGATTCTTGCAACTTTTTTGCATTGTATTGTTTAGCTGTTTTGTTCTTTCTATTTTAAATAACTTGCTACTTGCAAAAAACATATGCAAAAATGGATCTATGATACAGAATTCACTACCAATAGAATTTATCTTCCCACTACTAATTTTCAATTTCAAATTGAAGCTAAATTGAATTTACATTAGGTTAAAAAAAGACATGTCAATCAAGATCAATTACTAGGGAAATAAAAATATACTAGATAAAAACCCTATATAAATAATTGATCCAGCGGATCAATTTGCTCTAACAGGAAAAAACCCTTCACCTGATTCTGTGAGGCAATGAGATGTTTCCAAGATCAACAATATCTGTTATCTTTACTTTAAAGCTTTAAGTTAAGTTGTGTGCTTCTAGAAAAGCATTTTGCTTTTTCTTTAAGCAATCTTTAGTGCTTGTTAAAATTCCTGAGGGAACCTATTCCACATTTTCACAGACCTTACAGTGAAGAATCCCTTCCTAATCTTTAGATTAAATTTCTATTCCTCCAGACACAAAGCGTGCCACCTTGTCCATTGTAATGACCCTAAGGTGAATAATTGGAAGAAGAGTTCACTTTATGGACCATTTATATATTTACACAGGGTGATCATATGCCCCTTAAACATCTCTCCTCAAGGAAGAATAGATTCAGTTCAACTAATCTCTCCTCAAAACTGAGCTCAATGTTCAAAAAGCTGGACTTTCAAGGGCTTAGCTTACTAAGTTAAAAAAAAAATCACATAAGAACATTTTATTTCAACAAATCAAGACATTTCATAATAAAAAAATTATGTTGGCATTAAAAAAACTATGGTTAGTAGATCTCAATGATTCATACAATTTATATGGTTTGAAACAATAAATCACCCCTCCAGAGGAAGACTCTCACAAATTAAATGCACAGTGGAGGGGGTAAAGGATAATTCAACGCATTTCACAGCGATTTTAGCTGCTTCCTCAGGAATGAATAGCAGAGATCATATCCACATTTATACCAATCTTGAACAAAAATAGAACAATAAGAAACAAGCTAACAAAATAGAACCTATATCATTATTATAGAAAAATATAATCAATAATTTTCAAACAAAATATACTAACAAAGGTTGGACAACAGGATAGAACATGTGGTTCAGTATTTATCTATGTATACCATATATCTGACGATCCTGGAAGTGCAGGCACGACAGGAAACTATTGGGTTTATCCATAATAAATTAAGAGTTTCTTAAGAACTTTACATTTGTTTATAAAGATCATTGATCAAACATAAAACAAAAATTGTTCTCAAAATAATTATATATGATGGTCCCTATAATTTAACAGCCAAATTGACAATGGCCTGAAGATATGAGTAGTTAATGAATAATATAAATGAATATAAATATCATACCATTCCATAAATAGATACAGATATAATAAATACAGGGATTTTTAAATATAGGGACATTGGCTAGTCTGGCTAGTATTGGTGGTTAATATCAACACCAGGTTGATACTAGCCTACAATTATAGATGTCTAAAATTTTATTAGGTAGAGGGAAATTATAATAGCAACTATAAGTAAAAAATTAAGTATAATGATGAACCCAGAACGGATTTTTTACCATCTAATCTGGGTGTTAAAAAAATATACAGATAGTCCTCGAGTTAAGGATATCCGACATATGGATGACTCCTAGATACAAACGGGGCTTCCCTGCTAGTTTGTGTGCAGGACAGAGGTTTGGAGGGGATCAGTTTCCATGACTTGCAGAAGAAATCTTTTGCCAAACACAGCTAAGAATGAGCTCCTCTGCATGGTCTTGTAACTCTTTAATGACCAAGACAAACTCTGCAGTTGTATCTTTTTGCCTATCAAATCACAGCTTGCTCCAGAAGTTATGAATGTCTAAGCTCCATAAAGTTTTGCTTTGTTTGTGATTATCTCACAGTAATGATTGACACAACGCTGCCTAATAATATGTCGAGACAAACATCTGTCCTAATTGCATTTAATAAAATAATGTACCTGGTCCACTTACATACAAATTCACCTAAATACAAGTAAAGAACAAACCTACAGTCCCTATCTCCCTCTGCACCACAGGGAGTATCTGTAGTACATAAAATGTAACTAAAAACCTCAAATAAAAAGATGTATTATGTTACTGCAAAAAGAAAATACTTGTCATGAAAGGAGGGCCACTCTTAAGTACTCCTGATAATAGAAACCATCCAAATAAAGATTAATCCAAGAGTAGGAGATGAAAAGCCCAAACTGTAGGAAGTATAAATGCCCAAATAGATCTTGAATCGTGTCCAGGAATGACTGCACCCCCAACAGAGCCTTATATAGCAATGGCAGCATAGAAACAAAATCAAACAAGCATCCAAGTGCGGGGCACAGGAAGTGATGTCATGCAAGTGAATGCAATCATGCGTTCCAATACCTGGAAGTAACAACTCTGGGCTGGTATTGTATGAAAAAGAAGCCTAGAGGGTTCTCTATCGATGCAAATGGAGAAAGCCAACCTAAATTAGGTAAATATAGACGAAAATTCTTAATGGACACAGAACAAGGTACATTACCAAATTTACATTACTAGATTTAAAGATTTAAAACCTAAAACTAGATTTAAAACCTGTTTACCTCTTCTTTAAAGGAGAGTAAATTTGTTTGACAGCTTCGGTCTTTCATAAATCCATGCTGACTATCACTTATAATAATATTTTATAGCAGAAACCCCTCTATGTGGTTCTTTATCAAACTCTCTAGATCCTTCCAACTATAGAAAATAAACTTAATAGTCTTTAGTTACTTGGGAAGAATTTTGCTCCCTTTTTAACGATAGAAGCCACATTTGCCTTACGCCAATCCATTGGTTCATTGCCAGTGCTTAAAGAGTCTCTAAAAAGAAGTAGATTGAGAAACCATGGCTTTGAAATAACTGAGCTCAGCTCTTTGAGGACATGACTTAGATGCAATCCATCAGGTCCTGGTGCTTTATCAAACCTAACTTTAACCAACCTTCTCAATCATCTACATTTTGAGCCATTGTGGCTCATTTAAGGCAGTGACTTTGCTATTAGCAATTTGGACTTGAGATCTACCATTTTCCTTTGTGTACACAGAAATAAAAAAAAAGTTTTAGTAAATCCGCTTTTTCTTTATCTCCAGTTATTAACCCTGAGACATGTAGGTTTAAATTTTAGCCTCCTAAACTTAATACCCACTTGAATATGTTTTGCACTGTGTTTGTGTCAAACAGACTGGAAATATTCCAATTTCTGCTCTGTGTTCTTTGAGGACAAAATATTCAGTCCAAGTCATAGAGAGCCACCCTTATTAGAAAATTTGCTCTCTTAAGATTGAATGTTTTTATCTTTCCTGTTTTTGCTTCCTGTTTACAACATTAAACAAAATCATATTATGGGCACTGCTACCCAAATTTTCTTTTATATGCACATTTCTTATAAGCTCTGCTTTAGGTGCAAACTATTTTTGTCTTATAGGTTGTACCCCAATTTAAAGTCAGCCCAGTGCTCCAACAATACAAACCTTTCCCTTTTTACACGTGAGCCATGTGTTTAGCTGTTTAAGCTCCCACTGATTTTCCTATGTTGCACATGACACAGGCAATATTTCAGAGAATCCAACCTTGGAAGTCCTTCCCTTCAACTTTAGTTCTTTAAACTGATTTTTAAAGATCCTCCATTTTCCATCTATCCTGGTATTGGTTCCAACATGGAACATTTTTCCACTTTGTCCATGCCAAACCCTGGCACCAGGGAGGCAGCAAACCATTCGGCTGAAGCCGTCGGGGCGACAAACTATTGTATCAGTCCTCCTGGTAATAGAATACTCTATGACAACCAATTGTCTACACCTTCCTGCATTGTCTTTCCTCTGATACTAGATGGGCTGCTCTCCTGGCTGTTAAGGGTAGCAGTAACATCTAGGGCTGCCACTTCTGTGTTTTTCCACCTTCACAAACCTTTGTAAATTTTTTAGGGTGCTCAAACACAGTGCTGGCATTCCTTTTCTGAGAGCCCCAACCACTCCCTCTAACTACAGTAATTCAGTTACCTACCTGTTTGTCCTGATTCATCTCTTCACCCTCCACATCTCTCCCATTAACTACCTGCTCAGTGAGCAGGAGACGCCTCTCAAGTGGATTCAGTGATTTCAGTGTTGCAATAGGCTCTACCAGATCTCTAATGCTAGATTCCAGAAGGGTGACTTGCTCACATCTGTCACAGAAGTATTCACCTTGGAGCTGTTGCTCCATTTGAGGATACATATGGCAGAATGTGACCTGAACAAGACCTTCAACTTTGCTGCCACTCATATTCCAAGTTACAATATATATATTATAATTTCCGGGAGTTAAAAAAGGTTACTTACAGTTTGTAGATTCTTTAAAGAATAATCTCCTTTAGTTTTCAACTCCTGTGTTTTTTTAACTTCACTTATTCAGAGCCACTTGTTTCACAAGCCACAAGTGAGCAAGACTTGAAACTTAAAATTTGAGTGATTGCTAAGTTCTAGATTTGTATTTCTGTGTTTTATCAATGGTTTTATTTCTGTTGTTCCCTGTAAGTAAGCCTATTTGTGTATAGAACCAAAATAAGATTTTAGTCTGTTTTTGACAGTTACATTAGACTATTAATTGCCAACTGTCCATATAAGTTACCTTACCTGCCTTTGTTCCAATGCAATTTCATCTGTGTAAAAAATCACAACAACGTGTTATTTCACAGTATAAGTAGTACTGATAACCTGAAATAAATAATGGTTGTTTTGTCCAGTTTGGAGGGACAACTATACAAGTGAATAAAAACATTCTGATGCTAACATACAGTGTATTTGCCATACAGAATCTCTCTGTCTTGATTTCTATTAGAAGACAGAATCCCTAAATAATTATTCTTCTCACTGTGATCTGAGTGTAATGCACTTTTAAGCAGAGCTGACTCTGGTATGATCAAGAAAATATTTCAGGTAGTTCTTTTAAACAGGATTCTGTTCCTATAGGTAATAATATTGTAACACATCTATAGGAGCATCAAGGTCGTTTTGACTTTGATTTTCCTTTAATCTAATGAAAAAGTTGGATTTTCCTATTTTGAATGCAGTGTATACATTGCTTTTCTTTTTCAATGCCAATTGCAGTTTCTGTAAGTACTGAAAAATACTGCTGATCTTGATCCAAATCCAGTATGTGTGCAACTTTCTGTGTAGTAAAATGAAATATCAGTGGGGTTTTTACAGTGGCTGCCTCTTTTTTTCTACAGTAAACCATCTGACCACCAGACAACACAACAACTAATTAGTCATTGACTAGATACGCTAATATAATGCTTTCCCTGTTTAAGAATCCATGATCAAGCAGGCCAATTTTGCAGAAAGGTCCCTTCTGAAAAAATGCCGCCTGCCTGCCTGATTGCTTGGGATATCTGGAAAAAAGAGCATGCTGGGAATGAATGAACACCTGCACAAGAATTATATCATTCCAGCCCATCAAATTAAAATATCTGTAACCCCTACGTTGGTGGTCTTCAGTAGTAATGCTCCTAAATTAGTGTATATTGCAGAAAAAATGCAGCTGTATTAGTGGAAATAAAACATGGCCCTGAGTTAGTGGTCACTGGAAATAAAAATATCCATGTGGAAGTAAACCATGCTCCACAGGCCTGCATGCATAATAAATACACCTGCATCTAAGATTATTAGGAGCAAATTAAAAAAAGACTTTATCAATGGGGGAAAAATGCAATAGTGTCAGTGGAAAAAAAAAAAAAGGAAATGTTAGTGGGCAGAATGGTACCCTGCGTCAGAACCCTGTGTCAATGGGAGGAATAGTCCAAGATATTACTAATTCCAATGCATTCCTTACAAGCTTGCAAGCATATCAGGAACCAATCAGGAACTTAAATAAACCACTAAGGGATCATTAGTAATCTATAGTATAGCAAGAGCATTACCAAGCACAGTTCCTTATGGACAGCAGATCATTGGCCAATAAATGCTCTACTGTGCTTCCTCTGTATTCAGTTCTTCTGTCACTAAGAGGAAATGATCCTCTTTGTCACTATTTTGCAGTTCTGAAAAGTAATAGTTTTAACAGACTAAGGTTTTAGTGTTATTGTTTATACAAATGCAAGGACCTAAAACAAATGCTGGTCTCTGAAATGTCCAATGTCATTAATATGTATGAGGCCAGCATCTTATGCATCTGTTTTTATACTCCATAGTCATGTTATTAAGGGTCCCTCTGAAAGTGTGAAGGTGTTATTGTTTGCTGTGTCCTGCTGGGGGATAACCTTCACATCCTGTCTTGGAAATGAAACAGGAATTGAGAGTGGAAACTTCTAAAAATGTTGCGTTTGCATACAATACAATGAAATAAAAAATAAGTTGGGTAAAAAAAGCTTACTCACTGACATTTAGATGTTTTTTTTTCTTCAGCTTTAGTTTTTATCAGCTTATTTTCAGACCAAATCATCATTTTTTTAAAGTAGGGTCTAAAAAAAAAAACATTTGAAAAACATTTTTCTTTTTTTTTCTAAGTTGGGTAAATAGGACATAATTCAACAAGCATTAATTCAAAAGCAGAGTTTGTTTATATACATTTGGCACTATTTTTACATGTGATGTTGAAACAGCCCTGCTTTTTTTGTGCTCATTAGCTGGAGATCATAATGGTGAATAATTATATTGCTTTGTATACTGCCCTGTCTACACATCTTTTTGTTTTACTATTGTAAAATTGATCTGAGCAATCAGTATTCTTGTTTTGTTGGACTTAGCTGCCTTGACTGAGTCTGGGTTTTAAGTACAATATTCCTTCTACCTTAATAAAAAGTGTAATACGGTATTGTTGTGTGTTGTATTTTAATATGTTTATAAAGGTCTGTTATACCTATTTGTGAACAGCTACTTATTATTGTGTTTAGCGCAAGATAGCCTTATATATATATATCTTCTATTTAACCTACTCTTAGTTTGTGCATTTCTTTATAAACGTCCTATAGTTGGGAACTCAAATAGTTAAATAGTCAATAGTTAAAGTCAAATAGAGATCACTCTAATTAGAGGTACTTTGATGGAGCAGCAACGTGTTACATGGATTTGCAAATGTATGCAACAAAAACCTCTGTAACTAACCTGGGATACTACCAGTAAAACTACTTTGTAAAAGCTAAAGTTTAGTTTACATATAGTTTTCCTCCCCGGTTACATCCTTTCCTTCTTCATCAACATGCTAAAGAAAATTTTTATGCTTTTCCATACATTCCATATCATTACATACCTTGTTTAGACCCAGTGACAAAATCACTGGATCTCTGTCTTTCTCATAATTTAGTAATTTAGGCAGATCATGGTTAGTGGAAGGGATCGGCAAGATATTTTTTTCTATTTTGCAGCACCCTGCCTCAGTACTCCTTTAAAAAGCCCCGGGCTCTAATTAATATTAGGATTTCAATAGCGCCAGCATATTACATAGTGCTGTACATTAAATAGGGGTTGCAAATGACCGAAAGATACAGATGGTGACACAGGAGGAGGAGAGGACCCTGCCCCAAAGAGCTTACAATCTTGGAGGTTGGGGAAGTATCACACAATAGGAGGGGGGATATGGAGTGGTGGGAGTAGTGAAGGTTTTAAAATACAGAAGAAGATATGTAGGCAAGTTCGAAAATGATATCATATAAAAGAAGCTCTTTTAAATGAGCAGAAAGTAGGAGCAAGCCGAATAGGACGAGGAAGACCATTCCACAGAGTTGGAGCAGCTCTAGAAAAGTCTTGGAGTCTATGTGACGAGGTTATGAGCAAAGAGAGCGGCTAGGGGTGTATTTTTCTATCAGGTAAGAAAGGTAAGTGGGACAGGAACTGTGGATGCAAGCAGTGACCGGGCTCTTGAAAAAAAGTTTTTTAAATATGTGGTAAAATGCGGTTGATGTCAGTTTGGAGTAGAGGGCATTTCTTGGCAGGCTACATTTGCATGCAGACTGTTCTAGATAACACTCACGTGATGCCAAGCTTATAGTGATTGAAAGAACTAAAATTTAATAAATGACAGTTGGGGTGGAGACAATAAGGATGGGGGGGAAAGGTCCAGATGTCCTAGATATCCCCCAGCCAGTGGACAGATTCTACTTGACTTGCTGCAGCTTGTAAAGGAAAGGAGCATGTACAACTGGGCAAGACTATAGGTTGGAGATAAGGCTGGAGTTCTGCTTTAGGTATGCTTTCTGCATTTTTTTTTGAGGGACTGGTATTTTTATGTTGTCCTGCTTGTGTGGACCTTATGTTTTTTGCTTTTTTTTTTTTTTAAAGACAACTTTATTGAGAGTTTTTCAAGTACAAACAATACGGTCATTACAACAAAACAATAAAAAATAAAAAATTACAAAACAAACAAAAAAACAGGATAACAAATCATATTTGCTTGTTTTTAATGATCTGATCAGCCAAGGAATGTTGTGTTCATGTTTAAGATCCAACTAAGATGTAGGATTGAGAAACAAATAAGTAATATTATAAATTATTGTTTTGGCGCATTAAGAACAGGATTGTCTTCTCCATCAGAAGCTTGTGTATTTACTCAAAAATCTTCATAGAAAGTTACAGCGGCAATGCAATATGAATACATAGGTGTAAATATGTGTATGTGTGTGTGGTGATGCCCGATGGATGTGAAGTCTCCCAATATAGTTTAAAATGCAATATATAACATCCCATACATTCAAATATGGACCTACATACAGAAATAAAGAACAAAAACAATATGCTAAAACAACTCATGAATAGTTGCTCCAACCTTCTGGGCAGTCTCAAACTCCAAAATAGCATCAACTCTGTCAAGTATGATAAACATATGACATATATTCTGCTCGTCACTTCACGTTCCGTCATGTACATGAGTATGATATCATATAAAATTATGGGTTTCTAACACTCTGAAAAAATAGAAAAACTTATGTTGACTGAATGAAACATACGTTCTTCAACCCTAGCAGTTCAAAGGCTGTTGAATCAAACTGTATTCATGTTTTCTTCTATAACCATATAATGTAGGTATTAATAATGTAGGATGAAAAGCGGTAATCCCGAGTCACACTCGGGGTTAATTTAGAAGCCCCCCTTACCTTTGCCCAAGTGCAATCATATTTCACTGACTTCATCCTGTAATACAGCATCATTTAAACTGTGAGGACAAAGCTTTTCCTCCTGCCTTGCTGTTTGGTATCATTAAACCTAGTAGTGATACTGCTTTCACTACACTTTCTTTTTGCTGCAGGACTACACATCCTTCACATCCTGCACATTTTATACATGCACACAAGAAGGGGCTATCAAAAATTTGTAGAGACTGGAAAAGTTTAAAAAGGTTTTTGGTGATGAATACAAACTTATTTTGGTCTTTCTGTATAGCAGGGTATTTTAAGTGCTGTGACTCGGCTCTCATAGAAAAAAGGGTCCCCATGGAGCACATCTTAAAAAATGCTAAATATTTAGAAGAAATTGAATATAATTTATCTCTAAACATTTAAAAAGACAAACCAACAAGTTTGGGAGTTCTATGTTCTTTCTGCCAGATATAAACTTTGTAAAAATGAGGAAAAATGAAGTGGCTAAAGGATCTGTATTGTAAACAAGAATAAAATTCCAGTTAGCATAAAATCATACAATGCTTTGCTTATATTTCCTATGAATTAGATATAAGATAATGGTTGATTAACTATACAGTAGCATCCCTAATACAATGGTAAGTATTAACGTCTCATAACCCGATGTGTTTCGCCATTCGGCTTCATCGGGGGATATATAGAGCACGTTGTACTGGACTATATAATAGAGGTACAGAAAAAGGGAGTGCAAAATGAAAAATATTTACAATGATAGTATAGAACAATGCATATAAAGAATATATATACAAAAATTCTTCTAATGATAGTACCAGTATAAAAAATTATACACTTACAAAGTGTGTATACACTAGATGTGGATAATGTGCCATGTGCATTTAAAGGTTAGCAATTTGTAGTAATGATAGTATATGTATGCTGGTTTTAAAGAATGCCCATATTCTGAAACAGTCTTTCCTTTGTATTGTGAGAATATTTACATATGAGATGAATATATTTGAGTTTTGATGTCCAATGGCTAATATTTATGTGTAGTGATACTGTGTATTTAAGAAATAATTCCACTTACTACATTTCAGAGACACATATGAAGCAGAAGGTGGTGCATACTTTATAGGAAAAGGTTCAAATTTATCTGTAATGTATTTTAAAAATGAGAGTGCATACATTTGGAGAATCAAATGGTATAATTAATTATATAATAGTGGGTATTCGTTGATAGAAGAAGTCCAAACAGAGCAACTTACCAAAAGGGACGACTGGATAAAGGGTCATGAGCTCAATGATTCACGGTAAAGCCAAGGACCAACAGGGTAGAATGTGCCTGTCAGTGCACCGTTAAGAACCGCACACTGCATAAGGCTAAGCCGTCTCACAATTTTGTGGACGCCAGGTCCTCCGCCGGTCAAGCGAGGTGGGAGGGAAAGGGGGGATTGAAATTATAGGGGGGGTGGGAATAGTCAGTGTAGGAGGGTTTAAGATAATGGTAAGTTGGCATTATGCACTTCTGTAAAGAAGTGTGAATGAAACTAAGTATATAATGAGAGTGTAATAATAATAAAGATTTGTGACTATTAGTAAGTATGTAAATGTTTAGCGAGTTCTAACAGTTTATAAAACGTACACATGTTACAAAACTGTAGTACAATAGTGGAACAGATAGGCGATAAAGCATACAAAATGCTTCCTCCAATTCCTATTTGCGCCATTTGGTATGGTAGTGAAGAGGATGTTTTCTGACTGACTCCAGATGCAGATCTCAGATACCGAATTAAGCTTGTTGCCTACTCTTCAATACCATCTATCTATCTATCTATCTATCTATCTATCTATCTATCTATCTATCTTTGTTACACTCCTGTACGACCAGGTGATATTTTGGCAAAAATATATTACAGAGCCTACCTCACTCCAACATTACCACATATTAAGATGCTAATCTACTGCAGTTATCTGACTCTGTATTGACAGGTACAAATGTTTAACCATTGGGGATCAATGGATTATCCAGTATCAAAATGTGTATTATACCCGTACACACACAAATATACCTTTTTTGACCACCCAGCTACCAAACAGTACTGACCATTTTCACCATTTTTAACAACTTTATACTGGCATAGAAATTTTGTTAGATAAATATTTATTGCTTTGGATAGTGAATGCTATGCTATGAGTTGTATCCTAGTTTTGCTGGAACTTGTGCTAGAAGCTGATCCCCAATAAAGGGCATTTGGTTGCCAATATTACATATTGTCTTTCTGTAGTTGATCACTTCCACTTTAGAGCCATTCCTTGGCTTGCTTTCTGACTGTGTGTGGAGGATGCCATCTTAGTGGGGGGGCATTGCTCACATCAAGTCCTCCAACAGTAAGGAGCACAACAGTAAAAGTACCCCAGATCTCACAGTAAAAATATACAACTGTATGACTTTAAGCAAAGAGGGGCCTAATAACACTCATTAACTAAGACGTACACTGCTATCATTCCAAAAAAAATAATTTTTTTTTTTGGCACAATTGATTTTGCTCTGTAATTGCTTTAGCATAGCAAATCGTCACTTCCTGAGTTTAGTTCCACCTTAGGATGTGTATTTTTGTGGTTTGTACTGTATTTAAGAACTAATGTAACTCCTGATTTCTCTTTATAGTTAACACACTATGGTCTCCCAAATAAAATGGAGAGTTTTTAGATATTGGAGCAGTGTTCAATTGCAGGTCTCCATTACTGCTTAGAAAACCTCTGCAAAAGTGAACACAATCCTTAAATTGCTATGCAGGGCAGAGAGTTTTAGGAAACTACTAGTTATTATGCCACAGCTCTATCATTCAGTGCCACCAGGTCCGCTGGTAATTCCTGTTATATAAACATTCCCATTGAAAAGTCGTTATGAAATTTTCACAAGTATGTTTTGTTAAAGAGGATTAGACTGTTTATGGTAAATCATACTCTTAAGAAGGAAACAAATGTTTTCACATTTTATTTTTTTTCCCACAGGGCAATGGCATACATGAAAAGGAATTAGGGCCAATTGACACATATATATTGCTTCATAATTTGTCATTAAAAATTAAGGGTACCTCATCACAAAACATGTGGTATGAGCTTTATCAAGTTATTGCATCCAAATATATGCTGCTGTGCATGTGCATGCCCTCATTCTCTTTTGAGTTCCATGTTACAGTATTCTAAGTCAGGACAGCCTATTTATTTTATTAGGCTTCCCAGCTCTCAGTTGAAATATCTGACTTGTACTATTTTGGAAAAGGGTCTATAGCGTGGTGTTGTGCAGTTTAATCTAATGCGCTCCAAAGTTGCAGCGGGGTGACAATAGGAAAAACAATGCATTGTGTAATGCATGGAATGTGCACAATCAAGCAGCTGCAGGGAACACATGCATTCTCACAGTGCACATATATGACTAATATGTTAGAGTAATTAAATTTGCCAAAATCTGCTCATGGCAGTGACAACCCTAATTATGTTACCTTGTTTATTAACAAAGCCTTTTCATAAAGGAATGAAGCTGAGATATACCCACTGCAATAGCCTTGTCACACCGTTGAATTGATTCTTCCTCTGAGAATGTTAATCTGGGAATTTCATATATTTACAGTATATATGTGTTCCTAAACAGCTAGGGATCAAAACATGCAGCATATGCTCTGGGCAATAGATCCAACAGCCTATTCATATGTACAAAGCTGTATTTTACAGATAGACACACTATGGAAACCAGAGACCTGGGGAAATTTGTATCTTAGCAGTAGTTAGGATTTGAACCAACAGTAACCTTTTTCTTAGACACTGACCACATTTTTTTCTGAGCATGATTTGTACTTTTCAAAAAACTGTGTGCATTTCCATAGATATCACTAAGTGGATGATATCTATGGAAATGCATACAGTTCTTTTAATAAGCCTGCAGTGTAAATAATGTCTGAATTTCAGCACAGTGAAGACAATGTAATGTTGTGGATGCTTGTTTCTGCTACTATGTAATAAATATGGCTTTGCCTCCAAGAATTAAGCTCATAGTGCAACATTCCAGCTGCAAACTGGTTAAATTTGCAATCAAGTATTCCTGGCTGCTGTTCTTTTGCAATCTCTGCAGTTGAACAGAATATTCCCTCCAACACAAGCAACATTAAATATAGCTCCAAGCCACAGGAGACGGCTTTAGATGGCAATTTGCCTTCCACGAATTGAATGCATTGGGTGTAAATACAGATCTTGATTTTCCAATGCTTACAAAAATACAGGGAAAGGTGGCTTTTTATTTTTATCTGAAATACTTTTCAATTTTATTTATAGCAAGATAAAAGAATTGATAGGCAAAATAGTTCTATACTCACTGTTTTAAGAGTATTTTGCATTAAGGGCACTTTGCAAAATTACTATTTAGAAATAAAATCTAACTTTCCGAGCATATTATTGTTTACCAGATTTGTTAGGTACACTTTCTCAGTAAACTACATCCAATAACTGGTATATTTACATATGCATAGAAAAGATAATTTTTTTTGTTCTGTGTTACCCACCTTGTGTGGTTCAGTAGTGTGGCGACTGACAGTGGTATGTAGCACTTAAGAAGGGAGATAATTGACCCCACATATCCATCTTAGAATAAGTATATAAGCAGCCTTTACATTTACATTTGTGACCATCTATCCTTAGTGTGATGTTTGCTTCAGCCCAGACGTGCCACATATTAAATGGGTAAGATATCAGTAGAGTTCAAAAAAGGTAAAATGCAATAACAATGAACAATAATGAAGGACTATTAGATGTATGTTTGCAGTGCAGTGCCTGAACTGCAACATTGATCATATCCCAGCCTGCTTGTTCAAGAACATGGCTTGCCTAGTGTGGAAATGTGTCAGAAAAAAAGGTGCTGCTGTATTGAGAGCTAAATGACTAAAGGGCCAAGTATAAGTATACATTGCTACAAGTATCATATTCAGCCTACCTACCCATAATCTGTCTTCGGTATAACGTAATGACTTTTATTATCTATATTTTACCCAGTAATCACACAACAGTTTTGTACAAACATAAGCTATCATTACGATATGTTACCAAATATGTTACCAGTCACAATATGTTATATTTGTAATGCTTAAAAATTCTAAAAAATATATATTACAAAATATATACACTTCTGTAATTGGCAGTTAAAATAATGCCTGTTGTACTCCCTAAGTTTTAATGACTGTTAAGTGAAAAGATCCTCTAAGATTTCATGAGAGAAGACTACATCAGTGTCTGACATCAGCACATGGGGGCACCCAGTATGGTCTGCAGCACTAGATTAGAGCCCCCAATAATCTGCATTGGCAAGAGACCTTGATGGCTTGAGGTTTACTTGAGTAATTGTATAAAAATCCAACAAGGACAAACATAACATAGACAACAAAAACAGTACAACAACTTTGGAGAAGATTTAGACATGTGGCAGTTATGCAATACTTGGTGTGGTTACGTTGTATCTGGCACTGCCCTTCTTTGCCAATGACACATTAACACCAGTAACTGCATCAACAGACACAACTAGAGACGCATTTTTTATTAGGACCTAAAAGACTTTCTACCAATTCAAAAGGATATATATTTGCTTACCAAATTAAACTGCAGCTATATCTAAATAAAAATTAAAAGTAAAGATCTCATCCTATGTCTTATTCCTGCAGTGCTTTATAAAACTCATCTACTCAGGTAGATAGCATGACTGCTGCATAACAAAATTAGGAAAGGAACTGGCCAATAACATGGCTAAAGAGTAAATGTAATGTAATTATAACCCTTGGCAGCTGCGGGGGTAGCACACAACCCTTGGACACTGCATGTAGTGTTTTAAAAATGCTGTTGCAATATTACCTTTTTTATTGAAGCAGAACCATGCAGTCCAGTTTAAAAAAATGTGTGAACTTATCCTTACTGTCCCAAAAGACAATAAGATCTTGTAAAATGTTGCAGAAAAGAAGATGGTCTTAAAAAGTAAATACAGGTTGACAATCAAAAATCTGGCAACCTCCGACCTGAGGAGTGACTGATTTTTGAAGGTTATACTCACCTCCACACACAGACCAGCCTTCCTCACGCCACACCCGCGGACATCTGGCACAGTTCTGGAGAGCAGGCAGCAGGGACGTTTCATCGTGTATTTAGGGTAGCAAGCAAGACCTAACAGCTGTTTCTGGAGAACAGCGCCATCAAAACATAAATGGCTAAACAGTGTAATGCAGTACATGTATTGAAAATGCACCCTGAAATCTATGCTGGAAAACTAAAGAAACTGGATTATCAATGGCTGGATTTTCGATTGTCAACCTGTATTTGGAATCTTGAAATCCACAGCCTGGTACATTGTAGTAACAATTGATGTCTTAACAGTACAATTGATTACATTTTCAGCAATGATTGACTGTTGAAAATATTGTGTAACATAGATTTTGTATGTATGGTCCTACATGACAACTTACTTACAAACCACAATACAGGACCAAAGTATATTTGTCCATATTTTTGTTTGTCCATAATGTCCAGCACCAAGTACAAACATCTCCTACTGTCAAGCAAAGCAGTGGAAGGGTGATGCTTTGGGTTTATTTTGCAGCCACAAGACCGGAGCACCTTGGAGTCATTGGGCCTGATTTATGCAAGCTTTCCAAAGCTGGAAAAGATACACTTTCATCAGTGAACCTGGGTAATTCAGCAAACATGGAATGGATTTCCTAAAAGTGCTTTTTGTTAGCAAATGTTTTTAATCCTGGACCATATCCATTCCAGCCCTGGGAAGCTTTAATAAATCATGCCCCTCTGTATACCAAAAATTCAATTAACTAAACTGGCTCCTGACGTACCTTGCCAGCCAACATGTGGTACATCACAATACATGGTATACAATTTTCCTTGTGTAAACAAAAGAAAAAAGCTGCCTGACACAGCAGCACAAAGTAAAATACATATAGATATAAATCCAGCCTAAAGCATTTATACAATCTGATCAGATATCCAATTTTGAACTGCCACTTTATGCAACCCAGCACCACATGGTCTGTTAGAATATCTTGCAACTGTTGCTGTTTATTTAGGTTTTAAAAACTGAAAATGTATTTTCATATTTAATGTTTCTAAATGTGCACTGTTTTGATGTCATTTTAAAGAATTAAATAACAAATGTGCATAAAATTAATATTATCTTTGACAGACAGCTTTAAACTGATCCAAAATGTGAAATTAAAATTGCTGGTAATATTACCATGCTAACTAAGGCTGCTATCCTTTTTTTTTTTTTGCTCATTTTCAGTGCAAATTGAGGTTTGAATAGAAGTACTTCATCTGCCGTAGTGATTAGGGTATAAATGAAGGGTGGTGTATCTAGAAACAGAGTTTTTGGCAGACCATTAAAGTTGGATGGGATATGTTGAGAGGCTCACTGCCAAAGCCTTCAAGTATTTTATCTTCTGAGATCCTGGAAAAAGTCATGCCTCCCACCTTTCCCACCTGACACCGACAATTTCTTTGTCTTTTTTAACTGTTCACATTTCCATTTACTGGTAAAAATATATAGATTTTGATTAAACACAACACATCTTTTAAATTTGTACTTTACTGTTGTTTTACCAATAAATATGCATCTGTCATCTTGTCGCTCACAAAATATGGATGATTGATCTTGTTTTTACTTTGTCCATTACCACATTTTATTGTAAAAGATAAAATAAGAAAATTACAATATAACTTAACTGTGCCACCATTCAAAAAAAGTTGAATCCAACTTTAGTAGTAGAATGAAAGCTCCAGACTGTGTGTCTCCTAAAGTAAAAGAAAGAAAATGTGCTGTGTTCCAGGATTTTCCTCTCATGGCTTGTATTCTCCAGGAAGTTTTTAGAGACAAGGTGCTTCTTAAAGCTACATGTTATCTAAGTGAGGTACTCTCTCTTGTTCCAGCTCCTCAGGAAAATATTTATTACAAAATGACCAATGCTGATATTTACCTATTTTGTTGAATGTATTCTGAGGTCTAGAGTGCAGAGAGGCAACAATGCCCCATCAGTAACAGGGGCAAATGACAACTTTTTTCTAATTTTGGTTCTGTACATTACCACAATGAATTTTGAATGAAACAACTCAGATGCAGTTGAACTGCAGACTTTCAGCTTTACCCCAGTGGGTTGAGCAAAAACATTGCATAAAAATATGAGACATTAAAGCTCTTTTTTAACACAATCACTTAATTTCAGGGCCTCAAAAGTAATTGGACAAATTAAAAAGCTGAAAAGAAATAGTTCATTTCTAATACTTGGTTGAAAACCCTTTGCTGGCAATGACAGCATGTAGTCTTGAACTCATGGACACCACCAGATGCTGGGTTTCCTCCTATTTAATACTCTGCCAGACCTTTACTGCAGTGGCTTTCAGTTGCTGTTTGTTTGTGGACCAAAAGTTTTTTGTTTCTGTCCAAAGTTTAATCTTCAACAAGTGAAATGCATGCTCAATTGGGTTCAGATCAGGTGACTGACTTGACTTGGCCATTCAAGAATATTCCACTTCTTTGCTTTATTAAACTCCTGGGTTGCTTTGGCTGTATGTTTTGGAACATGGAAAGCACCTTTGACCGCATGTTGTCTGTTCACAGCAAAATCTTCCACAAACAAGCACCCCCCACCCTTTCCTCCCTCAAATCAACTCCAGGCCTTTTATCTGCTTAATTGATAATGACATACCAAAGGAATTGCCCACACCAGCCCATGAAAATAGCCTCTGAGTCAATTGTCCAATTACTTTTGAGCCCCTGAAAGCTGAAGTGATTGTGTATAAAAAAAGGCTTTAGTTCTTCACATTTTTATGCAATGTTTTTGTTCAACCCACTGAATTAAATCTGAAAGTCTGCAGTTCAACTGCATCTAAATTTTTATTCAACACAGAAGTTGGTACAGAAGTGTTTCAGCTACTGCAGCCAGTATGATACTTATAGAGAGTGATTGACCTAGAAACAAGGTTTGAAAAGCAGCTTGCATATATATTTAGTGTACATACTTTATGAATTATGCCTTATTACAAAGGACTCCAAATGTCACTGTTCATAACCTAGCAATTTGACTGCAAATTGTCAAACATCACTTAGATTTCTAAACAGCTATTAGACAATTGAACCTGCCTGCAGTTATGTGGACAGTCCCACACTGGAACAATTGCCCCTGGTTAATAGAAAAGAACAACCCACTTAACCCAAACTTTCAGTGGTCTGTGACAAATGTTTAAATGTTTACCTTTTATCATTGTTTATTTAAGCCCAACCATACCTAATATAAAAATACACATTCTTAAAGCAATGTTGTTGATTAGTGTAAACGATAAGTATTACCTTTTACAAGTTCACAACTCCCCCTTAGCTCTGTGCCTATTCACTAAGCGAGTGACCATATACTGTTCATTTGCCATTTCTATTGAGTGTTACTCATTCAGAACTTGTCTCTTTGTATTGCACCACAGCATTGTGCAGTGTGTTTGTCATCCTCATCGTTGTCATAGTATATAGAGAGTACAGCTTTAATTTATACTGGTGGAACATACAACAGATGACTTGCAGGGAGAGTTCCAATGCCTTATATTGGAAGCAAAAAAACATGTAGGGACAAAAAAATTAGGCGATTGTAGGAAAGCGTTCTTTCTTGTCTCTTTATGACCACCAATGAAAATTGGTTATATAGCTTTTATATCATGTGAGAATGAGTATTCTGCCACGTTGTT
Organism: Pyxicephalus adspersus; assembly: GCF_032062135.1. NCBI lineage: Eukaryota > Metazoa > Chordata > Amphibia > Anura > Pyxicephalidae > Pyxicephalus > Pyxicephalus adspersus. The sequence goes on from NC_092860.1 coordinate 67,059,645, forward strand.
ACAAAAAACATTTAAACGTTTATGAGTTTTTTCTGTTGTACTATTTCATTATTGTAGTCTACTACAATAATGTTATGCTAATGTTACAATGTAAACTAGACTTTTCAAAGTATAATCTAATGCATTCTGTTTAAGTGCCCTGCCCTAATTGTTCTTCCTGAAAGCTGAAAACTGTGTAATGAAAGTACCAAAAAGTTGACTTGACTTGAGGATATTTCAGAAAAGTTGCCTATATCTAAAACAAAACTTGCAGTCTTTAAAATCCACAATTACAATCATCTAGCAGTCACTTTAGAAAAAAATCAATACAGATTTTAGTTGATCATGATGTTTGATGATAAATCACAAGATGCAACAATTGGCATACAGGAGCTAATGTAGAAGGGCTTTATTTTCCTAGCGTATGTAGGCTAGCCTTTCACTTCTCTCTACCTATTATCTTATTCTATCAGTTCTTATTGTTTACCCTACCACTGATCCCTACAAATGATTACTATTACTAATATTAATGAAAAGGACAAAAAGGTTCAATTTTTAGCCTATGTAATTCCACTCATTATTCTTACTCAACTCACAGTTACAGAAAACAAAGTATAATTTATTAAATATTTATTATTTAATTTAAAAAATAGTTTGGTAAGTGTGGTATTTATTAGTATTAGCTAAATACATTAAACAGCTATTTTTTTTCTATCCTTATCTATGTAGACTCAAAAATTGTCAAAAGATAACACTGGGGAACACATTCTTGTTGAGTTAAATCTTACACTTGTTTTTTTTACTAATTTGTGTGTGATGAATCCAGAAATGACCCCAGTTTTTTGCTATCACGTCCAGTTTTTACACTACAGAGTACCCTCCATTTTTGTCAAAAAACATGCACATTTTACATACATCGAAAAAATAATGAAATAATAACTTGAATGTGCTGTTGATTAAAATTTCTTTTGTTCAAACAAGAGATTTATTGTTACTCTATGACATTTTTTTTTACAGTAAAACATTTGAAAAGGTAATCAGGTAAACGGTTAAGGTAAAAATTTATGCTTATAGCGTTTCCTGGAGCGTTCAGTGTTAGGACAATCCCGCCGGATGCTCCAACAATAGTCAGCCATCATATCTACATCCCATCTACCCTGATACTGTCCTTCCATGACCTTCAAATCTTGGTGGAATCGTTCACCTTGCTCATCACTGACTGCACCAAGGTTTTCCGGGAAGTTTAAAGATAGCTATGCAGAAAATCCACCTTGATGCTCATATTGCAACCAAGCATTTTATAGTACTCCAAGAATTTCTGGTCAATTTCTGTGTAATTATTTGTTCCTGTGTTTCCAAGAAAGTCCTTGACAATGTATTTGAATGATAACCAAGCTTTTTTTTCAACTTCTGACATTGTCCTGATGAATTGTTTATCTTTGATGAGCTGCCGAATCTGTGGACCATCAAACACACCGGCCTTTTTTCAAATGACAGGCTAGAAAATAGTTGGCAAAGCTTTAAGGAACTGCTTCATCAGACCCAGTTTTATGTGCAGAGGCAGGAATATAATTCTCTTCTATCAACAAATGGCTCATGTAAAATGTTTGGATCACCTGGCTTTAGGGCAGATCTTGGAGGCCAATTCCTTTCCACCCCTCTCACAAGCTCTGCTGTCCCACATGCACAGATAACAGGCATACTTGGTGTTTCCCCGTTGCTGACCAAGAAGGAAGCATACCATTTTATGGTCAACACAGATGACCCAATTGTGTTTGGTGGTATTGCAACAACTCAATGACTCTCTTTATGTCTGCATATGCTTCACAGAGAAACCTGAATGGCCAGTTGGGACTGACCCAAATATTTTGCCATTGTGAAGAGGACATACTTTAAGCTATCGATGAATAGTCGCCATTCAGTTGAGTTATAGATTGGAATTCCCAATTCCTTCATTAAACCTGGTATGTTATGGCAATACACAAAGCCACTGTCAGTTCTGAAGTATTGCAGAAATGCAAATTCTCTGGTTCGAAAGTACGATACCTTCGTTCCTTATTCAAGTAAGTTTTTCTAACACAGTCTTAATGCTAGGAGTTCTGAAGCCTCTTCGATCACGTGCCAAATCACTCAACTCATGCTGATCAAATCCGTTATGAACAGAGTCCTCTTCAATTTCAAACTCTTCATCATTGTTGTCACTTAGTTCATTACCATAATCATGTTCTTCAAGAGAGGGTAGTATAACGAAAACCGGCACTGGGATTTCATCTGAATGAGCCACTGGGCGTAAGGCCAATGGTAGACTAGGATACTCTATGTTACATTTGTTTTTCTTGTTATATCCTGAAGTTTTCACTATACAAAAGTAACAGTCACCGAAATGATCTCCTGGCTCTCGCCAAACCATAGGTATACCAAATGGCATCTTATCACGTGTTCACATCGGAAAAACCTTGACACACTGTTTGCATACCTTATGAGGGGCACACGACTTATCTTGATCACCAAGTTTAACTTTGAAATATGCCAAATAGGCTTGCTCTACAAATGTGCTGATGTTCGCCCTTTGACTGGGAATGGTGAAACTTCCATAGATATAATAAAATGAATCAGAGTTGTTTAGGCACTTACGAGGAGAAACAGCAGAGCCAGACATGATCTGAAAGAAAGGAAATACGTGTGTAAGAAGAAAAATACATTTTGCATATTCACTACGTACAGCAGCGCACTGACCACACTGTCTTGCGTTTAAATGAATTGCCTATACAAATTCAGGCTACAGTACATCGGTAAAACCTTGACACACTGCATACCTTATGAGGGGCACACGACTTATCTTGATCACCAAGTTTAACTTTGAAATATGCCAAACAGGCTTGCTCTACAAATGTGCTGATGTTCGCCCTTTGACTGGGAATGGTGAAACTGCCATAGATATAATAAAATGAATCAGAGTTGTTTAGGCACTTACAACGAGAAACAGCAGAGCCAGACTTGATCTGAAAGAAAGGAAATACGTGTGTAAGAAGAAAAATACATTTTGCATATTCACTACGTACAGCAGCGCACTCTGACCACACTGTCTTACGTTTAAATGAATTGCCTATACAAATTCATGCTACAGTAATCGCATTAAGATAAGCGGTAGAGAGAAAACACAAAGTGATAGAAGAAAACTAACTGCACTTTCAGAATCAGCACACCTATTTTAGTGTAAATAAGCTTAAAGGTTGAAGTCAACAAAAAATTTGTTCAAAATTGTTCCCCAGTGTAAAATTTCAGACTAAGATATAATTGTAAGAGTTCCTGTTTAATGATTTACAGTTACCATCCCCTCTACATCTTTGTAGTCTAAAATTCTACTAATAGCTACATTAAAATTTGAATGCAGTTTTAGATATTTATGTTTTGGCAAGATATGATGCACACAATACAATAAAATATATTGGCATGAACACTATATATTTTAGTGGTGGATGGAGATTCATGACTTAATCACAGAAACCAGATCTGGCCTGGATTGTGTTAAATTAATTGTTTACAGGTGGACAGGATATATTTTTAACGAATTACAGTGAAATCATACTGCCTGTTAAGATTTCTCTAACCTAATGAACCTTCATTCACCTAAAATACTCCATCATGCACAGGAGAATTTTAAAAGAATTGGAATTTCCCATGCACATGATTGAAGTAAATATAACCATGTGCATTTTTTCAGGCACTGCTAGAGAAGGTAGTAATATTGTCATTGCTGATAACCCCGCCTCTCATACCTAATTGATGCTGGCTATATGGTTCAGCTTGGCACTCTAAATTTGAAAGAATTGTTAAGTTATATGCAGCTTGGAAATTATATAACTAGAATATACTGTTTGACCACCATATACGAAATATACTAAGCTGAAACTGTATTGTAGGGCCTGCAGCTGCATGGTAACCTACGTGAGAACATACATTGGTGGTGATTTTCTCACTACACATAGATGTGAATAAACCCTAAAAGCTGTATAACTGTTTAGATAATTTCACATTGCCTCCCACTACAATCTCAGTGAGCCTATGTTTTGCAGTTTAATAACTCTTTTTAAAATGCAAAATATGTGAAAGACCTAGCCTGGCCAGAGTTTTATTTTAAGGGGATAAGTCAGGCAAGCAGCTAAACACACAATGCTTATATGACTACTCCTACATCTACCAAAGGATTTGTAGTTCTGCTCAGCTAAACTTTGATCCACATGTCTCTGCCACATTGCATGGACACAAAGATTATTGTACTACTCCTTGGTTCAGGTTTTCTGGATCAACACCATGTTAATTGGACAGAATTATTGATTTGGATTATCTGTTGAGTGAACAGGCTGGAGTTGGATAGTTAAAGAAGCTCTGCATCAAAGAAATAAGATACAGAACACAGTTATAAATTCTTTGCATGAGAATGTATAACTGAAAATGATCTTGTTCTATGAAACTCTGTCACCTTGCCAGGTCATCGTACCCACCGTGTTTCCCCGAAAATAAGACCTACCCCGAAAATAAGACCTAGCACTTTTCCCCCAACCTGCCCTAATATAAGACCTACCCCGAAAATAAGACCTAGTAGAAAAAGAAAAAAAAAACATATTCATACATGAATATGGTAAGTGTTTTTTTTCATTAAAAAAAGTATATAAGACCTACCCTGAAAATAAGACCTAGTGTGTTTTTGGAAGCCCAAAAAAAATATAAGACAGTGTCTTATTTTCGGGGAAACACGGTATGAGGATACCTATCCCTATCACTTAATTCACACTAGCATTCTTTTTGTATGTGGAAGGAAATACCTAGTAATTTCAGGTATAGGGAGTGCATGTTTTTTTTTTCTCTTCCTCCCAGGATGCAGTGCAGTGATACCATGATACCAGCAGCCAATCTCCAGGCATGAGCACAGTCACATGAAATTGGAGAATGGTGTTACCTCTCTACATAAGCCCCAGCACTAAACCAAACAGTTTACAAAGTTTAAATGCCAAGTGGGCCTGAAGGCAAATAGAATAGCTGAGCCTGAGAAAGCCAGTATTATTGGGAAGGGGATGGGACTGGCACCTGTCAAGAGAACCTACCACTTGAATTGGCAAAATTACAGATTCTTCTTTAAATGTGTAGTTAGCTGTCTTAACTGGAGTTCAGTTTTAAAAATGTTCTCATCTCCAGTTATCACCTGGCCACATAGCTCAGTTGGTTCATAGTACCATGACATACAGGTTTTGGGTTGTTTTGGGTTAGTATTTTAAAATCAATAATTAGCATTAAAAGGTTACTATTTCCTTTTAGTAATACTTCAGGTATATAAACTCTCTACCTGTGTGCTCATGCTACTGGTTACTAAAAGCTGTTTATCTAACTCTACAAATCTACCTACATTACAGGTATGAATGAAAGGAGTGATAAAACAAGCCCTGGAAAGTGCACACTCGTTATTCACAGCATTGCAATATACATTTGATTATTTGTTGCTGTCCATGGATAACAAGTGAGGAACAAAGATGCCAAAAACAGGAGCAGAAATTTCACTGTTTTAGAAGTGCTGGCCAGTTCTGCAGCTCATTTCCTAGAGTGTTGCTTACACAATGTATTCTGCGCCAGCATGTTTCCTTCCTCCTTGTGTATGTTAAAGTTGCAATAAACTGTATGTTTTTGGCAATAGTAGCATGTTTTTTATAAGCAGATTTCTTTTTGTTTTCATTAATAATTGAAAATTATCTGAAAAACATTTTTATGAATGCTGGCCCGGAAACCCTAGTTTTAGACATGACTGAAACTTGCAAGTAAATTATACTTGGCAGAACAGTCTGGCCCCTTGTTATGCATTTTACAAAATTGCTTCATTTTGTGGGTCATCCACAGTATGTAACAGGTTAATACAAATAGAGATATGTGGCCAAGTTTTAAATCTCTTGGCTGCATATATTAAAACTTACACAGATGGTGTAGTTTGTCCTTAAAGAGACATTTATGGTTCCCCCAATATAAATAAAGTTAAATCTACTCCACCTATTTATATATTTTGTGTAAAAACAGAAAACAAAATGCAGTATCATCCAGAAGTAAATTTAGAACTGTAACTTCCCCCAGCCCACCATCTCATATCAACAGTGGTCAAGAATAAATCCTAAATTGCATAACTACCCTTTAAAATGTTTTTTTTTGTTGTTTTTTTTTTCTGTCCAGGTGACCACCACCAGTGAAACAAAACTGGTGGGATATTTTTCTCACTTATAACTATAAAAACAAGATTTAAGGCATTGGATAGTGAGACAGATTTGTATACAAATGCCCACCTTATCACCTTTCATTGTATGAAGCTAAGTTACAGCCATAATCACCATGTTACCATTGGCATATGGGTTTTAGGGGTGGGAACACTCCCCACTGTGCTGATTAACAACATGGTTGAATGGTTGATTTTGTATCAAGTGGGTGTTCTTTTAGCTGGCTCATGTGCTTACCAAAGGTGGGAGTACTACCCGCTGTGCACTGCTTGCTGTTAGACATACTGTACCTCGTGGGCAGAACTGAAGAGGATTCCAGGATTTGAGATAGCAGCATAGACAAGCGAGAAAAAGACTTCAGATGTTTTTAAGACATCGTTAACTGTAAGAAAGAGTAAATGTGTGTTTTATAACTTTTTTTTTTCTTTGTTGCCTTTATTTAGCAGAAAAATAGTTTTGTTTTAAGGTCATTCCTAAAAATGTGGGGGAACTGTATACACCTACAGAAAAAGATTACAATACAGAAAGAATGCTTTACAGTAACAGCTATAAATGGATTAATCATTCCTCCACAGGAACTAGTTATAGCAAAATTAGCAAACTGCTTCAAAAAAGACTTGGTGTAATTCTAAATGCACACAACATAAATGATTATTGTTTTGAGGAAATAAAACTATGCAGGCATTGTCCGATTGCCTTCATGGATCAAAAAGGAATTTTTCTCTGTTAAAGCAAACTGGATGATGGCTTTTGGGAGTTTTTAAGAATATAAGATGTGTAAATTTTCTTTAAATTTTTTTGTAGCTTATAATTTAGCTTGATGGTTATGGATATGTATGTTATAATGCTAACTGCAGGTATTTATATTAAGTTGCATTTCAAAATCTGCTATATGCTGTCATTAAAAAACTGTTATGCTTTTTTCTGTTCTCACAATTTATTCACTGTTTTTTTAAACAACAAATTACATGTTTACTGCGTCTCTTTATCACAAATAATACACTGTTGTTAAAAGTAGTCTTGCAACTCTAGTAAGACATCATAAAGATATAGCAGTCTTAAGAAACATGTTTTTTTTTATTGGTTACTTGATTTTTTTCTGAAAAAGACCATTCCTTAGATGAACATTACCAGAAATATTAGTAGTTTAATATAGAGTTTACCAGCCATTACTTCTGGTATTTGGGTGCATAATTGTAATAACATTTAGCACCACTACATGTGTAATTTGAAACCATATACTGTTTAGAAGATCAGTGGTTTATTGAACAATTTTTCATACAAAAGATTTTTTTGTGCTTGACCAGGCAGCCCTGATGTTCACAAACATACCTTTTGTTTACATTACCCCCCATAAACCAGGCAATACACGAATTGGAAATGACCCGGGGGGATGGATTATTCCAACATTTAAATAAGCAATTTATAAACACCATTATATAAGAATTCAATTCATTTTACCGGGACAATACCCATAAACATACCAGTTACCTATATTATATATTAAATACAAACTTATTTTTTATTGAATTACATATTAAAATTATCAGTATAAAACACATATTTGAACTTGATTATTACCTACTGATTAGTTCTCAGTGATGAGTCTTTTCGACGCGTTTTGCTGACAAATCTTCAGAAAATAACCTTATGACCTATGAATGTTTCATCACAATTCCTAATCAATAAATGTTTTTCTAAGAAAACAAATACTCTACAATTGAAAATGTTACTTATTTTACTTACAAGGACCAAACCTTTTATGAAGTATAGTAAATTAAAATCCTTCGTTTTTCATCACACAAGTGTGGTGTACAGAGATCAGCATCAGGGAAGAAAGCAAACAAGCAGATTTAGCACCAACCAGCGTATGATTTATGGAACCAATCTAAAAATCAAGAATGTCTTCTTTAATAATAACTTTTCTTGCATTCACCAGCGTTCATCAATTTAATTAAAACAATTGAGTATTCCTTGTTAGGTTGTTTATCAATAATTAGGATTAAACTTCAAATAATAATAAATAAATAATAAATAAAATAATAATATAATGATAACTTATCGCCTAAAAATTAAAAATAGAGCTCCTGCTTGCTTCCCCAATTTTGCTCTGCGTTATACCTGAATTTCTAACAGCATTCCACATGAGCAATGAGGGAACCCCTCTTTCAGTGAGATGACGCGGACATCATGGGCATTCCCAGTCGTCACGCGGCACCACGCTGCCTCTGATGGTTTAAGCCTGATATGCAGAGAAGTACATTTAGGGCTGGACCGCTAAGGGGAAGCAGAATATGCTGCTGTTTCCTTGCTGCTGCAAGTGTCACAGCTGGACAGAATAAATGGAAAGAGATACTGCGGTGGTACACAGCACAGGATTGCTGGCCCCATAAGCATCTCCTCCTCCATTTGAGGATATGGTGTTAGGTGTTTATACTTGGATCTGCCATTATTATCAAAATGTCCTATAAAGTTCTTGCAATACCTTGTGTTTTTGTGATTACCTTGTTTCTAAGGTTACTTTTGTATATATTTTTTATCTATTTCTTGCCCAAAAAAGGATGTTATTTCTTGTTTTTGTTGTTGCTCTTTTATAGGCTTTTTTCAATATTTTTTTGAGTATGTCCTCTTTGTGATAGTCTAATCCTTAAATCATCTGCTGCTAGTTTTCCTCCCTTGTGCAGATCCTTGTCACCCTTAAGTATTCTGTGTATGGTATACTATGGTAAACTATTTTTTAAATTAGTTGGATGTGGACTTCCTGGTGATAAGGTTGTATTTCCTGCTGTGGATTAAATTTTGAGGATTTCATATTATTTTTAATATCATATTGAATGTATAAAAAGGGAAAGGATGTTATATTTACTTCTATTTTAAATTTTAGATTGTATGTATTTTGTTGTAAGCAGGCAAAAAATTAATTGAAACAACTACTTGTCCCAGTCAATATCATAAAAACTTTGTCAATGTATTTGCGCCTTACAAGATTATGGTATATCGACTTAGATTCACCAGAAAAAACATCTCCTTCCCAACCTCCAAGGTACAGGTTGGCATAGGTGGGGGCACATCATGTCCCCATCATCACCCCTTGTACCTGGCAGTATATCTGAATAGTTACTGTAAATATATTTTGATTATACAATTTCGATCAACAATTAAATTATCAAGCCATTTTGTCTTTGGGCTGAGTTGTCAGCTGTTGTTTTTGTCATGTGGTATCCTCCAATAGAGAGCTTCTATGTCTATCGCTACCAGTATTGCTCCCATTTGAACATTGAAGTTAACAATGATCTTAACCACCCCCCCCCCCCCCCCCCCGCAGTATCACACTATT
>NC_092860.1:67069241-67177818 GCF_032062135.1 Pyxicephalus adspersus
TTTAACCCCCCCCCGGCAGTATTCCCGAGTGTGGCTTGGAGTTAATTATAGGTACCAAAAGCGGTAACCCCGAGCCACACTCGGGGATAGCAAAGATCCTACCTACTCCCCACGATCCAGCCGCGTCCTCCAGCAATGCCAGGCCGGCTTCTGTGTCCCCTGGCATCGCATCCCGGTCGGTACACTTGGAAGGTGTGGCCTGGGAGAAAAATTATTACATTATTACATATTATGCTGTTAACACATTGATCACAGTAATAAAGTGATAAAAAATAAATCAAAATAATAAATATTGAATAATATTATTAAACAATAATATTGTACCCTTATTTGGACAGATTTCAGTGTTTTTGATTTGATTAAATTAATACATTAAATTTATTGTTATTATAATATTCTATTATTTTTTATAATTATTATTTATAATTATTTATTATATTATAATTTATGATTTGTGTTTCAAACTTTATCATACCCGGGAGTTATTCCTAACAATTACAGGACTGCAATATTAAACAACAAATTTCAGTGCAATGTACAATGTACCACTTTTGACTTAAAAATACTGACATAATCAGACCGCCAGGGAGGTTAACTGATCCAGGGTGTCCGGATGGTAGACGTATTACAAAAGGTTGTAGGTATTCATCAATCTCCAAATGATGGGGTGACCCTCTACTTTACCAAAAGTGCACAAGAGTTTAGAAGATCCACCATCAGTTAAAGAATGTTGGTAATGTAGGTGTCCTGTTATTAGGAAAGTCAAAAGTATTCTTGTCTATTAAATTTTCATGAAAATTGTTTGTAATGATATTGTAAAACTCCTCATAATCTTTTATACAGCTTTTGATACAGATTTTGATATTTGATACTAGTTATTGTTTTGAAGAATTTTTAAACAATGATTTTTAATGTTCTTTATCTAAAATTACAACTTTTCCCCTTTATCAGAAGGTTTTATAACAATTTCTTCATTATTTTGTAATTGCATCAACACTTTCCATTGAGTTCTAGAAAGGTTACCCCTGACTTCACTGTCTGAGTCATAATTTAATACAGGTAGTCCCTGGGTTAAGCGACATATGGACCACTCCTAGATACAAAACAGGGCTTCCTTGCTCCCTCATGTGCAGGACGAAGGCTTGGAGGGGGGCAGTTTGCATGACTTGCAGAAGAAATCTTTTGCTAATCACAGCTGAGGTTGTGGGTGATCCTAAGAGCTGAGCTGATCTGTAACATCTTGTAACCCTTCAATGACCAAGACAAACTCTGAAATTGTTACTTTTTGCATATCAAAGCACAGCTTGCTCCAGAAATTAATGAATGTCTAGGCTCCATAAAGTTTTTTTTTTTTTTTTGCTTTGTTTGTGATTAACTCACAGTGAGGATTTTATACAGAAACTGACACCACACTCCCTAATAAGATGTTGGGACAAATATCTGTCCTAATTGCATTTATTAAAATAATGTACTTGTTCCGACATACATACAAATTCAACTATCTATCTATGTCATATGAAACCCGTGGACTACCTGTACTTCTTGTGTCACTTGTACAAACCCGTAAATATAAATATTTGGGTTTTGGCATTGGTCAGGGAAACGTGTTGATTTTGGGAGGGCTTTTAAACAATAAAGAAAAAGAATTGCAAAAGACGTTTTTTTGGCAAAACAGAATAAAGAATATATTTTGCTTCAATAATCAATATATATTAATCACACATATTGAAGCGATATATATGTGTGTGTGTGTGTGTGTGTGTGTGTGCGTGTGTGTGTGTTTTGCCAAGAAAGCCTTTTTTTGCTCTTTCTTTTCTTTTATTGATATAACTAAACTAGGCTTGGCAATAATATGTTTGGTATACCACAGAAGGACCCTTCTTTGATAAACTATTTCTAGTGGGCTTTGAAACAAACCTCAGTTGTCGCTATTTGGGATTATTCACCTTCAGTGTTCTTTTTGGAGCTCTATTCTGGTTCACTTTCATTAAATAATTGCAACAAATCTTTTTAGGTCCCAAAGTTTTCTGACTTTGACTCTGCAAAATTTATAAAAGAATGCTCTGTTTTAGGAGTTTCTCTGTCATACAATACTATGTTAAATACATTTCTAGCAAATGAATGTGTCTCTTTTAACAACTCAAATGTATCAAATGTGCTTGAAGGGCAAAAAGACCTAATTGTAGCACTTCCATTTCTGCCTAATTAAAGAAAATTGTGATAGGTTAATGATATTTAACTATTTAGGTGGATTTGGTGAGTTCCTTGTGAAAAAAATTGATTCATAGTTCCTACTTTTTGAGGTGCTGTGAGATGTGAGATGTATTGTAGCCTAAAAAAATGGTGGAATCTTTTAGTCTAGCTACAATGGAGCTAGGGAAGGGTGTATGTGGTAATGTGACTGAGATAACGATGGAACCTCATCCTCACGTGATAATAGTGCATTCATTGTGCAACTTTATCTGTTTTGTGAACAGGGGTGCTTAAATAATTTTTTTTGCTATTTTTAAATTTGGGAACAGTAAAATCTCCTTTCTGTCTCTTAACTCTTTGTTTTCTTTTCTATTGTGATGTATTGGAATTGATAGTGATAGTGATAGTGTTTTCCTGAAAGTTTTAAATGTGTTTTTTTTTCTGCCAATTATGCTTTGTCTGCTAAGAAGGCTTTTTAGTCCTTTAAGAACTTTTTTTCTTTAGTAGACACAAGTTGAGAATTTAGCTTTTGTAAATATGTTTTGATTTCTGAATTTTTTTCATAAAATTTTTCAGTTGTTAAAAGATTGGAATGTTCAGAATAAACTTTATCTAGTTCCATCTAAATCTTTTGTAACTCCATGGTATGGTATTTGATGAATACTTGCATTAGTTGCTGCGAACAGTGCTTCAAAACGCCTTCCTATTCTTCCCAGTCGAAAAGGCTCACCTTTGGGAACTAACCAACTGGTATTAATCAAGTTGAAATGTGTGTTTTATACTGATTCTAGGTTTATGTTTTCTAAGTTGTTGGTATGTTATGAATATTTATGCCTAAAAAGTCCCATTAAAGTGAATTGAACTCTTGATGTAAATTATTGGGATGTGGTACATTTGGACAATAACTATACTATTTCTTTTTAAACAACACACACAGAAACTTGAATAACCAATTACATTTCTTTTTATAAATGTATCTACCCCTTAAACACGTATAAGTTACAATATCTCCTACCTAACAACAACAATTGGTTGTAGTAGTGCAACCAAAAATTTCACATTGTACCTTAGTGCTATAGCTCACAATGTCCTCACAGGTTGCAGGTTCTTAAAGGCAGTAACTGCAACTTTGCTCCTCCCCACCTTTTAATGTTCCCAGCCACACCACTTCACTGCGAAACACTTTTAGTAACTCCTTACTACCACCACTACAATCACCCCACGCAAGGACCCAAAATTGCCAGAGTTGTGCCACAACTCCTTACAGGATAGGTGGGAAGCTAATCTGGCTGGGACCTTCTTGAGTGCATCAACAGTCCCTTTCCTTCTACTACCTTTTAACCCCTTGTCTGCTCCACCCTTGTTTCACCTACAACCAATCTCCCCTTCCTTTCTTTTAAACTTCTCACCTCAACCCCTCTCTGTCTACTACCTATTTTGCCTAGTCATGCCCACCTTTCACTTACAGTCATTCCCATTCCTCCGGGTCCAAGCTTTTACGTTAGATTATCCATACATTTGAGTAACAGTTTAAATGTATGGGTAGGTAACACTCAAGCTGGGTTATCTTCAGATACATATGTAAACATTCATTTCACTTTTATTTTCATTTGAAACTCATTTTACAGTAAGTTTAGAGTTCATATTGCTGGAACAAACAATGTATTAGATACTGCACACTGTATTTTCTCCTAATGTGCTTTAAAGCTCACGTCTTTTTTATATGTTATCACAGTACTAGCAAAGTTGCAAAATTTGCATAAAAAAGTTAATTAATTTAATGTGAGCTTCCCACACACTTCATTAACCTCTATTTAATGCTGAAGTTGGAGTTAATTGGCCAGGTGTCAAAAATCTACATAATCTCTTGAAAAGATAAATGATTTCCTGCAGGGAATGGTCCAATGAAGTGTCTTTATTTAGGTCTTAATATGCTCCACAACTTCCAGCTTTACCTCCTCATAAGTGAAGCCTTTATGTGTTAGACACCCTGCCATAATACTTTAAGGCTACATGGACAGTTTTAAAAGTGCATGTAAATGTTCCTACCACCCTTATATGCGTCTTTATTCACTTTTACAAGCATTTTAAAGCTTGCCTTTAAACCTCTAAAAAACTCGCCAATGACGCGTTTTACCGTAGTTTTACATAAGCTTTTAAAAGATTTACTTTTATGCCTTTTACGGAATAAGTACAGGGGTACAAAAAAACCCTTCTCATTCCCTAAAAGAGTAAAAAATATGTGTAAAAAAATAAGACGAGACTTTATTGGTAAAGTAATTTATGAAATATGTGTGTTTTAAGTAACTTTGTTAAACTTTTTTTACAGGTTATCCCACAATGAAGGATTCCCATGGCTGCATTCATGACATGAGCACAGCCGTAAGACTCCTGACTGTGTGGGATCCCCAGGCACTAAAGGGCAAATGAGGACAATTCTCCCCATTCACCCATTCACCTCTAGTGCTGAGCCATCATGAGGGTTTTCCTTTCCTCAGCCAATCCTTGAGCGAAGCAATCAGTGGAGCGCTGCACAAGCGTCATCAGGGTTTCCCTTACCTAAGCCAATCAGCACTAGAGGTGAACTGGGAGACTTGTTCTCATTTGCTCTTTAGCGCCTGGGGATCACACTCTGTCAGGAGTCCCACGGCTGCATTCATAAAAAGCTTAAAAATGCTTGTAAAAGCATCAATTCAATGCAAGCTTTAATTAACCTTTTTAAGTGTTTATAAACATGGGAAAATGCCTCTATTTAAATCAATAGGGGTGTTTTTTCACGTTTTCCAGTGTTTTCCCGCTTTTACCCTGTGTTTTATTTTTGAAAACGTTGCAAGGGGTGTTATCAAGGAGAATAATGTGCCTTAAGGAAAGGCCCTGGTGTAATATAACCCATTAGAATGCATGGGAATTTCATTGTCTTATGGACTACGAGCATCTTCAAGCCCTCTTCCCCAGATCAGCATTGTCCATGGCCCTCCTTTTTCAGCTATTTGCTTTCCTTTCCTTGAGTAATCTAGTTGTAATGTCATGTATGGACATTATCCAGGTCAGAAAGCATGCTGGATCAGGATTCTTTAGCCTGAAACTGTATCATAAATGATAGAAATCTGAATTCATATTTTGCAAAGTAAAATTCTATGGTGTATTATGTAGTGGCTTTGCCTTTTATAGTCATGACGTTGTGAGAACATTGATGGTATTTTTTTATTATTTATTAATGTTTTTTAACTCAACAATTCTCCCGTTTGGTATGTAATAGGCTGTGCCTTTCCTACCTCTAACCTCTGTATGACTAAGGCAGTATATACAGAAAAAAGAGGGAGGGTTGGGTTAGAGCCTACCAATCCCTAAGTGTTATTCAAAGAATGTAAAGTTTTATGCCTACCCCAATCTAGTAATACTGTAAAAAAGAAAACAAGAAAGCTGGGATTTTCAGGCAATTAAGTTGACTGCATATATTATGCCATGGCAATTTTGCTCATACACAGTCCAAGCTTGCTGTTTTTATCCTTTGCCCTGATCCCAACAAACTTTCTTTTATGAATATTCACCCAACCTCACTTTCTGTGATCTAGAAGTCCCCTGAAGAAGCCATTTGAGGCAAAACGCGTCGGGACGCCAGCCTACTATTTCTGTAACAAATGTTCAGTGTTCACGACCAGTGATCATTATTGTTTAGAACGTCAATCCTAAAATACTCTACCCTCACAGCTGAGGGGACAGGACTTTATGCGATGGACTAATACAACCCCTTTTTAAAATGTATCATTGATATGTAATATTGTATGTTATATGGCTGTTAATATAACTGAGAATACAGTCAACCTAATTGCCTGAAAACCCCAGCTTTTCTTGTTTTCTTTTCTCCACTATACAGAAAGAAATATTGATTATTTTTATAAAATAAAAAATGGCTGAAGGTCCGCCACCAAATTTTTAATTTTTCAAAAAGGTTTACATTTTACTACATTCAAAATGTTGATGTGCTTCACAGCCTCTGTCACTGCAGGAAAGGGAAGCTCGTAGTTGCTGAGGTGGTGACAAATCATCAAATCAAGTGAACTATCATGTAAGGGAATAAGTACCAGGATTGGGCACACTGGCATGGTGAAGATAATTTGTTTCAAGTATAAGAAAGGATACACTGAAACCCATGACCTGGACTCCATGCATACATTTTAGCAACTGAACATTTTGTATTTTTGTAAATCCAGCCCTGAAAATGATATCATTCACATACCTCACAATACAGTACAGCCTAGACTAACAGGAAAGAGTTGACTTGATTTTGACTTGATCAGTTTTATTATCACTGATATTTTCCTGACCCACCCTGTGACTAGGCAGTGAAAGAAAAAGCAGCACACTGATGAGCTTATCTCTTATGGTACTCACGTTATTAGCATGTTGCTTGCACTTCAGGACACCTTTTTGTGCTGCTTCCCTCTCACCCTCTCATTTGGAGCTGAAACTGACAAATAGTTATTTTCTGATAAGGTGCAAAAAACACCTTACTGTTTATTTTTTGTTTTTTTTTATTGCATTGTCAAGATGGTTTACCTTCCCTTTTTATCCCGAGGAGATTAATCCGACTTCCAGTTTAGACATCAATCACCAAAACACTGTGGATAAAAACTCCAATTGGACCATTCAACCAACACTATTGTTAAACAATAGCAAACAAACAATATGCTCTCCAACAATTTTGTTACAGTCTTGGGCATATTGCATCCTATGCTCAGATGATATATTTATAAATGTGAGCACTAATGTTGTAGCAGAATGATAATTTTGGACTGATACACTTTGTGGTAAAGCTCACTTGATATATGTAATTCATGACACATTTTTCAGTACAGTGAGCACATTACCCATATTACTGCTTCGTCTCAACAACACAATATTGTTGGTTGACCCACCAGGTCCACAGTACTATCGCTATTAGATTACAATTCATACAGGGTTGATTTATTTTGCTTTATTTGTACAATAAAGTCTATGCTTTCAAGATTACAAGTGCTGCAAAATACTCATATTAAAGCTGGGGCAAAATTTTGTCTTTAATATAAATCATGTTTTTTCTCATTTGTGCAAGTTCATTGGCTTTTACCTGTGGTTTAATTTTTTGTATCTATTTAAAATGCTTTTCTGCTACTCCCATCAACATCTAATGCCTAAAGCGTAACACAGATAAAAACTGTAAAATCACAAACTCTTCAATGCAATTTTAGGTTGCATTTATTGGTCAGTCTCCCAGTGAGACCACTACGGAAATAAACTGTCCTTCCTTTTTGTGTGTTTTTTTTCTTGCAAAACGGGGTTAAATGAGATGAAAACACTTTGCTGACATATTGCTTTCTTTCTGTCAACCCCCTTTGATAATATGCATATTTTATTTGGCTATAGCAAAACTTAGAAAGCTCTATAATTATGTGTCTTTATAAATAAATATATATATATATATATATATACACACACACACACACACACACACACACACACACACACACAGTTAGGTCCATAAATATTTGGACAGAGACAACTTTTTTTTCTAATTTTGGTTCTGTATATTACCACAATTTAATTTTAAATGAAACAACTGAGATGCAGTTGAACTGCAGACTTTCAGTTTTAATTCAGTGGGTTGAACAAAAAGATTGCATAAAAATGTGAGGAACTAAAGCCTTTTTGTTTAACACAATCACTTCATTTCAGGGGCTCAAAAGTAATTGGACAAATAACTCTTTTTCATGGGCTGGTGTGGGCAATTCCTTCATTATGTCATTAATAACAAACTAATGCATTCAGGAACTACATGTTAAGTTTAGCTTTTCATGCATACATTGCTTATTTCACCAGTCCAAACCAGAAAGGATAAACAGAACATCATATTATTCAATTCATTTTCATAAACTATTAAATTTTTTATTTATTTAGTGCATGAAAATAAAGTTGAAGTTTTATTATACAAACAAGAGCCACAAACTTGCATCTCAATCTGGGAATCCTACTTTCTTTAGAAGACAGTTAAATTACCATGGTTTTCATTGTGATATACAGCATATTTTGTATTCTTTGAGGTCACTGTCCCTGTTTATCAAATTAGTATCAGATATTCTTCCCTTAATATGATTATTTTTTCACTCTATCTACAAGGCGCCAATGTGTTACACAGCACTGTACATTATATAGGGGTTGCAAATGACAGAGAAATACAAACAATAGCACACAGTAGAGGACCCTGCCTAAAATAGCTTAAAATCTAAGAGTTACCATAACCATTCAAAGTTTATATATTGAGTGTAACTTATTATATAAACTTTGTCATTGGATGCAGCATGACACACATATTGCTCCTGGGAACACAAATATTACTCTTTGAATTAGCTGGTACTATAGTTTATTTTACTATATTATTTTGAAAAAAAGATGTATGCACCTTGTGTGAGGAACCGTGTTAAGAGGCAATTAGCTATACACATGTGCTAACAAGGATCATGCTAAAAGAAGGAAGCAAAGTGACATGAACTCATCGTTGTGCTGCAGTTCTGGATAACTGTCCTTGAAATTTTTGAAAAGTGTTTGCAAACAGATCTAATCCATCATGTCAAAATTCTTTATAGTGTCAGTTGAGAGCACAGATGTTTCATTTTTTTTAAATTTAGGAATGTTAGTAAAACTCATTGCATTTTAGTGTACACTGCTTATCGCTCTACCTGAGACATATCCATCGTGCTCTGGATAAAACAGATGTGGTATCATAGGTTTAGGTTTTCTATGTAAACTTAGTATGGCAGACCTTTTTATGTAACATTGTTTGAAAACTTTCAACAAATTGTTTTGATGTTAAATCAAGAGTTTATCTTTTAAAAAATAATCTTTTTAAATGAATATATTGAAAATTGTAATTTGAGAAATATAAACACATAAAAGACACAACTGCAGACATATAATTCCAAACACACTCAAGAATCCATCCCAAACTGACGGATGTATGGGCAATGTCAGATATGTTTTTTCCTTGCCTTCACAAATCAGATTAATAACTAACCTGCAAAGGGACATTTGGATTCCCATTTGATACTGCAGACCTGCTTTATTCTTTTTTCACATTTCATTTAACATTTGGAGGCCTTTCTTTGGAGTGTAATAAATAAAAAAAATATATTATTTGGAAAGATAAATACTTAACATGAATTCTATTGTTTATAATATTATTGCAAATAAAATTGGTAAAAATATGTTTTGTAGTCCATTTGACATTTTGAGTTTTATTATTAATACAGGTAGTGTCCAGGTATGAGATAGAGACTGTAGGTTTGTTCTTAAGTTGAATTTGTATGCAAGTCGGAACAGATACATTATTTTAATAAATGCAATGTTTAAAAAATGACAGATGTTTGTCTCAACAAATTATTCAACAGCGTGGTATCAGTTTCTGTATAAAATCCTCACTGTGAGTTATCACAAACAAAGCAAAAAAAAAACTTAATGGAGCCTAGACATTTATTAACTTCTGCATCAAGCTGTGCTTTGATATGCAAAAAGAAACAACTGCAGTTTGTCTTGGTCATTAAAGAGTTACAAGAAGTAAACATGCTCATATATACATTTATGTAGTCGACGTTTTGTCCTTCGGACATCGTATCGACCACAATTTCAAAAGACTATATAGATAACTCCCATAGTTTTACATATAATTCTCTCTTTTAATTTAGGTCTAACCAAAATAGGGAACCTGAAATGTGTCTTTTTGGGAATAAATCCACTTACACTGTCCACAGTCTCCACATGCAAGAGTTACAAGATGTAGCAAAAAGCTCAGTCCTTTCAAGTCTCCATCCTGCACGCGAGTAAGCAGGGAAGCACCGGTCGTATCTAGGAGTCGTCTGTATGTCGGATGCCCCTAACTCGGGGACTACCTGTAACTTCTATAATGAGCTAGTCATTATACATAATGGTATTTAAATGATTACTGCATAGTAGAATAAATAAAATGCACTTTATGACTTGAATATCATTTGCTTAGTTATTTGCATTACGTATTCCACAGAATGATTGGTAATAGACATGGATCCACGAGGAAAGGAAAACTTATTTTCTGATCTAGTGGTGGAGATGAATTCCCTTAAGGTCTTGCACCTGTACACTCCATGCAGACCGGAGCATTTTTTTACATTTCTGATATGGACCTGTTTATTCAGCAATAGTGCCATCTTTACATATGATACCAACAAGGCTTTCTTTTGGTGACAATATGTAACAAATACATATACCTACAATATACCCTTTTTTCCTCTTTGATAAATGATTAAAAATGAATTTTACTGTTGATAAAATAAATCCCCTCCATTGTAATTAGTAATACCACTTTAGTTATCCATGCTCCATCTGCCAACATAATTACATTGACAACCTCATATGTTGGTGTGCCAGATATCGCCCAACGTGTGACGTGAAGATGTCACCAGCCATCAGGTTTAAACTCAGCGACCATGGGACACATTGATGTCACTTTCTGTTTGGCCGAGCAGGAAATTAGAACGTTTGTTTCTGTTAAGTAATGGCTTTCCCCAACTCCTGCTAATATGCCATTCTCTTTCTGATATGTGGGACCGGACCTTACATTGTGGGAATACACATCTCATTGGAGTCATCAAACTTATGCAGTGCTCTTCATGCTAAATTGTTGCTTTAGTGAGTACACCCAGGGCATTTTGCATCATCAATCCTTATTCCTCATGGAGTAGTTATTTTGATCTTTTTTTCTGCAGCTGTCTGGGCTAATTTCATTGGAGGGTGCCCTATAATTAACATTCCACTTTATACCACTGGATATTACATGTACATACTGGCTCACATTTAGATTGTATGTGTTAATGAGTGTTAATATACCTACACACTACAACTACTGTAATATCATACATAAATAATTTCAGATTGGACTATGGTGTGATTTATTGTGAAGGAAAAAGCTAGATTATGTTTATTATTCATCAGCAGGACAATTTGACAAACTTTGTGTACGTTTTAGCTGGTTATAATGATTTAACTTGGCTGTTTGCATTTCCTGCAATTGATTTCCTGTTTTATTTTGTGCTATTCTTTTGTGGAGGGTTTTTTGCAGTGCTACTTATTAATTTTTTGGTCTTGTGTATGATCACTTTTCTTTGTGGGTACAGCTTTGGAAAAACAGTAGTGTCAGTATGGGAAATAGTGCTGGGAGTGAGAAACCTAACTTAAATTAACTTCAGTTGAATGGATGCTCAATACTCTTCCCTAGGGGCTAGGTTGGATACCATCCCTCTGAAATTGTTTTCATGTTGTTATTAAGGTCTTGATTCTTCTGACCACAGGACTAAGCTCCACTGATGCTCTACCATTATTATTGAGAACACTTATATTGACAGTTCCATTGGAGTGCTGCAGCTAGGCAAGGTGAATCCAGGAATATCAGAGTGAGGGTGGTGATGAGGTTATTGGGAAAGGGGAGAAGAGCAAGTCCCTCTCACTGTGTGACATGCTGTAACATAATATGCAACCATTTTCACTGTTGACTGCTCCTCTCCCAGTAGAATGTGGATTATTCCCTGTTCCATTAATTAGTTCAATAATTAGTTAATTCTGGGATAAGAGTGGAGAGTGTCTGGAAATGAGTGCCTCTCACTGCTGAGTACTTTGGGCACCATAACAGGAACTAGGCCTTATATTTCATAACTCTGTGGTCACACCACTGGCATAATTACTTTTCTTGGGCTTCTAGGTCTGCCTGTGCCTCCCTGATGATTTGTTTGGTAACTATTATACATTTTTATGTTTTCTTGATCAAGTTAAACCTTTTATAGTATACATCAGTGATACTTTTTGAATGTATGGTTTTGTATTGTTATTATTATTATTATTATTATTATTATTATTAATATTAGTTGTTGAAAATACTTTTTTTATCTTTTCAGATTAGCTTTATATGTGTATGAATATTTACTGCATGTAGGAGCCCAGAAATCTGCACAGACTTTCTTGTCAGAGGTAAGAAGTTTATCATCATATAATACTTTGGCTTAGCCTAGCCTGTGCATACTGAAAGATTATTTTTGTAAGTAAAACAAATTGTTGATTTAAATAAATTATTAAATATTCAAAAGATGTGAAACTACAATTATTCCACAGTAGAGTTCTGATATGATTCTCAAAAAAAAAAAAATAACTCAATATCATGAGACTACACTTTTTTAGGGGCAACCCTTTTTTCATATCGCTTGATAAAATAGCTTCATAAAAATGTAACATGGAGTTTTTTTTCCAATGATGTACAATTGCTTTACCATCATAATAAAAAAGAAGACCAGTACGATTTGAGTTAGGGCCCTCTCTAACTGACCCAAGGAGGCAGAAATGTACTGGCCCAAAAAGGCAGAAGTTTATGTAGAAATTCTGCATTTTTTGACAATTTTAGGAATTATGGATGAAGTCCAAAAGGATGATTGGTCTGTGTATTCCTGCAAGGATCCAATATATGATGCCTAAAATTGGATAGGACAATCTCTTGCCGAAATCAGTTGTTGAAAGGGACAGTTCTATATGTTCTCCCTGTCCAATGGGGAATAACGTTGATACACTTGGATGTACAGATACAGTCATGAAGAGCTTAGTTGTAAGGAACAGTCAATTATAGAGAGTTTTAAGGGTATACATTTGGTTTTCCTTAAAAAGCTATGAAATGGAAAACAAAACTAATATGAAAAAATAATTGTAAGTTTTTTTCTATTTTGTGTTACCTAACTAGACTAGGAGTCATTGTTTCTCAAGTTTACTTTGTAGCTGTACTGAAGAAATTGATAGGAATAAATGTGTACAAATTTTCTTACTGTGAATAATTTCATATGTACATTTGAATCAGTGTACTGCAGTGCTTTATTTCTCATAATTGTAAAGCCCACTTTACTTTAAAAGAAAGTGGTGTTTTTTTAATCCCTGATGAAAGTTGGTGGTATGATACATTGATATATGTTGTGGTACACATTAGCATTATTAAATGTCCTCAGGTATAGAGCCATTTCTTTTTTTTTAATTTTTGGTTTAAATGTAAAGAACACATCAACACTCCAATGAACTCCAAATACAAAGGGGTTTAAGGGTTCCTTAAAAATGTTCTCCATGTATTGGAGATGAAATGGTAAATAGACCATACATATATTTTTTTTTTTACAAAGTGCAAGGCTGCATAAGTGTTTTCACTTACAAGTGTATCTCCCGAAATCACTGCTCAATTAGCTATCCTGCTTATTTATTACCAAATTGAAAGTTTGGGGCTACATATAGCCCCGTGCAAGTTTCAACTGTCTCAGATAGTAAATTCTGACAGCTTCTGCAGTGAATTCACACAGAAGAAAATATATATAAAGTAAATAATAATAAATAACCAAAAAAGTAAAAAAATAAATAACAAGCCTATTTGTTGTGATCAAAAAATCATAGCCTGACTTGTCTTCTTGTAACTCGAAACTTTCATTGTTTTATCTAGGCACAATCATCTTGTTCTATTTTATAAATAATTATGTTTTAATAAATCACATTTAACAGTACATATGGGAATAATACTCAGAACCTCAGTTATGTGATTTTTATGTTAAATGGTGTTTTACTAATGTTAGTGCTGGCACATGGAAGAGATTAAAAGGAAACATTCGGGTCACATCTTATCCAGATGTTTAAGATAAATGTATTACGCCCTCTTTTTGTCCTAAATCCTGTCTAATGCATCAGTATTGCAATTGTTATATAAGGCGAATATCTCTCCATCTGTGAATGTGCAATACTGCATTTACAGGAACATACTTTACTGTACATACAGCATATTGCTAGAATTGTGATAAACTATATTGGCAGGCTATGAAGATTGCAGTTTATTTATTACTGCTTGCTTTGCCAGTTTGCCGTGTACTTCAGTCCTAAATGCTATTAAATTCAATTCTGAGACTTTCACAGCTTTGCCAATACCCACAGCCCTGTCTGGCATGTTTTTTCTCTGCTGCAGTTAACTAACATTAGCAGGTTTTCCCCCCACCCCCAGCCTGTGATTGGACACTGAGATGAGAATCAGCTGACTCCACCTGTTACCCTGCCCTTTTCCCCACTGCAGTCAAACCAGTTGGTTCCTTATGCTTTTTTTGCTTTCTTAGGTATGAGAAGGACGCTAAAAATAGGTATTGATATTGCTTGCAATAGATATTTGAATGTAGTAACAATAACAAAACTTAATTTATTTGTGTCTTCTATATTTAGTTGGAGCTAAGTTTAGGTTTTTCCCACCTTCTTTATACATTTCTACACTGGAATGCTAATTACAATTTCAAACATCATATTTCAATATAGTCAATCCTATTTACATTTAGTTAGTTTAGTGAATGTTGTGAACAAGCTATTGTTGCAATTTTTTGGATGGGTGAAGTCAGCAAAAATTTGCCTTAATCACTAAGCTAAGTAAAATATGTCCCATGCAAGATAGGATTTCACTTTACTATGTTAACGGCCTATATTCCTTTCTTTTATTACACAGCTCAAAAAAAAAAAAAAAATTTCATTTTCCAAGGATTTTACAATATATTTAGGGTATTTCAGGTCTGCTAAATCCAAAAATGACATCAGTTTTATTGAATTAGCTTTAGTTCTTGTGATACAGGAATTGGATTAGACGATTTTTACCAACAACAAATGTTAGCAATAACATAATATTATCAATTTTTATTGACACCAATGTTTTGCATTTATAATAAATGTAGCAATATTTTCTGGAACGTTCATTTGCCTTCTTTTTATTCATACATTTTCTTTTTTTACATAAATATGAGTTCTTACCCTAATGTATTTTGCTACATTTGTGGTGAATATTCTCAGCAAAAAACAGAGAAGAAACATTACAGAATTTGTGAAACAAGCGTATCTTGCATATTTTGGTATAAAACTGGGGAACCAAGATAACTATTGGGCTTCTTATATGGTATGCAAAACTTGTGTAGAGTGTCTACGTCAGTGGAGAAACGGAAAACTGAAAAGTTTGAAATTCGGTGTACCTGTGGTATGGCAAGAGCCCAAAAATCATCATAATGATTGGTATTTTTGTGCTGTGAATATAAAAGGTTTCAATCGTTACAAGAAAAACAAGTGGGAGTACCCTGATTTGGAATCAGCAAGACGACCTGTGTCGCATGGTGCTGATGTTCCTATACCAGTGTTCACTACAATCCCTGATATTCCTGTATCCGATATGGAGGATATACAGGGGTTGGAGTGTAATCCAGGACTTAGCAGTGGAAGTGAATATGAAGGAAGTTTTTCATAAAATCAGCAATAGTTATTATAATAATTATAATAATAATAACTGAATAGTTTATTACGTAAGTCTGTTAAAACAAGCACCGGAACTTTTAGCATCCAGGCTAAAAGAAAAGAACTGTCTGAGACTGGAAGTTAAAATAACAGTTGATAGGACTAGAGATGTGACACTCCTACCATATTTCAGTGAAGATGGAGACTTTGTGTACTGTTGTAACATCCCTGAACTACTAGCCCAAAAGGGAGTACCAGAATACCGAGCAGAAGACTGGTGGCTTTTCATAGACAGTTCTACTTGAAGTTTGAAATCTGTTTTACTGCTTAATGGCAACTGCTATGCATCAATTCCAATTGGTCACTCAACAAAATTTAAAGAAGAATATGAAAATATCAAAACTGTTGTACAAAAGCTTTGCTATCATAAACACCAATGGTCCATATGGGTTGATTTAAAAATGGTAAACTTCCTACAGCAAAGTGGATACACAAAGTACCCATGTTTCATCTGCTTGTGTTATAGAAGAGCAAAACAGGATCACTGGAAAAAAGTAACATGGTCTCCAACGGAAAACATGAAAAAAGGTGCAGCGAACATCATTAACGAGCCAATGATTGACAAGAAAAAATCATTCTCCTTCCACTACACATAAAGTTGGGATTAATGAAGCAATTTGTTATAGCTCAGAAACAAGGATGGTGATTGCTTCAAATACATTTGCAGATTCTTCCCTGGATTGAGTACTGAAAAATTAAAAGCAGATATCTTTAATAGACCCCAGATTCAGAAAACTAATAAATTATTCAAATTTCACAAGTTACATGACTGATACTGAAGCTTCTGCCAGGCATAGCTATGTCATGGTTCTCAAGAACTTCTTGGGTAACCATAAAGCACAAAATTATGAAGATCTTGTACAAAACTTGCTCTTGAACTTTAAATAAGTGGGTGCTACTATGAGCATAAAGGTACATTATCTCCATAGCCATTTGCAAAAATTTTCAGTAAACCTTGACGATTTCAGTGAGGAACAAGGGGAGAGGTTCAATCAAGATATAAAGGAGATGGAAGAAAGGTATCAGGGCAGATGGGATAGACACATTATGGCAGACTACTGCTGGAGCCTTCAACGTGATTGTCCTGATCATCAGCATAAAAGGAAATCATACATACTGAGTTTTTCAATGACTTCTTTGTGATTAGTTCTGTGAATATACTAAATATAGAATATATTGAAATTAAGTATTTAAAAAATTTAATTTTGTTTACGTAGGCAAATCTAATTTAATTTTGCTTAATTTTCATGTTTCATTAGTTTTCTATGATGTTATTATTGAGGTCATTATTTAAAAAACTAGAGCCAATTTAGCAGTACCATATATTAACCAGTACCATATATGGAATCTGTGCTTCAAACATAACCTAAAACGATAATCATTTGTTTGGCAAGAAAATGTTTGTTGACAAGTGTTTTCGGTAACCCCATTGCGGACAATCACAATCACCCTTGTAATGGGCATTTTGGGTCCCTTACTAGTTCATTCTAGTAACCAAGCTTTGTTGAATGCTTAGGCCTTGATTCATTGATCCTTGGTAATCAAGTTTAGTAAATTCAGTGGCCCTGATTCATCAATGAAATCCGAGCTCGCTGGACGCGCGTACTTTCATCAAGTGCTTGGATGTTATGCATTGATGTGACTTTGTAATCCTCATTATTGTTAGTTTCATCTGTTGCTGCAATGTTTTTGTGCCTGGTTTGTAATGCCAGTTTGGGTAGTTTATCAATTGTTCAGCAATGTGTCATTTTTTCAAGCTCGCCAGTGTAAAGCTGCCGGAGATGCCCGGCTCCGGCCGCGAGCTCATTCAGTTGCTGAATTGCGCGACGGCTTACGATTTCGGATCACGAATACGAATGCGCGAGCGAGCTTCCGATTTTGCTTGATGAATCAGGGCCAGTATGTTTTCCTTTTCAGTTTAAAAATAGGAGAAGAGTTATTAACCATAAAATGTGCTAAATTTTCTTACGTTATAAAAGAATTTAAATCTAATTTTTAAAAAACGCTGGCATGCACTATTAGGACAGAAGAGACTTTTAAATCTCTTCTGTCAAACATGATTCCTCTAGCCTGTCTGCACTCTGTTTTGTTATGTGCAGCTCAGGCTATAGTCCGCGCATGAATCTGTGGCAGGACAAAGTAACTCCCCTGCACATCAGCAAAGGTTATATCACCCCAACACATTGGACTCTGAACCTGGAAGAAGACCAAGTGGAGATATAAGTACGAGAGACCACGGAGAGCATCTGTTCTGAAGTTGAATGTGATTGTAATGCAGTGACAAATATAAATATCCATAATCAAATGTATGCACCATAGTGTAAAGGGTTGAATAACATACTTGAAAAGTGTTCAGAGGAATGAAAAGATAAGGTAAAACAGATACAAAATAAAGCAAATTATATATATATCAGACATGCCTTGTGTTCCAAAGTGTAAATGGTCAAAAAACCTAAATAGCTAATAGACATTAATGGCTAAAGAAAAACTGTAAAAGCCTCATCATCATGACATCACTGTTTTAGTGCAATAGGTGACAGATGTGCAACAAAATGTCTTTTGTATGGGTCTTTTATCACTTAGATATGAATTTGTTAATTGCAGTACAACATTTGCACATTTCTTAAGTGACCTTTTTGAATCTGGTATTTACAGAACTCTTTAGTGAGTATCCTTGTTTCAGTTATGTTGTACTTTGTAGACAAAATATTTTGCAATTAGTTCTAAAGAGGTAACCATTTTTCTGTAGGCATAATTTTTCAAATGTTTCTGACAGGGTCATACAAACGGATTTTAGCTATAATCCTCAATATAAAAATATTCAGTTCATCGATTGATTTCTCCTTGAATTCTCCTTTGTTAACTCATGTTACTAACCACTGTATGTAGATTCCTGCATTTTATTTTGCAGAAATTTGCATTTGTCTTTCCAAAAAATATGCAGTGGACGGTGATTAGCAGCAGTTGATAACATGGGGAACATCCTATGAGTTTGACATCGTAAAACACTGGAAAAGACCTCATGCAGTACTATTTGTAGTTTGGGCCATGTCCTTGATCAAAATTTACTTCCTGAAGAAGCCATGTTGTCTGGCAGATATATTTAAATCACAAAAGTGGCATAATAGAATTATATACTGGGATGTGTTAGTGAATTTCATATGCAACCAACTGCAGAATATTTGTTGTGCTTTTTAAAACAATATATCATTGTGTGAAATATATAAAGCATATCATAAATACAGTCATGAAACATATTATTGTAGATTTGAACTGTTAACTCTGGTGTAGATTAAATAAAGAAAGCACAAAAAACACTAACTTCCTTGACCCAGACACGACTTATTTTTTGTTTAATTATTTTGTCACAAAAAAGGTCATGTAGCAGCAAAAATATAATAATATGATATTCAATAAAAAAAAGAGAACTGGAAAGTCTTCTTTAAAAACATTGACGAAAAGTAACATTTATGTCACTAAAACTTTGTTTAAAAAAATTGCGCCAGAAAATCTCAAGCTACTAAAGGTGTAAACTTTTGGGATGACTAAGATCCCTTCGGTCTGTGTAACTTTAAGCCTTTCTGCATTAATCAATGGTTAACACCACTGTGCAATACTTTACTACACTACTGCTTTGATGGGAAAAATGTCACTTTGTGGAAAACATATTTATATTGTCATTACCAAAAACCTTTCTGTAGCTACTGATCAAAAGTACCTTAAAAATTTTTTGTCTATGCTTTTGCATATTTTTTAAATATCTTGCTTGATGGGCTTGATTCATTTTAAGCTGCAGCATTTCAGTGTGATTGAGGTTAGGACAACTGGGTGAATTAGTAATGGAGAAGGATCATTGCATTCTTGCATATTATAACCTATTGATCTAGAGAGAAGGATCAAAGTGTTCTTGTATATCATAGACTTTTGATCTAGAGTGTCCAGTTGAATCCAGTTACATTTTGTGTGGTAATAGTTAAATATACTATTTATTATAAGTCAGAAACAATTTTAGATGATATATGAATCAAGTTTTTTTGCAATCATTTTCTGCTCATGATTGTAAAATAACGTGAAGTGATAAATGTACCTAGAAGAAACAATCTGCACAATTGTTGCGTTCTGCTACAGAAAAGACCCATTAAAATTTGCTTTCTAAAGGTGTAGAAGTTACCTTCCTGAAGCCTTCTAAAAACCTAGAAACCTACTTGTATTGAAAATTCTTGTTGTAGTTTTTGTGTTAAAATTGGTATACGATAGTGTTCTGTTAGAGGTCTCAATGTTGCATCTTATTCAAAATGTCTTTCAGCCAATCTAGAGACACAAATTATTATTATTATTATTATACAGTATTTATATAGCGCCATCATATTACGCAGCGCTGTACAAAGTCCATAGTCATGTCACTAACTGTCCCTCAAAGGAGCTCACAATCTAATGTCCCTACTATAGTCATATGTCATTAATATAGTCTAAGGTCAATTTAGGGGGAAGACAATTAACCTAACTGCATGTTTTTGGGATGTGGGAGGAAACCGGAGTACCCGGAGGAAACCCACGCAGACACAGGGAGAACCCGCAAACTCCATGTCATATTTGAAATTTTGGTTTTGTTAACACACTTGATGTCTGCTCTTCTAGAATAATGATCTCTTGGATGGATTTATTAAAGCAGAGAAGTAAATGTTACTAATGAAGGATCAGTTAGAAGTCCTACTAATGATTACTATACTATGCTTTACAGATCATTATAGTCCATTACCACACTACAGTGCACTTGCCAAGGTGATCATTTGCTAAAGAGCTGGACAAGTTTTAGGCAGCAGGTCAATGAAACTGCTAATCCAGATGCATGTTTTTCCATTTGGTCTTAATCCCTTCCTGCTGCTTCTAGGCAGAAATTATTGATACTAAGTGGCTGTTCACTCATTATAATTGAGGAATGAATCATTTAAATTGCACTTCAACTAATTTGGGATTTGCAAGATCTCCTCTGAGTGCGTGGATTCATTTTAATGGAATGCAAGCCAAGTGATACACAGGCAGAACAAAGGTACAACAAATGTCAGGATGCAGTTTTTATGGTAGTGTGACTGTTGACAATCTGTAGGCATGACGTAGATGTGAAGCAATTCTATGTAAATATTTAATCAATAACAGTTGTACAGTTGTAATAATGTCAAAGTATACATAGATTTACCTATTTACTAACTTTGCATGTAATGAGTTTTCATGGAACATTTTATGTAGTATATAAAAATACCATAAAGAAACATACTAGGTATGCAATGATCTGGATAAATGAGAACCTTCACTGGCAACATAAAGGAAACAATCTTGAATATACTATACAAGGCTAATGAAACCTGATAAAACTAAATATTTGTATAGGAAATGTAATGCTTTGATTTCTGTCTTTTTAACTTTACATACTATATTCACTGGCAGAGTGGAAGCTATACAATGGCATGCTTAATGGAGTGAGAATCTTTCACTTGTATATACTATATTTTATTACTTTTTTATTTTGTTGTGAAGTTTCTAAAATTACATTGTATATCAATATCTCCACAAATCATATACAACTGTAGAAACATTTCATTTTTAAAAACAGATTTTGAACAAATTACTTCAAAGTAAAGACTTAAAAAGAAATCATACAAACAGAGTTTTTCAATGACTTCTTTGTGATTAGTTCTGTAAATATACTGAATATAGAATATGTTGACATTAGGAATTTCAAAACTTTAATTTTGTATACATAGGCATATCTAGTTTAATTTTGCTTAATTTTCATGTTTCATTCATTTTCTATGATGTTATTATTGAGTTCAATATTTCAAAAACTACAGCCAATCTAGCAAAACCAATACCATATTTGGAATCAGTGCATCAAACATAACTTAAACCAAACATAACCTAAGACCAACATGTCTACTAATTGGTGTGTTTAGATGTCCTTTCTGAAATAAATAAATGTGTTCATAGATTCTATTTTCCCATGGCTGTTTGGTCTTTCCTACATAGAACTGATCACACTTACAGGTGAGCAAGTATACCGCTGCTGATGTTTGGCAGTTAAAACATATTTAGAATACTGAATTGAACCATTTGGAAGTATCTTTTCTTTGTTTTTTATCCATCCACTTACATTGGTTATAGTGTTCACACCGAAAGGTACCTAGTACACTGTCTACCCTAATAGGTTGTTCACATAGATGACTATGAACTAGCCTATCTCAGAGGGATTTGGCCTATCTGAATGTAATTGTAGGATCCTTTGAAACATATTTAGAGAAGACATATAATGTTTCTCAAAGTTTGATTTTTGTTAGTATATGCAGATTGTGGTTTCATTTTAGGAGTAGGAAACAACAGATTACTTCTATCTTTTTCTTTGACTTTCTGATTTTTTTGCAGAACCTTTAAGTCTTAGTCTATATTGTAATATGAATGTGCTTCAAATTCACAACTATTCTCATCCAAGCGTATTTGTCTAAGCCGCAAATATTGGCTATAGGGAATACTGTGTACTAATGAGTGAGGATGGAATCTCTTGGCATGTATGATTGTATTGCCAGCTGTAGATTTTCTATATAGGTTGGTCGATAATGTATTAATTAAAACTATAATTGCACATCATTTACACAACTGATGTTATTTAGCAATTTGTATTTGTGGATATTACTAAATACAAACTACTAAAAGAAAGTTGAGAAAGTGAATATACAAACATGTATATTCGATCAAAAATGGTAAAGTCATGACCTCCTTATACCATCACATGGGAACAAAACATAATTACAGTTTAGATGAATTAAAGTTTTTAGTTTTAGAATGGGTAAAACATGATCCCAGAGGAGGGTAGATCCATTATTAACGCAAAAACAAAGTAAATGGATTTAAAATTTGAAAGTGATGGTGGACGAAGGTCTAAATAAAATGATAAACTTTAAGTCTTTCTTATTCAGTACTAAAATCTATTTTTAGACAATAGAATGTTTCACCTGCCTTATATGATTAATTGAGATATTGGTATACGTTAGGCCTTTACTTTGAAGTATTTTGTCCAAAATCTATTTTTAAAAATGAAATGTATCTTCTGTTGTATATGATTTGTTGAGATATTGGTATACGATGTAATTTTAGAAACTTCACTACAAAATTAAAAAAAAAAAATAATAAAAAATATAATTAATAACACTGCACAACAACAATTTTGCTACTGGGAATAACCCATGTGATTGAGTGTGCTCATTCCAAACCTGAACTCGGAATTTGCCTATCATATACAGATTTTACGTTATAGGTGTGATATAGCTGTTCCAATGGTCAATAATTGGGTAATGTATTTTTACCTGAGAACATTATAACCGTTGCAGCTACCACTATGCCTACTGTGGCCTCAGGTGAATCATGTCCTCTGGTGGCATGCATGTTCCAGCAACAGCTGGGCATGTCTGGGCATGTTAGTGAGCTGATATCAGAAATAGTTATATAAGACGAGATGGACAAAGGGCTTGTCTCTAGTAACCATCCTATTGGATAGTACAGCTAGGCCATAGTAAGTCTGTTTTGAGCTAAAGATGAGTAGGCGCAGTTGTGTTAATTTTTGCTACATTTGTGGCAATTATACCCCTTGTAAACAACGCAAGAACCTAACCAAGAGGGTGAGATTTGCTAACAAGTATTAGTTTAGATGTGAAATTGGAGATCAGGAATAAAGCTGGGCACCTCATATCTGGTGTTAGGTGTGTTACGTTGGCCTAACACAATGTTTGAATGGGAAAAGGAATAAAATGCCTTTTGCTGAGCCTATGGTTTGGCGTGAGCCAAAAGACCATCAATCGAACTGCTACTTCTGTATGAGTAAAATTGCTGGGTTTTCAAAGAAGACTAAGTCAAAAATCGTCTATCCTGATTGTGAATCTGCTCTCAAGCCAGTGCCACATGATGCAGAGAATCCAGTGCTAGTCCCACATACATCTGTTGTTACTGACAGTGACATATCGGATGAGAAACAGGAGGATGATGTCGATTTTAATGAATGTTATGAATCCCAATTTGCAGAGGGTAAGCAACATTTTATAAGCCAATCAGATTTAGATGATCTAGTAAGGAACCTGTCTTTGTCAAATAAGAAGTTTGAACTGTTAGCCTCCTGATTAAAGGAGTGGAATTTGCTATAAAAAAGAACGAGAACTTCACACTTTCATGATGGTCACACAAGGTTCGCAGGTTATTACAAGCTGGAAAACGACATTTGCTTCTGTACCGACGTGAGTGGTCTGATGATAGAGTTAGGTTGCGCATACATACCAGAGCAGTGGAGATTGTTCATAGACTCGAGCAAAACAAGTTTGAAAGGCGTATTGCTGCATATAGGTAACAAAAAACCATCTGTTCCTCTTGCTCATGTCAAGGTAATGAAAGAGACATACAATTCCATGGAGGTCATTTTGAAATTGATTAACTATTCATAACACAAGTAAAACGTTTGTGGTGACCTGAAGGTGGTGGCACTCCTTCTTGGCCTGCAATTGGGATATACAAAATATATGTGCTTTCTGTGCCTGTGGAATAGTAGTGATGACAGCAACCATTACAAAGTGAAAAAATGGCCACCAAGACCTGAACACACTGTTGGCCAATAAAACGTGAAGCACAAATCATTCATTGATCCACAGAAAGTTTACCTTCTGCCACTTCATATTAAACTTGGATTAATGAATAGCTTTGTCAATGCAATATATCGTGATGGTATGGGTTTTCAGTATCTGAAGGACAAGTTTGGAAAAGTTATAACAGTTGCTAAACTGAAAGCAGGCATTTTTTCTGGTCCCCAAATCTGCAGTTTGATGCGTGATGCCACATTCAGAGACAAACTCAACCCACTTGAACTTGCTGCTTAGGATTCATTTGTGCTAGTTGCACAAAACTTTCTGGGCAACCAGTGAGCTAAAAACCATGCTGAACTTGTGATTTAACAGCTAACAGCATACCATCAACTGAACTCGTGATCATGCTAACAGCATACCATCAACTTTGCAGCTGAATGTCACTTAAAATTCATTTCTTACATTCCCATCTGGACTTCTTCCCACAAAATTTGGGTGATGTAAGTGATAAACAAGGGGAGAGGTTCCACCAGGACATTTCTGTTAATGGAAACAAATAATCATTGAAAAAGAAAGAAAAGAATGCCAGGGTGTTTTAATTGCGGCAAATGTATTGAGTAAAATTTTCAAATTGTGCATATAGCTACAGTTTCAAAAAATTAAAGTGTTATTGGTCCTCCCTACTACACAATCTGGGGGGGGGGGCAGTGCGCATGCGCTGTAGGATCGCGCATGCGCTGAGGAGAGAGTGAAATACTTCCGGCCTTACCTCTTTACCTCTTACATGCTCTTATTAAACCCCGCCATGCAAATTCTTAATATGGTTTTCTATGACACCAGTAGACAATACAATTTGAAAAGAGAGCTGAGTGGATACGTAGTAGAACTATACAGGATGATACATAAAACAAAAAGGTACTGGGTCATAGTAGACATACTTAGTATATGTGCATGAAAAAAGTCTAAAAGTATGTGTGAACTGCTCATAGCATCATTACATAAGAGGGTCAGTCAGTACATTGAATACATTTCTAATGACATATAAACGTCATGATGTAAGAGATAGATAAAGGACAGAAGATCAGTGGAGTGAATAAAGTGTTATAGTTTAGGAAGGAACGGTTTATAACAACTCAGCATACCGTTAAGTCTGGGATGTTTTGTTGCTTGCAAGGTTACAATCCATTTGAACTGTCTGTAAGAGTTGTGTGTCAATGTCACCTCCCCAAGGACTGGAGGGGACATGTTCAAGACCAAAGATACTAATACCTTGGGGATCAAAATTGTGTTTAGTGGCCATAGGGTAGCCTAATGAAGTATTGATTATGCTATTGGTTATGGCATAAATGTCCTCATAGATTCGTTTCCAAAAGGGTCTTTTGGTTTTTCCTACGTAAAAAGCACCAAATGTGCATGAGATCATATAGATTAGTCCTGGTGATGTACAGTCCATATAATGTTTCTGGCGGTGTGTTAGCCCATTTGGAAGGAGTACACTCATCTTGTCCACATCTGAAGATGCCTCTTGTGTTATATCTTGAAGGAGTATCAGAAGAGAAATGAATTGACCAGTTGGTCTTTAAAGGATGGTGCTTTTCTACATGTCAATTGTGGTGTGTGTCCTATGTATTTATTAGCCAATCAGTCGGCTTGTAGTATGTGCCAGTTTTTTGGCAAATACTCTGAATGGATTTGTGTTGTTGGTTAAAGGTAGTGAAATGTTTTGTCTAAGGAACAATTTCATCTTATGCGTAAATACTGGCTATAGGGAATGCTTCCAACAAGTGACTGTGGGTGAGTCTCTTTGCGCATGCAAAATTGTGTTTCCTGCTGTGGATTTCCTTTAAAAAGAAGTGGTGATTTTATTTTCATTTGCTGACAGATAAATATACATCCAGAAAAGGGAGACTATAGTTATTGGATTTTGTGAATAATTTGACTAATCAGTTGGGTAGGACCTGTCCAGAACATCAGGATGTCGTCTATATATCGTTGCCATGGAAGAATGTGGGGACCAAAACAGGTATTAATTATTAATGATAATTAATAATTAATGATGGTAAAGAGCTCCCTCTCCCATTCGCCAAAATATAGGTTCGCGTAGGTGGGGGCACATTTGGTCCCCATGGCTACACCCTGAGTCTGGAGGTACATGACTCCATCAAAGGTGAAGACATTCCTTTCGAGGATGTATCTGAGTAGTACCAAAATGAAATTGTTTTCCTTGGGTGTCGTTGGTCGGTGCCTAGATATGCATTGAGCAATAATAACAATTCCTTTTTCGTGTGGTATGCTAGAATATAGCGCTTCCACATCTAAGGTGATTATTGTGGTGTGGGGAGGTAATTGTAGATTGTTCTTGGACTTGAGTAACTCAATAGTTTCTTTAAGGAATGAAGGCATCTGGGTTACTAGTGGTTGAAGGTACGCATCCACGAGTTCACTGGCATGCAATGCAATCGAATGGATACCGGAGACTATTGGCTGTCCAGTAGGGTTCAAAAGAGTCTTGTGATTTTTGGACAAGGTGTAAAATGTAGGGATCAAAGGATGTTTAATGAATAAATAGGTCTTTTGTATTCTTTTCTATGATATTTACCATATATCACATTATCACAATATTTACTCCCTTATCGGAAGGTTTGATCACAATGTCTTTGTTTCTTTTGAGGTTGAGTATTGCTTTTTTTTTATGGCTGAAGTGAATCTGTATGTTGGATTAACTTTGTTAAGATTGGTATTAAGTATGTCAGTGGTAACATGGTCAACGAAAAGTTTTATACGTGGATTTAAAAATAGTTGCACGAAATAGCTTGATTTAGTTTTTCTTGAGATTTCTGAGATTCTCATCAGAGGTTTTTTTTTTAGTAGATGTCTGCTCCTGTGGGTCATTAGGTTTGTTTTCCATAAATAATTGTAGAAGGTCTTTCAGGACTTTGAAGTCCTCCATTTTCAAATCCTTGCAGGTATTCAGTGTATTGGTTTAAGTATCTTCTTTGGCAGGGTTATACATACAACTAAGTAGTAGGTTACGGGCAAACAAATTTATGTCTTTGAAAATCTCAAACTTATCATAGTTATTGGGAGGGTAGAAGGAGAAGCCCATATTTAGGACCTCCCTCTCTACCTCCGACAATTGATGTTTTGAAAGGTTTATAATTTCTAGGCTTCCTGGCTTTTGTTGTTTTTCTGAAGGAATTGATCCATGGAACTTTGCTTCGGGATTGGTGATGGGATTTGAAGTTGTAATTGGCCTAAAAAAAATTTGAAATAAAATTGAAAGTAAAGGAAGAGGGTGGCGGTATGTGGCTGATAGCCACAGATGCAGGTGGCTGGGTAACGGGGGGATAGTTGAAGAGCTTGGAGATTGAGCATGACATTGGCATTGGTAGGTGTTTGCGGATCAGGTTTAGGTGATTCCATAGTGTAGTTGAAGCCATGACGGGAGGGGTGCAAGGCTGTTGATAGTACAGTTGGAAAGGATGAGTAGTTGGGTGGACTCGGCAATGGAAGGCCTGTTGGAAGAGGCAGATTACTGGGAGGTAGCCTGGATGGTGGATTAGGCTCCAAAGATAGACCAGTGGATTGTAGAAATTCCCTTCGGACCCATGTTGGATGGTAGGTTCTGATGTAGAGCCAAATGTATCCAGATTGGATACTCTTTTCGGTTCCAGGGAAAGTTCATAATGGTTGCTCTTGTATCTTTATTTTCCTTTTACAAGTGATTCCGCAATGCAAAAGAAAGAGGAAGAAAAGAGACTGTTTGGGGGGATGGGTTGGGGGGGCTGTAGGAGCGGGGAAGGTTGGAATTAGGTGGTGGTTTGTTGATGTAAGCGGGCAATTGGTTGGTGTGGTCGAGTTCCATTTATAGGCTTTTTTATGAAAGACCATTTTTCTCTTTGAAGTTTCTTATCATTTATGTTAAAAATTGTAGTATTGAAGATTTTTTTTTCAGATTGGTGAGTTTGTCCTGAAAGTTGGTGGAGCTGATAAAAGTTATGTTGTGGTTTGCAGGGTTTGTAGTTTCACATCCACTCTAGTGATGTCCGATTCATATTATGTAATCAGGACCCTTCCGAGCATCGGTTCAGGGCATCTTCCCACTTGTCCTTGATCAGTTCTATATTTTTCACGTTGGGAATTTGTATGCGGAGTCTGAAGGGTTTGCATTTTTTGATTATATGTATTTAATTTATCCTCTTTTTTTCCACTCCATTCTGACTTAAATTTTTGTCTCTCAGTTTATCACTGCTACTCTTTTATATACTTACCATTTAAATAGGACTTTCTCCACCACTTTGAAACAAGCAGTATGTTAATTGTATAAGTAAATCTTCCCAACTACGGTCACTACTTGCCATTTTATTACTATCCACCAATTTCATATATACTTTACTCTTTATTCTTATCACAGCAAATAGCAAGTTATTAACTTTTCGCACTTACTAACAAGAATATATATTATATATCCTAACAAAAATGTCCCCCTTTTTACCTCAGACATAACGTGGTGTCACTACTTGTGCACCCGCTCTTTTTGAAACATCTCTTCCACTATTAGCCTGAGTAAGTACTCTGACGTCTTTATGATAATATATATAATGTAATTATTGTGTTATACACTCTAATATTTTTCTCTTTAAATTTAACTATGGTCTTATACCACATACAGTTTCAGTCAGATCTATCAATTTTTTGCCACAAACATTGTATTGTTTAAATTTGGTTTCAATGACATGTACAGTGGATTATGCAAATTTTCACATATATTGTATTGCTCCAATTCATACTACTACACTTAGATCCTTCATACCCTCATTTGCATCGCATAGTGACTACTACTATCTAAAACTCACTGGACAAGCTATACTATGTTTTTGGTATAATTATTTAAGTTAATTATAATTATATTCAATTATGTATGTGTATCTAATATGTTTATATGCAGTCACTGAACAAACGCACTCCACCAAGTCCCCTGAGGAAGCCCTGAGAGGCGAAACGCATCGGTACATAAGACGTCTAATTGTTATAACTCCAGTAGGAACTCATTGTCTAGTTCATGGTCTCGTCCCCCTCCAACAGATTGTGACAGTGAGATTGTGATTGAGGTAGTGGGGAAGACCAATAACACTTTAATTTGTTGAAACTCTAGCTACCGTATATGCACAATTTGAATATTTTACTCAATACATTTGCCGCAATTGAAACACCCTGGCTGTCTTTGCTTTCTTTTTTCAATAACTATTTATATCCAACAGGGTAGGCAGCCTAAGATCTTTTACTGAGATTATTGATTAGCACTTCTCTTCCAATATTGTTATGGAATAAGATCAAAGGCCGGTGCAACCCAACATGATGGGTGACTACTGCTGGTTTCTGCAACGGGAGACAGCAGAGAGCCACAAACACAAAAGCAAGTGCCTGAACCACTTTTGTGTACATGTGTGTTGAACAAGGTGAATTATGTGTAATTGTATATGTTGTTGCAACATTAAACTACGTTTTTGTAATATCATGGACCTATGAGGCAAAAGTTAGTTATGTATAGAGATTACATAGTAACTGCAGAACGAGAGAATGTAGCTAATCATGTCTTTATGCGTTAATAACTTAAGATCCTAACGTCCTAGACAGAATCGGATTTCACATTAGGATTCAGCACACTTGATTTAGTATAGGACATGTGGATTAGACCAAGTAGCAGACAATATTTATTTTTTGTGATGCAGTGTAATATATACATACTTAACATGTACAGTGTTAATTAAGTGCAAAGATTTTTGACATTTGCCAACAACAATATTTGCATCTACCATTTGTTAAAAAAACTACTTTTTATTTTCAGTCATACAGTCTCAAAGTCAACATGCTCACTTTGCCTGAGTTTTTGCTCACCCAGTCACTAAACAGAGATATGTGGGTGTTTTTCTACAGGATCCTTGAGTCTTTTGAGGTTTAGGGGCTCCGAGCTTGGAATGCTATCTATCCATGCTCGGGATCCTCTGTCATTATGTTTTCACCTTCCCGGAAGAAGTGATGCAGCTCATGGCTAATTATTCATGCGTCTCCAGCTAAGCTGCATAAACCAGACAGCTTGTGGTTCAAGCTGAACCGCAGAATAGGACAGAGTTGGTGCCAGACAGATCCATTTCAGAGAGATTCCGTTTATTCAGTGAAGGGACGCAGGGCAGTGAAAGTATGGATTTCCACAGAATTAGGATCAGCCAATTTCACCAATAATTTATTGCTGTTAATAGAGAGCAAAAAAATCTGCAATATCTGATGCTGATTTAAAATCATTAGTGAATTGTCAAGCTATATTTGAACGAGCGGATACTTTACAAGCTAATAAAAAGCTATGATAGTTTGAAACAACTTAATGAATTATATGTTTATGGAGA
Source organism: Pyxicephalus adspersus (assembly GCF_032062135.1). NCBI lineage: Eukaryota > Metazoa > Chordata > Amphibia > Anura > Pyxicephalidae > Pyxicephalus > Pyxicephalus adspersus. The sequence goes on from NC_092860.1 coordinate 67,099,843, forward strand.
TCTATATGCTAACATTTATTTTATGTTGAGGTAATCATGAAGGTTACAAATCAGTTGTTTAATTGATGTACTACCTATAGAAGTATTAAGGTAAAGAGGAGGCATTAAATAAAGTTGATAGTTATGACGATTATGAAAGATTGGTTGAAATGACTGATTTAGGTATATTCTTACCAAAATGTAAAGGGTTACATAAATGTATTGTTTACTGTGGCATTTGTGATTGTTATGGCATAGAAAAGACTGTGACCATTAAGTATTGCCCACATTTTATTATTTTTTACACACTATACGGTAAATAGAATTTCAAGTGAGGTGATGGTATGGACACCTTTTAGAACTTGATCTAGAACTTTGGTATTTGCAAGAAAGATACTAATTTTTTAAAGCTATATAACAAATATATTTGAAATGGATGAATATTCAGAATTGTGAAGAAAATGTAGGTGCAAATGTTTTTAGTGAATTATTATTAGATATTCATCATGTGTTATTTATTCTAATTGTATATATTTTGTTTTTGTTTTGTGTTTTTTTTTTTTTTTTTATGTTATTGTTTTGTTTTGCTGGGTTTGGGATTTTGGTTTTGAATACCCTAATAATTCAACATCCAAAAAGGCTATTTTTCTTCATCATTATAAAATATAAATTAAAATCATCCACCTACAAGTGCTGTACAAATCCTTGTAGTTTATAATAAGTACCTGTCCAGATCATAAATACATCATTAATGTATCTGTTCCACATTAGAATGTGGCCCAGATATTTCAAAGTTGATCATCCAAAAAAAGTGTTCTCTCCCACTTACCAAGATACAAATTTGCATATGTTGGCACACAGCACAAAAAAAATTGATATTTAAGGATAATAATTCCAAAAACTTCAAAATGAATTGAATATAATTACCGTATTTCCCGGTGTTTTAGGAACTGATGAACTGCAAAAAGAATACAAAGCCTCTATACCTATTGCTACCAGCCATACATTGGAGAGTATACTGATACCCTAGAACCTGCATTGTAGTTGCATGCTATCTTTTAAATAGGAAGGGAGGCTAGTGACAAATGGTCCTAAAAAATTTATCAACAAAAATACTTGCATGTTCTGTGTATGAACCCACACCAGAAACCGTTGGTCTTCCATGTGGATGGGTTGTTTGTGAGTCTTAGGAAGAACGTAAAAAGGTGGTGTTACCAGTATAATCCGCTAGCAAAATTGTCTTTTATCTTTATCTATAATTGCCTTTTCTTAGGCCTCTTGTACTAGATCTGTAAGTGTTCACAAATTTCAATACATGAAAATTGAAATCTGTTCATACCATACTTCATTCTTTATTATTTGAAAACACACCTTTTAATATTGCAATTGATCCATCACCACTATGTTCCTTCCCTTGTCAGATAGTTTATTGGCTATATTTAGATTATTCATGAGCTGTTGTTCAGTGGAAAAGTTTGTTGCATTAATAGGTGAATTTGGTAACAATCCTATTTCTTTTGTTACCTGTTCCACAAAATATTAATATTTTTATTCAAATTTCCAGACAAAAATTCAAACCTAAACTGAGTTTTTGGAGATATATAGAAAATAATTTAAAAAAATAAAGAAAATAAAACTACAAATTAATTACTGCTAATTCCAATTTTTAGAATTGTCCTCAATGTAACAACTGCTTTCTATTTGTTCACCTCTCTAGCATGCGTGGGCTGTGAATTTTTGTTATTAGACCACCTAATTTGTTTGAAGATTTACTTAACTTCTGTAGCAACCTTCAGAAAATTAAATAAATATAGAAAAAAACTATTTCACCAAATTTCAATTGGTTCTCTCTTGAAGTGCATTTCATGCATTTTGTTTCTTTCCTCACCTTTTTCGGGAATGGGAATTTTGCAAAGAATTCTTTGGTGGTCTGCGGTTCTGGCCAGTCTGCCCCCCCGGGTCAGGAGTAGGACGCGGCTGGGGGGGTGCACCCACCAGAGCCGCGGACTATGTCCCCCATATGGAATTGCAGGCTCACAGCAGTGGACGGGTTGTCTCTCTGAACACAACCCGCCCACTCTCCCATCGCAGGCTCTGGTTCTGGTATCATGTCATCACTCTGGGGGACGTTTCTTCCCCTTTGAGTAGCACATAGGCGGGGGTGAAGTGTGGCCGGCACATTTCCGTTCTTCTTTTGCTCTTCTTTTTTTACAACTACACCCCTGCTAACCACTTAGTTGTTGGCCCTTAACCTTCTGGGTTTGTTAGTTTTTTGCAAAGGAGCTTTTACAGCACACCTGGAAACATGAAAAGCACCTGTTTCTGATTTTATAGAGGCCTTGCTGATGCAAGATGACTACCTTGTAGCTATTCTTCTCTTTCCATAATCTAAAATTTGAAGAGTAAAAACCTGAAATGTAGTTTATCCTAAAACTAACTGAAAACAGTGAGGGTGCTTTAAAATCAATTAAACTCGATTTGATTCTATTAAATATAAAAATTTAAAAACCATCAGCAGGCAGGTTTTTTCATTGTAGAAGGGACAAGGTATTTCTCTTATACCTAGGAATAAAACAAACTTACCAGCCTGTTTGGAATCTTTTGTAGTTTGTACATTGGCCATAAAGTTCTACTGGACCGTAATTAAAAAGGCAGTCTTCTTGTAATACTTCATTTATTTCAACATGGCAAGATGAATATGTAACTAAAAAAAGGAAATGACCATCATAAATAATGAAACTCACAAATATGAGTTGAATAGCTGTGACATGCAGAAAACTGAATGACTAAATGTCTTGGATAACCAATAACCAGTGGATTACAAATAGGGTAGTGAATTACTAGTGATAGATTACAGAAGAGGCACATGGAAGAGTAGATAGAGAGAAACTCATGGGTACAGGGTAGACAAAGAGAATGTAAATGAGTAAATAAAGAAGGAGGGAGGTGGTAAAATAGGTAAGAGTGGCGTACAATAACATGCATAAAAGAAAGACATATGCATATTATGGGCAGGAACAAGATTAAACTAACAAAAAAGATGGCTAAAGAAAATAAGTCCTAGAGACAGAACAGACAGAGAATGACAAACAGACTAACAGATACTTGGAAAATGAGACTGTTAGGTGACACAGGAGGAGAATGACAAGGCTAACGGGTGTGATGGGCAGAGATACAGCAGACTGACAAATGGTACAGGAGGAAAACAACATGGCGCCCAAATGTAAGCAATCAGGACAAGTCTAAGAAGGTGAGTGATAGACAAAAAAAGAGATCAACAAATTCAATGGGCGGAGAAAGACAGGTATAAAAGACATCTTGGTTAAAGAAAAAAACAAGAATGACAGATGGGATGGGTGGGGAAAGGCAAATGTGACAGATTGAATGGGCAGAGAAAGAGGGGGCTGAGAATTGAAGAGCAAAGAAACATGACAGCAACCTAAAACAAAGTGGTGGGTAAAATAGGATTTAACAAACGAGACAGGTTAAGAAACACAAAGCATAGCCAAGAGATTGATTTAGGTAGTTAAGAGGTAAAGAAAATTAACAGCAGCAAAATAGGCATATCTAGAAACAATTGAAAGGTACTAAGATGTTTGTGTTATTAGTTACTAAACAAACTGGATAAAAAATACTTAAACTAACAGGAATCATATCTGCAGTCCCAGATATGGACTGTAACAGTCTATAGAGCTTATCAGAAAAACCGAATAATCCATGTTTCGATATTCTACAGAGATCAGACTGAGCGTAGGATGAACAAACTAGAGGTAAAGGGTAAACTCTAATGTCCACATTCAGCACTGAAGTGCTGAATTGGAAACTGGAAACATGCACAAATGGATTTTAAAATATTTAACATATTTAGATTTTTTTTTTAAATTTTTATCAAGCTTTGTGAAATATCTGCAATTTATGTTAGTAATGTATGTTATTTATGTTATCAAATCTCTCAAAGCCTATCACTACCATAACTAAATACCAGATCATATCAGTAGGTACCATACTGATTTCATTGCTTCTAAAGCATTTCTTCTCACTTAAGATTTACGAAACTACCTTCATCTCAAAGGGGTTTTGCCATGGCTTTTAGGCCTAAAGTGTATCGATGCCCAAATTATAGACATAGGTCTAACAAATATTAAAGTAAGTAATGTCTGTCATGGTTGGGGAGACAGGGCCACCAGGGGGCGCTACAGATTGCACAAAAAAGGTGTGAGCCCTGAGAAGGGCCAAGGTGCAGAGTCTAAGCGGCAAACAGGTCTTCAGAGCCTCTAGTGGTGAGGATGTTGCGCTGCTGGTTACAAGTTGTTGTCCTTGGACACACCAGGGTGGGCAGGAGGATACAGGGTGCCAAATTACAAGGCAGAAGAATTGTCAAAGAAGGATGGGGTCAAGGCAGGCAGCAAGCAAGGGAGGTCAGGTCACAAGCCAGGGGTCAAATACCAGAGATCCGAGAAATAGACACCAGTGACACAGGGGCCACTGCAGATCCAGGGAACACAGGAGACACTGGAAGCAAAAGGTGGCACAGGTGACATAGGGATAACCACAGACAGGGAGGAACACTGGAAAAGCACAAGGGAACTGGCTGGAAACAACAGACTTGTCAACAAAGGTTTAACACATGAGCTGGACAAAGGAAACATTGAACTAAGCAGCAGGTGTACAGTAACTAGCTCAGCAAGCTAGGGGATCGGCACTGGTGGAGACACGTTGCAAGAACACTTGTGCTGCGTCTGAGCTAGCTAAATAATCAGTGATGACTAAGAGGCTATTTTGTAATTAGCGGGCAGGTTGAGCGATAAATAAAGCTTGGGAGCATAGGCACACCCAGAGACAGAACTGTCTGCATGCGCTGTAGATAGACGACTGCGCTTTAGTGAGGAAGAGGTAAGTGTGACAATGTCTATATGTCTTTAGGGTTTTAAATCTGTGATATGTTTGTTTCTGTAGTGGTTGAACTTGATGGACCTATGTCTTTCAACCCAACTAGTAAGCAAGTACAAGTCATAAGTAGCATGTAGTGCAAAGTAATTCATCTTCAAAGATCTTGACACTCTGAAGTTAGATTTTAGTTGGTTTCTACCAGCTTTAAAGTAACAGTTCAGGGTGTTATTAGAACACTGTCAGGCTGCCAAGATTCTGCTATCATAGAAAATAAAAGGGAAAAGGGTTGTGATTTTAGTGCCTTAGTTGTGATAATGAATTTCTTTTCAATGCCTATAACTAAAGGGGTTAGTCTTAGTTCACTTTAATCATTTATTTATCACTAAGCAACTTTTTGAAGCACTGCATAATTTGATGGAGGGGTTGGCAAAGACTCCATGGTCAAAGCCATGCCAGAGCTTCTGCTTGCAGTAGGAAGCGTGATATAGGGTATTTAAGATATAGGGTATTTAAGACTGTATAGTAAGTAGCATTAAACAATACATGAATGCAGGGCTAGGAATGTGATGTTTAAACATTAAACCTGTATTATCTTTGTACTGGCCTCTGGCCCTCTTAGGGGGTCTCTAATTCCAGGACTTCACAGAAATAACAAAAGGTAATAAATACCAATACAGGGTTTGGTTTGCCAAGAACCAATAAACAAACAGATGATAAAACGGATCACCAGTAGGACCTTCAAGGGGCAATAAATCCATCAAGCCTGAGTCAGCAGAAGAGGGTTACATAATTGAACAGATGGGCTGGGGTGATGACCCAGCTGTACCTTTATGGACCCCTAAACTAAGATTCGCGCTTGAGATTCACATATCAAATTTAGTTGGGAGGGCCATCAAATTACATTAACTAATCCCAATCTAGTTGGGTGTGTGTCAACTGATGATCATTGTACAGAAAACACCCACTAACCAATCCAAGAGTCCGCAATGGGACTTAACTATATAAAAGGGGAGCTGGAATAATAACAAAAAAAGTTCTTAGGGAATCGGGGTCCTGGGGTACCCATCTACATCTTTACAGGTAGCTATAAGACATTCCTGAATGCATTCTTATATTGTCTACTATATGTCTATGTTAATATTGTTATATGCATGTTTTGCTGTATTGTACTAACCATTGATAGATTACCATAGGGGGTTTACTACTAATAACCTCATTTCCATGTGCTGTATATATTATTGATTGAAGTTCCTATATCTGTATATCAAACAATATTGCTGTGTACTTTATGTTTCACCTTGTTTTCCTAATTAAACTGTTTGAGTGACTAGCTATAATTTGTGCATGAACCTTCTTTTTTTGAATATCTATGTGCATTGATAGGGGATATAACATTCATATTTATGCAGATAAATATTCCAAAATCAACACACAGCTAGAGGGATTTAGTAGCCTTATGGCCAAGCACAACTGTAGTTTTTTAGATGGTCTATTGGCATAAAGCTGGTTAAAAGTAAAAAAAATGCACAACATTGTGATGCCAGTAAGTGGGTATTGCAACCCCTTAAACGGTCAGTTTGAGCTACAAAGCCAAATGATCCTTATTTGCAGTATTGTTAATATGACAGACTTCTGCTTTTCCTACTATTTATCACATGTGGCAAGTGAACTATTTTAAAAAGGCATTGTACATCCAGGAACCATGTACCCACCCTACATCACCACTGCTACAAGTGGAAGGGCTGGTTGCCTTGGGTGTTTTGAGATTTACAACAGCAAATAATGTATGTAATGAAGGTAACTGCTTCCCTTGAGAAAGGCTGACAGTGCTATAGATTTCAATGTTGCATGGGAAAATCAAGCAAAAAGCCTGTCTATACAATGATGTCATACTCTAAAAACTTCTAAAGATGTTTTTTGTATTGCCTATTCATTGTTTGATGGTTTCCTTGTTTTCATAAATCCTCTGATGGTCTACTGCAGGGTTTCCTAACCAGAGTTCTCGGGTAGGATAAAGGTAGTCGCACTGAGCACCAGTCCAAATATGTTGGTAATAGCAGTTTTTGAATTCAAACATTATTTGCTGAGGAAAAAAATAAAAACAAACATCAACAGAAAAAATAGTTAAAAGCAGATAATTTTTTTAGTTGTAAGGAATCTTTAACGGTTGTCAAAAGCTGAACATCAGTGTCACACTTTGATCTTCATAAGTCATGCTTGAAAAGAAGGAATCAGTAAGGGGGCTCAATGATGGTGTAAGCCCTAAGAAGGGCAGAGGTGCAGAGTCTAAGCAACAGTCTGGTTTTCTCCAGAGCCTCTAGAGGTGAGGATATTGCAGGTTGTAGTCCTTAGACAGACAAGGTGGACAGGAAAATGCACAGTACCAAATCAGAAAGCAGAGGATAGTCAAAGAATGCCAGGGTCAAGGCAAGCAGCAGACAAGCAAAGTCTAGAACAAAGCAAGGGGTAAAGTGCCAGGGATCGAGACAAAAGACTCTGGTGACACTGGGGTCAGTGAAGACACATGGGAACACTGAAACAGCACAAGAGAACAGACAACAGACACCTAACTAATCAACAGGTGTATAGGAAATGCTCAGCAGAGCTAGGGGGCTCAGCACTAGTGGAGACATGTTGCACGAACGCTCAGAGTGCTGTCTCTAAGCCAGCTAAATAGCCAGGGATGATTAAGAGGCTATTTCCTTATTGGGCAGCGGGAGGGGTGATGGTGATAAAACCTAAAAGGGCAGGCGGGCTCGGGATTAGATCTGCCTGCATGTGCAGAAGAGATGCACATGCGCTTTAACAAGAAAGAGGTAAGTGTTACACATTAGTCATTTATTGCTGTATTGTGTTACTAATAACCCTTGTAGACTTCATGCATATATCATTTTTAGGTTGCATTTCAAAATTATATCTGCTAACAGTTGGTAATACCAGCAGGGGAGCCAGATAGGCCCTAAAAACTTTTTATCGAAAGCTCACTGATCAGGCTAATGTACTGTGAGCTGTAGATTTAGTTTAGTTTTCAAAGGTTTCCTGGGACCAAAAAATTATTTCAAAGTTCCCCCCAAGATAAGAGGGTTAAAAAACAGAATAAATCAAAAATGCTGTTATCGGCTGGTGTATGGGCACCTTGGATTCCAACAAGAATTATGTTTCCTGGGGTTTTCTAGTTTTCTACTTGTATACTTGTAGTGCATTATCTGGACCTACTACTGAGACAGTTGCTCCATAAGGCTATAAAAAGTGTTTGCAGTCAGAGCTGGCATATAAATAGAAGACATTATTTTAACGCTATGACATACTTAGTATATTGTGATGCCATGTCTCCAGATCTACCTGTAATATTTAGGTTCAGTATGTGGCTGAAGGGTCTTATTCCCACTTTGTATGAGGGAAGTAATAGGTGTGAAACCCAGCAGAGTGCTGCCATTCCAAGCTAACATTACCTGCTCATAACACTTGTACTCACAGCGGGAACCTGTGCCGAGCAGCAGCTATAGGACAGCTGCAATACTTTCCTTATTACCTGCTTTTAGCTAACATAAAGACTCTATTATCCTTGTATTACAAGTAAAAAAGAAAAGGTTAAAGTAAGGAAAAGATACAAGCAAATTCCTGTGTGCATGGATGCATGTAATATTTTACCCCAAGCCTTTTTTTCAATCTTTATCTATTCTTTTCTAATGGCCTATATATTGGAGAGAAATAATATTTTTTCTTGCTGTGCTTTTTGTGTTAAATACCTTTTTGATGCTCGCTTACAATGTTATTTGATAAAACAAAAATCTAGCATTTTATTTAAATGTAAAGGATTATAAAAGCAGCTTCCAGGTTTTGTATTAGGTAAAAAAAAATTTAACATTCTAAGGGAACCTACAGTTTTTGGCAACATGACTGATACGAGGGGGTGCTGAGAAGTTCCAGGCTTTGCCCAGAAAGAGGGGAGCCAGAGTTATGAAACACATTTATTCAACATTTTCCCCCCTGAGACTGATGCACTTGGTTCAGCGTAGTTGCAGCTTTTCTACACCGTTCAAATAAAAGTCCTTAAATTGGGCCGCAAACCAGCTCTCAGCAGCATCTTGAGGAGGAAATGTCTTAATTACCTCTTTCAGCTGCTCCAGAAGGTTAGCATATTACTGTCCGATGATACTAGAGCCCTAAGGTAGGTAGTTTAACAACAAAATACCGTCTTTGTCCCAGAAAACGGACACCATGACTTTTTTGGCCGATTTCTGGGTTCAGAACTTCTTCGGCCATGGGGACCCGCTGTGAAGCCATTCCTTTGACTGTTCCTTGGTTTCAGGATCATTGGTGTGGAGCCAGGTTTCACCCTGAGTCACTAACTTAGCCAAAAAGTCCTGTGCAGCTTCCAAATGAGCCAAAATGGCTTTCTATGCTTCAACTCGTTCCTTCTTCTGATCACTGTTCAAACATTTCGGCACCCACTTCCCTGAAAGCTTGCGCATGTCTAGGATAGTGGTGATAACAAACCCAACACGCTCCCATGAGATGTCAAGTATCTGGGCTATCTTTTTTGCGGATATCAAGCCTGAAAGATACATAAAAGCTTGTCAGTTCAAATTTTCCATGATAAAAACTTCTGCATCCTTTGTCAATGTGTTCTTGACAAGCTGTATACTTTCTATCTTTTAAATGTAAAAAAGCACCATTTGGATTCCTTCTGTCTGACAGAGTGATGATGGTAACCATATCCAATATGGAGTTTCTCACATCCCTCCTGTTCCACTTGGCCAACAACAGTAACCAACCTTCGAGTGGGGGCAAACAATAAGCAGATTGGCATATATAATATGATAGAGAGAAACAAGCAGACACAGACATGAATATAACATTATAAAGCGTAAAGCATTTTACAAGTATTTAATTGTAGGTTTTCTCTATTGGCTCTTTTAAAATGGCTTAGTTTGGTTAATTGATAAACTATTGAGTGAGGCATTCCTCAAAAACTGTTGTTCCAGTATCCGGTTCCAACTAATGATGATCAAAACTATTTGGATACATACATTACACCTGAAGAAACATTGCTGTTGACTGTGAAATGGGCAGAGAGATCTGTTGAAGCTAGTGTAATTGGAAATTAAAAGTAAGTGCTAGAGTTTGGAAAAAATAATTTCAGTTTTGCTGTTGGACAAAATTATTCACATTTTCTCATAAGCTTTACAATAAGCTTTGAATTACACAAACCCCTTGGAGATAAAAAGTAATTTAGCCCTTCTTATATTGGCGCTATTTTCACTTGTGTTCGTTTCCAGAATGTATGTTTCACTTTGTTCTTTACTCTAAATATGGCAACCATATTACATACAAATCTATGTAGTGAATTTTGGGTTATCAGCACATATACAGTGATGAACATTCCAGTAACACCAACTACAAATATGGAAAGGGGGTTAGCATTGTGTAACACATAGAGCTGATTGCCTCTAAAGGTTCAGACAATCAAGTTTGCATAAAACCTGGCTAGCAGAACATAAACAGGTTGCTGTTGAATTAAAAATATGTTGTTACTTTAATATACATGTCTAACAAATGTTGTAAATTGGGTTTCTTTTTGTTGGCTGTCCTGCAGCTCTCTTGAGATCATGTGAATAAATGTAACATTTGAATAGGTTTGCCTTTAATTTGTTTACACATGTAATTTTATTTATTTTTTTTATTACAGATACGATGGGAGAAAAATATCACTTTAGGCGAGCCCCCGGGGTTTTTACATTCTTGGTGGTGGTAAGCTTACTTTTTTTAAATTCTAGTTAAAAAATTGTTTTTTTTTATTTATCAAAATAAAGTTTATTTTTTATGAATTTTCTTTTAAAATACATTTTGTGTTTACTGTTATCATTGTGCTTACTACTACACCACTTTCAGTATATATTTCTATGGAGATGTGGGAAGAAATCACATTTTTCTTTTATTGTTGTTATGTATCCTTCTCAAAAAAGTCTATAAAAATATTGAAATATAAAAAAAAATTATTTTAATACAACCACTCTTTTTTTTAACAAACATACTAAATAGTTTTTTTGCATAATGCTGTTGTTATATTAAATTTACCATTTACAAATATGATACATGAAAAAAATTCTATAGATACCTGAAAAAAAAAATTGAATATTTTTTAGTTTTAGATCAAAACTAAAAAAAATCAGTTTCATGTACTTGTTTCAGCCAGTAGCTTTATTTCTTTTTTAAAAAATAATGTTTTTTAAGTTTCCATGGACATTACAAAAATGTAGTCATGTAAAAAAAAATTATACCATTTTACTTGTAAAAGTATTAGTCTACTTTGCAAAGTAAATAGGATGAAGCTAGGTAAAAAAAAAAAGGAAAAAATAATTTTTGTTATTGCATGGTTGAATGATTTTCATGTAGCTTTGTAAGTGATTGGACAAAAATCCAGTGTTTTTAAATTGCTGTTGCATATAAATGGGCATTCTTTGATGCTCTGCGCTAGTAAAACCACCTAATGTTTGCTTTAAAGTTATGACACTTAGTTTAATAAATAAGGCAATTTATTATAATATCTATACAAATATTAACAAGGTGTTTAACCAAGGGCTATAACATAATTGAAAATGACAATACTGTAAACTAATGTTTACCAGTACTGTGCATTATATATTTTTTTTATTTTTTCAATTTATTACATTATTACATTACATAGGCTTAGTCTACATGGCCGTTTTCCCCAGCGTTAAACCTGAGGCTTTAAAGCCCATGTTTGAAATTCCAATGCATTCCAATGGGCCAGTCTACACCAGGACATTTCCTTGAGGCATGTTTATGAGCGTTATCTTTAACGGTCTTTGCAAAATTTTTAAAAACGTGGGAAAATGCAGCCTAGACGTTTTCCAGCATTTTAAAGGCAAGCTCTAAAATGCAAATAAAAGTGCATAGAAATGCAGTAGGAACGTTTACATGCGTTTTTAAAAACATACGTGTAGACCCAGCTTTAAGAATAATTTTAAGGCAAGAGTTTCTGTCTACTAAATGTATGGTTGAACATATAGATAATGATCAATACACACAAGAGAACAGTGTTTCTCAACTAGGGTTCCATGGTTTAATTGACACCTATGATCTTTTTGGCTTTCTGTAAGGGTGACATTATTCCCACTGGTCAAAAATATAAAAGGCTTTCATTCACTACCAGACTAATGTACTATGAGCTGTGGTTTCCTGAACACCTGAACATTATTTCAAGGGTTCCCTCTTGTTAAAAAGGTCAGGAAACATTACAATATTTTCTGCAGAACAGCCTGCCAACTTGCCTAAAACACGTGAATATATTCCTTTTTATAGCTTACATACAGAGGTTCTGTGAAGGTCAAATTGTACTATGTTTTAGATGTATGTTTATAAAAGTATGTTAAAAAAGCATAGCCTCTCATAATGTTTTACAAGTTTTTACAAGTTCCAGTGAGTACACCATCTCTCTAGACTTGTACCCATGGAGTGACTTTGGCTTCTATATGGGGCCTGGGTTCTGTGCTGTGGGGTTTCTGGTGGCCGTTGAGATGAGTCGCAACAATGTTGACATTTTTCAGAGCACACAACTTGCCAATCTGAAGCCGAGGATTTAAACACTGGAAAAGCTCCCAGCTTGATTTGGAAGGACAGGCAATCTGCTGTTGTGGCAGATCCTCCAGTTGTCGATGCATAGCAGACATTTCATCCCTGTGGGCTATTTAGCTAAACTGGAAGCCCTAGTGGTAGGGGATAGTGCATTTCTCTGAGGAGTGTAAGGAGCAGCTGTAAAGTCTGTTGGAGCTGGCGTGTTATCCTTGAGATATCTGGGAACAGTTGAATCTTAGCACCATCAAATTTGACGCTCCTCATATTCCTGGCAATCTGCATTCTCTTCTTTAATGGGAAGTCACGTTACAATTACACAGGAGAGGCTGTGGTTGCAGACCTCTCCTCTCCCTGAAACTGCTGGCTTTGCAGTCCCGTGTTCTGGCATACTTCTGTTACAATCTACACTAAGGTATCCACCAACCACCTTCACTTCCTCTTTGTTCCCCCTATTTGGAACACACCCTTTGAGGGATGTGGAGGGACAACTGGTTATATTAGACTCTATAATTACATCGGACCATACTGTATTCTGTTCTTGTTACTGTTCCGCAAATGTACCGCTACCCCATGAGAAAGCCTTTACTGGGTGAAAGGCATTGGGTACTAACGGGTTTCACATATTCGACATAAACTAACAATGCTAAAATGTAATCTATACTACTTTGTACTGTTTATTGCCAGATGATTAATGTCTTGTGCCCTACAGGGCCACATTTTGATGACAATGTATATGCTTCTGGTCTGAAAGTGTTCAGGGATTGCTGTATGTACAAGAGATTGATTACAAACATGCTTTTTTGCCCAAAAAAAAATCCTCTGTCTGTTGTCTTTTCTCTATTGTACTATTCAGGGTTGGCAAAATCCTCTATTAGAAGGATATTACATTCTGTTAATAGTTTCTACAAACTCCCCACCACCATATTGTCTAGTTCTGTTACAAGTCATGCACCCAGCATATTACATTCCTAGGTCTAAAAGGATGTGCAGGGAGTTCTAGCTTCAGGCAGACCTCCACCTCAAAAATTATTACGGCTCCCCTATTGTCCAGGTCCTCCAGGTGCAGGGAAAACTCTCTCAGGGTAGATGCTTGCAAAACCTGTTCCTGTAACTGGATAATCTGGGATTTTGCCAATTGTAAATCCTAAACTATTGTATCCACCGTATCCCCCAAATTACGGAAGATTATTACTGTTGAATTTCAGCTCTGCAAGTCTCTTTGACCTCTGTGATAAGGTGGCAGAAGTCCTACCTAGTAGGCATGCAGTATAGCTATTCTTGCCAAAGGGACAAGTCAGGGGCAACATCCTGGGGTGTTGCTCCCATATTTTGGGATTTTGGGTTAGGACCACTGTGAGTTGGGAGGGGCCCCTAACATGGGAGTCAATGTGCTCCCATGCAGTCTTCCCACTGTCATGGCATGTCAGAGGGCTAGATTCTCCTCTGGTTGGAAGGGGGCTACCCTGCCAGGTAGGGATCATAGGGAGGGGTTACATACCAATGTATGGTGCACTGGTAAAGTAGGTCCAGCTCCATGGGATTGGCCACCCAGTTGTCCCCATCATGGTGTCCCCCTGATCTGTGCCCTCATTGTCACTGTAGTGTGTAATGAGACAAGCTGGCTAGCTTGAGTGGCTGCTCACAGGTACAGAATAAAAGGAGAGACTGAATCTCTCAGATGGAGACACAATCAAAAATCCTCCCTACTTTAAATCAAACAAAAAAAGTTTATACTGGACAATTTTGTAATTATAAAAAGAAGGAAAACATGTCTGTAAGTAAACTTAGAACATTTGTAAGAATAAGCTATGAACCAGATTAATCCAATCGGACTTAATTATAAGTTTTATATTCTAAAAAGAACATTTCACAATAACAGCATTGATTAGCACTATAAGCACTGATTGTAAGTACTGTTCAAAAACACATTTTTTCAGCCTCTGAATTTGAAAATTTCAACCTTTTAATGCTATTTGAAGAGCTTAAAATGTTTCAAAAAGATTTTTTTTTACTTTAAAAATACCGCTTTAGATACTTTATATGTTATACTCCACTGTTGTACCAATAAATATTTTGAAATACATGTGGTCATAGTTTTAAGAAGTTCTCCATTGCAGACATAATACAGATAGGTGGCTGACATTCTGTAAGTCAGTATGAGTGGCTTCAAGCTCGCTCCCGGGAGTCAAATAAAATACAGGAGCAACATACAGATCACACTTTGAGTAGAGACAGCAAATAATCTGTCGTGAATTGTAATTTGTTTAGTTAAGGTTGCTCAAAGTTTTCTAATATATAATGGTTAGTACAGTTTCCTAGTGTATATCCTTTGGTTAAAGACAACAAAAGTTGTTTTTTTTTTAAAGTGCAAGCAAACTAAAAAACAAAAAAACTCACTCAGCTTTACTTTTGGAGATCCAACCCTCTAGAGCAGGGGTCGGCAAACTTTCATAGCCAATAGGCTATTTCAGAATGGGCGGAAGCACACTAGGCTGGACTCTGAATCCCGCCCTAATGGCTCCGCCCAACACCAGGGAATGCCCCCTGAAGTGAAATCCCTCTCCTCCGTATGCATTGCAGAGGAGAGGGATTTCCCTTCAGGGAGCCTTACCTATTTACTGCGCCGGCGGAAGTATCAATGCCAGCTGCGGTAAATAGGGGAGCAACAGCAAGGAGGTGGCTCCTGTAGTTCATAACGCCCCCTGGAAGATCCGGCCAGCATTAGGCCGGATCAGCCAGGGGGCATTAGGCTGGAACAAACTACCGGCTTGGCTGTATCTGGCCTAAAGGCGGGAGTTTGCCGACCCCTGCTCTAGAGGATCAGGTCCCGCGTTCTGAAATCTAACTCGCACTGCAAGAGATCAGGGGACGTAGCCTGCGGTGGATGGGGAAAAAAAAGAATACTGATCTCACTGCGCATGCCAGAGGAATCAGCCAGAAGCCTTCTGGGATACGTGAGGTATTTATCCTAGGAAGCTCTGTGCTCTCATTTTGTCTTTATCAGGATCAAGACAAAAGGTGAGGGGCTTTAAAAAAGGTAATTTTTACCTTACATAAAACTAGTGAGGCTATTGAACATTGGGTATATGCCTTGCAATTTCTGTTAGGTACCCTGATTTTGGTAGGTCTACTTTAAGTGTCTGTAGCTTTAGGTTAAATTAATGTGTTTCTGTATTTGTCTATTTTTTTGTATGCATGTTTGTGTATATGTTTGGATAGTATTAATTATGTTGTGCTTCAAATAGCATTTGTGCTATTTTTGATTATATGTCCTTGTCTGTATGTCTGTGTGCTACCATTATTTTACAAAAAGATCTCTATCATACTAAACAGGTAAAAAAATGTAGGGTAAATGTAGCTATAAAGACTAACATATACAGTAATAAGAATAAATGTAAACTACATAGGGAAGAGGTAAAAGATGAGTAGAAAATGCAAAAATAAAAGATGACATGACAAGTTATTCTGGTTGGACAATAGTAAAACCATAAGGTTGATTTATTCATGTTATGGCCTTCCACCTAGGTAGCAAGGAATGAATGGTTATTTAGCCTAAGGTGTAAAAAATGTGTAGAATAACCCTATTCCTCACTCCTGCATGTTTCTTTCCTTCCTATGGAATCAATCCAGGAGACAAACAGTACAATTTCCTCTGCTTTAAACTGCCCCTAAATTAAACAAGCATCTTGTCCTTTGGCTAACTGCTCTTATAATTTCATTACTATAGCATCGTTAGAACATAAAAAAAACTCTGCCCATCAAAATGAGCTGCCCTGTTACACATTACTGTTCACTTCTAACACTTGAACTCCAATTTCCCTGGGATGGGGGGTGTAAGAAACCAAAAATGTGTGGGGAACATCTGTTGCCTCCAGCCCCCACAATTTCATCACTATGGCATCATTAGAACATAAACTCTGGCCACTAAAACAAAATGGGGTTCAGGTACTGGAAGGGTACAGACATGTGTAACCGGGAGGTGCTTTTGGATAGTTTTTTTATGTTGTAATGATGCCATGGGGATGAAGGTTTGGGGGTGTTAGCCACAAGTGTCCCCCACATGCACCTTTATTTTTGTTTCCCTGCACCTCTCTGTTCCAGAGAAATAGGGGTTCAAGGCAGAGAAGCAGACAGGGTAGCATAGTATGACAATTATTGTTCTGTAAAAAGGTAGGTATAAATTTAGGGGTCCCACCCCAATGGTTCTTACTATGTAAGTGGTCCTGGGTGGGCACAATTTGCATTTTAAATTTTGGGCTCTTAGACATACTTTCTTTTGAAACATCAACCCCAACGTTCAATTTTCACAAGTTTTAAACTTGTGACCCCTATTACTTGAAATTCTTGGTTAATTTAGTTAAAATTCTTGGTTAAAAACGAGTTACTAGTAGCTATGAGGGTACCTTGTACCCTAAAAATTTTGTCATTACGACCAACGATTTAGGAGATCTGGACGTTTGATTACAGCGAGTTGTTAGGCTGCAGAATATGACAAGCAGCTTTTACACTCACATAGCTATCACACTGCGCTGCCGATGACATCATTACACACTGTGAATAACCTTCACAGACAGTTTTTTTTTTTTTAAAGAATGGATAACAATGGGCAGTGGTGAGAGGGGGACACTGGCTGTCACATGCGTGATGCTATTAAAGCATCACCACATTTTACCATTATATAAAAGAGTGACTTTCCATTTTATATAATGGAAAAATTTGTTTTTTTTTGTTTTTCCATTTTTTTTAAAGAGGATCTCTTCCCTTCCGTCTTTACTGCCATGGTGGTAAAAACTGGAGGAGGAAATCCGCAGCCTCCTGGGATATTTGTGTCACATACTAAGAGGCTGTGGGCTGCTCCTTCTGCACATGCATCATCAAAAGCTTTCTCATAATTTAAGAAAAAGAAAAAGTGCTCAATCTCATGCATGTGAAATGCAAAGCAGCGCTGGACGTTACAGTTGGAATCACAAAAAAGAGGGAAGCTGAGCCAGCATGGGACACATCTGAAGTTAGGGTGAATTCACACTGGTGGTAAAGTTGCTGCTTCATTTCCCCTTCCTCACATCAGGAACCACTGATGTTTAAAATACTGCTAGCTCTGAAAAAGCCCAGCACTTGCTGCCTGGTACCAATCCCAGGTTTCTAGCAGTAGTCACTCGAGAACAGTAAATGGCAGTTGTTTTGCTGCTAAAGTGAACTAAGCTTCACTTGTTACACCACATTGATCACACTATTACACTACTTCAAGGCATTACACACTTAAAACTTTGAACACTAGGAAGTTAGATGAAAATACACAGCACTGGACAGTTGGAGTTTAATACATAGAATGGAAAATTTGACATACTAACAGGGTGGACAATAGAAAGTTGGAACAAAGTATAGGGGGTAGGTAGAACAATAGGGGTTACTGGATACCTGTGGCATAAACTACTGGGAACACTACATTTTCTGTCTTGCCCCGCCCACTTTTTGACCACCCGGCTACAGCTTTTCCCCACCCAGCTGAACAAAATTTCTAGGGAGAACACTGAAATTTTTTTAAATCCAATATTTTATTCACAAACCTATTTTAATATATTTTAAAATTTATATAAAAACCTCATCACATATATGACACAATAGAAACAAAGTAAACTCTCCACCACATGAGGTTAATTGTGTACAGCGCCTCTTCCATGCATACTAGTCTATCAGACACTATTCCACATTATATATTTCCTAAGCCCAGTCATCTGTGAAACAGTAACACGTTTCACAGATGAGATGACTTTATAAGGAGTATATGGTGAAGGTAAGTGATTTCTAAAACAAAAAAAAATCACACATTCTATAAAATAGTACATCAAAATATATCCATGGAAATATTATAAAGTTTACATAACACTTACATAGATACAAATGTATAGAAGAAGCATAAACAATACTCAGCCAAAATAAATTCCCTACTTCAGATCAGCTGGACTTAAGGGTCAGATCAAGGCATTCTCAAAAACATATTATCATCAGTCATTCAAAAAATCGTCTCCTGCTGGAAAGGCTGCTTCTCAAGTTTTGCAGGTAGGTGCCTATCTATTATTATAGTAATAAGGAAGCTGTCACTTGGAAAAATCTCCCAAAGAGTTTATATATCATAACATTCAAATTGTATACAAATATCTAAAGTGTACTGAATATACTTTTGGTGATATATAGGGATCAATACACAAAATATATATGTATATATCTCCACGGATCTTTTCATATATATATATATATATATATATATATATATATAAAATATAATGCAATGCAGCACTATATAATAAATAAATAGAAAGATCAAGCCACGTGTGCGCAGTGGAACACAAACAGCGTTCCACCACTCTTTCTCTCAATAGGTCCCAGATAGATGACTGGTAATGAAATAATTATACAATATTCATACAGTATAAAGTATAAAAAAATAAACAAATATTAAAGAAATTATTTAAAACTAAGTACATCTTTTAATCCAGAATATTGATTAGCCTTAAGATAAAATATCTACCTAGTCTAACATAGTAAAATTTGCTTATCAATATCACCACCTGTTGGATCTACATAAAATCTAAAGCAAAAAACCAAACTGCATTTGCATTGTATTTATGCTCTAATCCTATGTGTCTACCTAAAGCAGTTCTGATTTTCCCATTAGTATCAAGAATAATGTGCTTACAACATAGTATATACCACATTCACAAAATGCCAAGTACACAACTCCCCTGTAGTGCCACAATCAACAAAGTGTTTTTGCTGAAAGTGAATGTTAATGTGTACTGAGCCATTGAAAGTTTAATCAATTGGGTCAAAAAAGTTGGATCCATTTACATTGGTTACAGAATTCCATTTAAAAGTCCATAAGTGGTTACAAAGCTCTTACTTGTCATCTAAAAAATGCCTCCTAACTAATTTATCTTCTCCTATATAAGGAACTTTTTTTATAAACAATTTGTGGCCTGAAATGTATTTTCTAATGAATGTATCACAAATAAGGTGAGGCAAATATTTAGAGCAAATGTTTTGAATATGCACAATTATTTCTGGTGTATTCAGTGACAAGTCTAATTGTATTATTTTGTTTATTTTGCTTACGGGCAAAAATAAGTTGATGCCTATACTGTAAGTTTACTTTATGATAGGCCTTCTTTATTATTATTTTTAATGTAACCCCTCTGTGATAACCATGTAATTCTTCAGCTTGTACTTCATAATCATTATCATCCGAGCAATTTCTCCGAATTCTGAGATACTGAGAGTAAGGAATACTCTTAATCAGAGTGGTAGGGTGAGCACTAGTAGGAAATAATATTGTATTTCCTGCTGTGGCTTTCTGGTATATGGAAGAGGCCAAAGTATTGTCCAAAGGTTTCAGGATTTAAATATCCAAAAAAGAAACTTTTGAATCATTGTATACCACGGTAAATTTTAAATTATATGTGTTAGTTTCCTATAGTAATTCTACAGTGCCTGTCCAAATAGGAAAAATATAATCAATGATACCTCTTCCATAGAAGAATATGGGAGAGGTACATAGATAGTGTATCTTGGGAAAACATGTCTCTTTCCCATCCTCCCAAGAAGATATTTGCATAGGTGGTAGCACAACAAGTGCCCATGGCCACTCCTAGGACTTGTAAATAATATTTACTGTCAAACATGAATGTATTTCTAGTTAAGATGAAGTTTAGGAGTTGACAAATAAAGTCAACATAAGGCCACAATGTGTGATCTCTTTCCACCAGAAATTTCCCAATTCTTTGCACTCCCAAATTATTGGAAATGCTTGAAAGAGCTTCTACATCTATCGTTAATAGAATTGCTTCAATACTCATTTTAGGAAGATCAGGCATGTCATCAAAAAAAAAAGTCAATCCAAGCACATGTGGTCCCAGAAATAGATCCACTAGTCTATTGACATTACTGGTTAGACTTCCAATCCCCAATAAAATGGGTCGACCAGGGGGATGAAGGAGATGAGATGAATTTTGGGCGAAGCATCAAATGTTGGTTATCTAGGACAGAAATTGTATAAAAATTCAAATGTATCCTTATTAATGATTTTTTCTTGAAATCCCTTAAGAATTAGTAAAAAAATATTCCCTTTCAATATTATATAGCATTTTCAAGGAAGAGAACGCAAATTCAGTTTCCTAGATCTCTACATTATGGAAGGCCCATAGGCAGTCATTCAGGGAAAATATTGGAGTCCACTAAGCTCAAAATTATTACAGCGTACACAACTTACCCACACTATGGGGAAACTGGAACAATTCCTATTCGCCTAGGGGATCAAGACTGAATGAGAGTGCAGAGCCCCCCAGGATACCTACATCACGCATCCCGGGAGGCTCTGGGTGCTCCTTCTGCACATGCCCTAATCTCGGACATTTGCAGGAGGGGCATTTTTCCTATTAAGGGAAAGAGATGCAACCACAGTATTTTTCCCCTTTACAGTGGGCTACCTCACCGGATCTCGCACCTGCGTAGTGCGAGATCAGGTGACGTGCTAAGAAGACCGAGGAAGTAGATGGAAGTGAACAATGAAGATGGCAGTCGAAGAGGAATTTTAGGACGACGCAGGACCAGATTGCAGAAGGAATCGGCACCATTGAGGGACCTGCAAGATTAAATGTAAGTGTCATTTTTTTTGTTTTCGGTTTAGTTCCGCTTTACCAAACCTATTAGTAAGTATGAAGTCCTGGCCACTGTCTCAAATCTGCCATTACACAGGCCACAGGTCCAGATGGCTTCCTGTATCGTTATTACGAGACTTTTGAATCTGTAACCAGGTGGAAGTATTTGTGGGACTACAAGTGTCAGGAATTGTCAAAGAACGACAACAAACACTCAGGCACTGCCTAATTAAAAGTTAGTACTTATCTTTATTGAATGAGCACAATGGTCCAAAAAAGCAACAGTTCCAGCAGCGAGATCACATGACCTGGTTTACCCCAGGGAGTGCCCATTTTCATATCATCAAACTGGGAAGAATCAGGCGAGGAGAAGCTTGCATTTCTTTACGCATACCCATAAAATGCCAGTGTCAGCACTCAACTGTAAGATATCTGGAGTTAACAAATATACACTGATCTTAACTAATCAAATTGTTATGTGACCATTGATAGCTCACTTTGACCAAATCTTATTGTTACATTATAATGTAAAAAAAAAAAAGTTTTCAATTGTTAGTATGAAATTTTATTTTGTTTTTTACCTGCTGCTTTCTTTCTTATGACCCATCTGGCATTACAGCCATAACTTTCTTCTTGTCAGGTCACTCCCACCCCAAAAGTATGGGAAGGAGGACACAACATTTTCACAAGAGCACAGACCAGACAGTTTTCACACAAATCCACTTGTATATCCACAAAACGTGTATTTAGTATTCCATTTTTTTTGTATTTAACTTGTGTTGATTATGAATATTATCTGCAAAAATATGGATATTATATCACTCTTCCAATGCACATATATATTCAATAAATGTAGGTTTGTGCACAAATATTAGCTAGTCATTCAAACAGTTTATTTAAGAAACACATTGAAACATAAAATGCACAGCAATTTTGTTTGATATAGAGATAGGAACTTCAATCAACAAAGTATACAGTAAATGAAAATAAGGTTGTTAGTAGGTAACCCCCTGTAGTAATCTAATAATGGTTAGTACATAATACAGCAATTACAAAACAGCAAAACAACATAACAATAACATAGACATATATAATACAATGTAGGAATGCATTCGGGAATATCTTATAGCTACCTGTTAAGATGTAAATCGGTACCCCAGAAGCCTTATTTCCTAAGAACAGACTTGCTAACTTCCTACATGACTCCATGCTTCTTGCATGGCTAACTATTTCTTGCTTACCCAGTGACTCATACTCACAGGCTTCCTTCTGCTGCTGGCTTCTGGATGGCTCTGGCTTGCTTCTGGCTCCCTACCATTCTCCCAGTTACCAGTTTTATACAATTAATTCCCATTGGATATCATTGGGGCTCTTGGATTGGTTACTAGGTGTGATTTGTAAGATGACTATTGGTTGACACCCAAACCGAGTAAGGACCCTCAAAACCGGCCAAGTATCACCCAATAGCGCTGCTTAACTAATATCCTAAAACTTTCAGTAGAATCCTAGCCAGCAGGTTTGAGATATACCTACCCAGGATTTAAGTACCAAGTTGAGTTCATTGTGAAATGCCAGGCAGGTGACAAGGGGCACAATTTTTTTAATTGACACGCTTAACAAACTGGACATGGAAGTAGTAGTCCAAAGTCTGGGAGCAGAGAAATCATTTGATGGGCTTAGCTGGCCTTCATGATGCTGACATTAAGGTGAATTGGGATCTGAGACCCCTTTCTAGATTCCACTTCTGCATTATACTTCCAACCCACTGCTGAAGGTAAACTTTACTACAGAAGTTCTACTTTCTTAATGGCACCAGACAGGGCTGTCCAATTTCACCATTGCCATTTGCTTTGTGCATAGAACGGCTGGCGGCAACCATTCAACAACATCCTGATATCAGTGGTGTGCCCAATAGAACCAAAGTTTACCATAGCGCTGTACGTGGACGGCGTATATCTAAAACTAACTAACCCTCACTAAACACTACCTAATTACCATAAGGTGTTAGATGAGTATGGCATCCTCTCTGGTTACAAAATTAACTCCACCAAAACGCAAGCTCTTCCTAATATTTGCCATTGAATCTCTTACATCTGAGATACCGAGCAACAGTTTGCCCCACATGACTCGGCCTTTGCACGGTTGCAAACTCTTTCATTTCGAGCAGAGTGTTCATCCATGTGTATGTGTAGACTGATCTCTAGACATTCTCAGAGGTGCACAAGAAATTTGAAATTCCACGCTCCTCTTTCTATAGCTACCTGCAGATCAGACATTATGCTCAGATTTCCTGCCCTCATCTCCTTTGATAAACTCTGTGTTGAACGGCCTTCTCAAAGGGGTTTGATATTTAGAATATACCAAATATTGCAAACTGGACTGGAGTTTGAGCCTGCATGGTAATTTATGTAAAAAAAAAGACAGCCATGCAAGACAGGGCCCCCCTTTACTGCAAGAATTCCCTTGTTTTGGTTGAAAAGTCAGTTTAAATAACCCTGGATAACTAACCACTACAGGTACAAATGTGTATTTGGAACAGTCTCTGTAATTAAATTAATTTATATACTTTATTATTTACACCATTAAATTACATTACATTTCATCAATTAAATTAAAGAATTACTAACTAACATGTAACAGTTGTTAATTTAACAGTTTTATGAATAATAATATTGCTATTGCAGTAAAGTTTTTTTTTTCTTCTGAATTTATGTGGGTGTATGTCTGTGGGAGGGCAGATGATACAGCTACTTGCCAGGGATGCAAGAGACCCTTTTATCTATCATGATGTATTAGCAATAAAAACTACATTGGCCACACTGTAATTCTCTACCAGCAGAGTGATTGTTCATTCCTTTCTATTCTGTTCGAGTTGTACTACTTTTTTTCTAGTGTTCTTAGAATGCTATTTAGAATATCAATCACTGCCAATATACAGACCCTGCAATTTTTTTCATTTTTACCATGTGGCCAAATGTCTATCATTTAAAGGACAGACAACTTGGAATATAAAGTTGACCAAAGTGTGGATGCTTTTTAAATAGGTTGATTACAAAAATCTAAAGCAGCTATTCTAAACAAGGCTTTTGTGGAACCCTAGGGTTCCTTTAGAGGGATTTCCTGAGCAATGACTGATTGAAGTGACATTCTATGGTGTCTGCATAGTCACATAGTCATAACTACTTATTCCAATAATGTTTTTAGGTGTCTGTAGCATTGGAATTCTGACTGCTTTATGTTCACACTAAGCACTAGTGCAAGTTGCGTTATTCCCTCTGACCCCTTGTGAATTGTAGAGGTTTCTTGAAACCTAAAACTTATTTCAAGTATTCCACTGGCATCAAAAGGTTGGGAAAGGATGATCTAGAGTTTCAGAGCAAAGGGCTTTTCAAGGATAAATCTTTCTGCTTTAGGCATGCTCACTCCTAATAACCAAAATTGGCTATTACCCCAAATTTTAGGAGATCTGCTTTTTCCAAATATTTACCTAATTTCTTCATATGAATGTAGTGAAATACACCATCTTCATCGTTCTCTAGTCAGGTAGTAGCAGTGCAAATCTAGGCATGCATGTTTGCCTAGAATTTACTAGTCTTTATAAAAAGTCCACCTGAATTTTTCTTTTATCATCATATCAATAGCACTTCCTAAACTGCTAAACTTTGCTGGCGCACACACATACACACATTGTACCACTAATATGGTATATTTGTCTTCTGGTTGACCAGTATTACTAATGGTAGATGCAAAGTAATTTAACTAACAAATTCATATTTTTTGTTATTTGTACAATGCACTGGCACTTTATTCCTGTCTTTATTAGCAATTGTGTTACTTTTATTAGGATTTATCTTTTAAAATATTCTTTTACTTCATTTACTAATTTGTGTGTTTTTTTTTCTTCAGCGTTTTTTGGGATTTGTATTGTGCAGCACCTGATAGGAGAGAGACTTGTGAACACTCTAGTGAAGCCAAGGCTTTTCATGACTACGTAAGTCATACTATTCTTGCTGACTTTTGCTTTCACTGTGCGGCTTGTGTAATTTATCCCAATTTGCCTGTATAAACATAAGTAAAACATTAAGGTCACCTATCTATTTCTTGAAAATGTGATTACTCACATCTAATGCAAATGATTGTTTGGTTAAAAGAAATTACCTTTTTAACTTTGGTTAAAAGAAATTAAATGTTTTTGCATACATGAAGTAGCAGTACTGTGCAAGGTTTAATTATATGAGATTTTAAAATCATAGTTTTTTAAGATAGAAAAATTACAACAATTTCTTGCATTATTTAATTTAACAAATTTTCCATTTGGTATTTATCTCCGCCACTTTAACAATGTTTTACTGATCTTTTATGAGGCTTTGGTTGATCATAGAGAAACAGCTGGAATGGTTTAAAAATGAAAGAAAAGAAACCACACCATGAGTCAAGAAAAGCCTGTTGCGTGCATATATTGTACTTGGCTGTATCACTTTTATGTATGATTCAGGCTGGACATATACTCCAGTGGGCAGACTGTGAGCTTTCTGTTTAATTGGGGCCTTAGTGGTTCAGAAAATATGTTACTGATGGAAGCTTGTTTAAAAGTATAAAGGCAACCTTCACATATTTTGTCAACTTCTCCTCCGCTAGATGCAGACAGGTTACACACAAGGAGCTGAATGTGAATAATGTATCATCTGTTAAAGTTCTACCACTTGTGGGTTTGCTTTGTGCTTTTCTATCCACTGCTATCTATGTGGATTTCAGATTCGCAGATTCACATCACAAACATGTTACTGCACTTTCAACATTTAGGACTGTGCTTATACCTTTTGTTGTCTAGGGCTTGTTGACTGTTTACACACTGTGCTTCATGTATCTGTACCTGGCCACTTTATGTGCGTCCATGCAGGGATTCATTATTTGCTGCATCATACAATAAAACACAAGTGGTATGTGTATTAGGAATACCCTTCCCTACGTTAAAGCTAATATTGATGTATTCTTCAAGGATCAGCTTGCACTGCAAACATTAATTAACTGTCAATTATTATTTCTATATTATTTTGAGTGTTTTTGTATCCCTATAACTGTTTCATAATTGCTGCATTTAAAAGTTGATGTAAGATATTCTATTATGACTGGTATATCGTGGTGTATAAGGTATATATCATGTAGTGAAGAGGTCACTTTGGACTATATCTAATGTACTGTATTTGTAGTTAGAATGAAACGTTGTAGGTGGGTGGCACCCCCTGTATTGTGACCAAACTCTTTAGTAACCACCCAAAAACAGCCGGGTGGGTGCTGAAAAGTGCCGGGTGGTGCGCCCTGCTAAAAGGGCCTGGGGAGAACCCTGTATTAGGCTGTCATGTGCCCCCACACTCATTTTTCCAGTTCATCTGAAAGGGAACAAAGCCAGGAATTTCTCAGCATCCCCTCGTAAAGACCCAGCAGCCAATGGCAGCACAGGAGCACTAATCAGCTCCTGAAATCCCCTTCAGCTGTGCACAGCCTCAGAGTGTGTGCTGGGGATGCCAAGAAAGTACCGTACATTTCAGGCTGTACAGATAAAAGGAAGCAGAAGATTCTTCTATTTTCTTGCTGCTGCAAGTGTCTACACTGGACAGAATAAATAGGAAGAGATACTGCAGTGGTGCACAGCACAGGATTGCTGGCCCCATAAGCATCTCCTAACAATCACATATTGCTTTTCTTGGCACATATTTATGATGTATATATAGCCATAAGGGTTTATTTATTTTGTGATATAATTTTAGTAAAACTGAGAGATGGTTGACTTTATTATTTGTTTGTGTCTTCCCAAAGTAATGCACTGTTTGATTGTTGTCACTGAAACAGGTGTTGTTCTTATACTCTGGATGAGAACAATTATATTATGGAATGTAGCACACATTTAAAAACCCTTTTTTAAGCTGTGGGTGGTTGTTTCAGTTGGATGAGAAAGTTAGTGTTACTGCTAAACTGCAGACATAAATTAGTTTGGGGTGCTGATATGTGTAATCAATTCAATATATGCACTGACAAGGTGTTGCTGAGATTGTTCATGAAAATTGTACTCTTTTGTAACACCTTATGGATCGTTAAGGCACCACTGAAGCATACTATGCACTGGATCTGTCTTTTGAATGTCCATGATCATTACAATCTCCACATACAAGTTCTCCTGAACCAGTTTTTAACTTAACTTTTTTTTTACACTTTCTTACTTCATAATGATGCTATTAATTCTTATATAATCAATTACTGTCTTTGGAGAAAATAATGAGATACCAAATGTACTTATTGAGGACTTGAGTAATGATATTTAATTGCAGTGCTTGGTGAGTAAAAACGTAAAGTTTGTAGACATGAAGAGATACTTAATTTACCTAAACTAATGAACTCTTGTAAACAAATGTATAGTTACCTGCATCTCACAGCAATCTCTACATCTCAAAGCTGAAAGACAACCATGGATGATTCCTATAGACCTCTACAAGGACTGTCTACTGTCTCTGAGCTGAGGCTTAGAGAAAGAAATCAAGACACTGCTGCTGCAGTGTTTGAAATGCTGACCCAAAACAAGCAAGGTGATAAGAAAAATGAAAGGAAACTAGTATTTATAGAAGTCAGGAATAGCAGCCTTCATACCTTTTTTAAAAAGTAGGTGGGTCGTGCAAAGACAACTTTTGTTGTTTTAAATATAGTGTTAAGAATATTACTCTTCAGGGCCCTGTTATTACATGTTTGGACAAACTTGTCCAGAACAACATAAAGTGGATAAGTGGATTGTTTAGGTTAAACAAAAATTTACTACCAAAAAAAAATACATAATAAAATGTTGGTTTGCAGTTTTATGTGATAGTCTTTAGAGGACAGGAATACATTCTTCATTAAACAAATTGTGGTACACTTAACAGAGATTTCTCTAGAACTCATGTTTTAAAGGTCAAACTCAACAAAACGTATTTTTCTCAACTTAACTATGTAAAATGTACAATATATTTAAAAAAGCAGCGGGTACCAGTCAGATAATATAATGAATGTAGTTTCCTAATATAAAAAAAAGTTAAGAGTTCAGAGTTCGGAATTGGTATAAATCTTTTATATTTATTTAATTAAAAGCTTAAAAAGTATGCATTAGATATTCTAGATTAAAGTTCATTAGATATTCTAGATGCATATATTTGTCCATTTTGTAGATGCATTAAATACAAAAATCTTATTTATTAAAAATAAACATATGCTCATTGAAACTTGATGCCGTGATCTACAAAATAATGAAACAGAGCAAATGAACAACAATATTCACACTACTTTCCAACATTGATCAGAAAGTTTGTTTTTTGGCAGTATAGGCTGGAGCCAGCTGCTGTATTTACACAGCATGTCTGTTTTTTTGACAGCCATGTACTGCCAGTAAACGTGGCCGAGAGAGGGACAGGATGGACTTTCTGCATCCTGTGTAGCTTGGTGAATTTTATATGGGTGTACATAGAATGCTCAAGGTATAAGACTAATTAAAGGTAGTAATTATAACATATAATTTCTACACAAGCATTTTGTAATATCATTTACAAATGATCTTTGCATTTAAACCTGTAACCAGTTATACCTTGCAATCAGGTTGTCATTTTAGTAAACAAAATGTAAATATTGATGTCATTTGGTTCAATTGCTGTTCCTAAACTTTACCCTACAACACAAATTGTGATTATAGCAGTCGGACCCTGCTGCTTATCATTCAAGCAGAAAGTGTAGGTATTGTGTGGGCATCTATAATCTATATTACAATAGCATACAACTTATCCTTTTTTCAGTGTACATATTTACTATCCCTGTGTTCCCGGTGTGCATTGAACATCCAACTAAGGCTGTTTTTGTGTCTTTTATGCAGTGGATACAGCACATAATTTAAAGAAATATGTGTGTTAGGATTCCTCCAATAAATGCGACAAGTTCTTAATCATCAATTGGTGCAACTTCCAAAAAGTGTGAGAATAGTCATTTATTATTACAACATGTGTTCACGAATAGCAGCGGAAGGGTGCATGTATGCCCAAGGCATGCAGTAGTGGTTTTTATTTTCAGTGGTTTTACACTCGCCTTTTCTGAGAACACATATCTTTCAACACTTCAAGATGTAAAAGCCCAACATAGAAAATGCAAATAGGTAACTGGTTTAGGAAAATCCTATTGTGATCCTATGTAACCACTTTATTGAGTTTGCCCTGTGTATGCAATCACAGTAGCATGATGCTTTGGTTGTTCAGCTTGGCATGTGGTTGTGATCATGAAATTCTGAATGTAAAAATTCTTTATTAAATCAGGACAAAAAAAATTGTTTTTAATCCTCATATGACTGAATGACTGAATTTTTGGTCTTTACTGCACTCAAAAACCGTTCAGTTATTTTTCTGTAATGAATTGAGTTGTCACCTCTTTTAAGTCATGTGAAAGCTGTAAAATAAATAATTTTTTTAAACCGTTGATTTATGGATGATCTGTATGTACCTGCATTCACTGAGTATAGCATGTTCTATCTCTCAATAGCATTATAATATTACTTTAGGAGGAACCAAACAAAAAGAAGTATAGGGACTATGATTGCTCCCTTGTTTTCAAAGGTGCAGACTCCAAAGCCATCATCATTTTTCTTGTCACTTAAAGAAAACAAGTGTGCGTACATGGTGCCCTGGTTAGCTGGATACATGTTTAATATGTTTCAGTGATTACCAAAGTAACAAGGTATAACAAAGGTTCCTTTTATAAAGTTACCAATACTGTTTAGAATTCCCACAATTTTGTTTGCTGTTATTCATTTTTGTTCTAATATTGTCCATTTAACACCAATCTCCACTACTTTATGGTTAAAGTCAACATACTAAAGCAAAGGTCAATT
The DNA here is from genome assembly GCF_032062135.1 of Pyxicephalus adspersus. Taxonomy (NCBI): domain Eukaryota; kingdom Metazoa; phylum Chordata; class Amphibia; order Anura; family Pyxicephalidae; genus Pyxicephalus; species Pyxicephalus adspersus. The sequence goes on from NC_092860.1 coordinate 67,129,861, forward strand.
GCATTAAATGTTAGTATGTCAAATATTTAAATTCGTCCATTCATATGCACAGCTAATCAATATCACAATAATCAGTTTTGTGACCATTACACAGCCATGTTTTACATACTGTAACAAATTGTTGTCAACATAGGTACAGACAAGTAATTTGTAGATTAGGTGTTATTTTCAACAGTCATGACAGTTTTTTTATTTTATGTATTGGTCTTTTTAATGTCATTCTCCCTTGGAGTTATGGCAGGCTGTCTAATGTTGTAGGTAAGGACCTGATTCTGAGATGGGGAGCCTATCATTTGCTAGTTGTATTTGTTTGTCCACCAATGGACAGGTTGGCATCCATTTGGGATGGAGCTTGAAATCATATACTTGGCCATTTAAATATTCTGATTTCCTGAGGAAGATGGAGATGTGGTGTCTAAAGGGTTCTGCACTGGCTGGCCTGGCTTGGCCAGGGTCCTTCCAAGAACTGCTGGAAAAGTTTGAGAGAGATTCTCAGCAGCTTGTAGTTTAATAAACTTAGAGAAGAGACTCCTGAATAAAAAACCCTAAAGAAAAAATCTGAGATAGAACCAGAAGTGAGCGTATTTAGGACTGCAATTAAAGCATAGCCATTTCCAGGTGGGGTTGGTACATTTCCATATACCTTGTGACAAAATACTGATCACTTATAAATACATTTCATTTTTTTCTATTTTATGTTACGGGTGACTGATGGCACTAACAATGTAAATCTGCAGTTTTGCCATGTTGATTTTACTGCAATAAAACTAAATTGTTAATTATTTCAAGGTCAAGTACATGGCCTATCACAACCCTCCAAAAAATTTCTGTTTTTATAGTATTATATACATTTTCACTAAAGCACAAATGTCCAAATAATTAGCTTCATAAAATGTGTTCTTTAACATTGTTTTGAGTAAGCCCTAGCAGCACAGGGGTAGTTCTGGCTTTGGAGGGGTTAACATGTGTACAGGATTTTCTAAGATTTTCCTTGCCTAAGAACTGGCTGCTGTCCCAGGTGGAATGATTTCAGATGATGGAAAGATACAGAGTGCAGTGTTTGTCCAAGACAAGATTGCAAAACTGTACTTTACGTACAGGTAACAAAGTGCATCTGGCCAGCACAAACATTCTTGACTTTGACTTTGAAATGCAGTATTTCTTTTGATCTAACCAACTTTATTAGTGATAGGTTACTTAAAAAAAGCAAAACCTGGGTGTGCAAACATGGCAAACAATGAAATCTACTAAAAAATTAAATTATATTAAATGCACTGTTTCATATGTATGTTTAATAATAACATTATAAAAACCATTTAGATCCATTAGATCTCCATTCGGCTTGAAATAAAAACCTACAAATCAAAGAAAAAAAAGAGGGAAAGGATTGCCAAATGGGTGACAATCTAAGAAATACATCAAACACTTTTTTTTCCCTGAATTGTAAAGATCTGCATTAAAAAACAACAACAAATAAGTCATAAGTAAAGCTACATACATACATATGCTAGATTATTGTCGCTCAAGATGAGCGATTATGGTCATATCTAACGAGAATCTAGCATGTGTACAGACATCTGGCAAACAAGCACTGTACAACCACTTTTCCTGTGAAGGTGGACACGACAGGGTGTCACTTGCTTGTCCTCCCCTTGACCTCTTTTTTGAATTAAACAGGACTTTTTGTACATCACATTGCTGTTTCTCTGGTCACAGGAAACAATCACAAAAAATAATTTCAAGAAACAGAAATGTGTGTGTACAGAACCTAATTCATTACCTCTTTGAGATAAAATCATAGATGTAAGATTCATAGCAATATAGAAAGCTCCCTTGCATGGTTTTTCCTTTGGTAAGCCCTGTGCAAGCTCTGGTTTTCTTTACATCCCATAACCTGATGTGATTGTTAGTCAACAAATAATAACTGTGTTACCTTATTTTTTGTAAGTGTATAATTGTGCACATGCCTAAAGACTTTGAGGTTTCAATGCGTCATCTCTTAGATATTCAATTTAACTTTCTATCTAAAATACATTTTCTTGAAATCATTGGACCACTGTGTGTCTGCTTTTTTCAAAAATATTAAAAGCAAAGCAGACTAATCCATGGATGTTTTTGTTTGAGAAGACTGAAAAATATCTTGTTAGGGTTATGAACACAGGTAAGCTGAATGGTGCTTTGTGCTGAGGAAACAATGTTTAGCAATGTGTACCTGCAGATGCTAAATAAATTAAGCAATATGTTTTCTTTTCAGGTTAAATGGAGGCATAAATATGTCAGGAAATCTGGAAGGGTTCTACTAGTTCATATGGTTGGCGGTAGATGAGTGCGTAGAAGTGTCACCAAATGAACATCAAAACATTAGGATGGTGGTCATGAGGGAACATCACAGAGCATATGTGCATATCTGGATCAGTGAATCAGAGTTTGATTCACTAAGGAAATATAGTACTTCATTTAACAAAGTAAATTATCTCCTGGCAAAGGATATTTCACTTGCCTTATCAAGTAAAAGGAAGATTGGTGTTCCCCAGCAATATATAGCCTTATTCATGATGCCACATCCCAACATTAGTCCGATTGTACAGAATTGCACATACAAGGGACTTTTAAGGAGTTCCTCTTTTACACATATTTCACATGCACTTTAGAAATTTTTTATATATATAGTTCTTTAGCTTTATCTCTTTCAAGGAGTTACTGTCAGGTACTTTGCTAATTGAACATCTTATTTAACTCCTTTAGTAAATCAACCAAGTATTGACACAAGAGGGTCAACATTACATTTAAAAACTAACCATTTCTAGAGAAAGGTTGTACAATGTTAAATTTGATGCTTTTCTCGTAGCAACTTTTCTGTAATATAAGACGAGGAGGTCTCCGACATTCAGCAATATTACTTGCTTAACCAGCATCTGGATCCTTAGGAATTCACAGATTTTATCAGTCCAGTACATATTTTGTTCAACAGTATCAATACATATTAAAGAAGGGGCATCTGAAACCCTGAAAGAGTTGACTTATGGACTCTTATAATAAAATCTGAACAAAATGAAATCTAGATTTTATGCATTCTTATTTTTCCACATTCCTCCTAAAACATACAATCCCAACAAAGAGCTAACCTTCAGCCACCATTTCTGGGAAACTTTCCAGGGAGAAGTATTTTTTCTACACTGCTTAAGACCTAACAAAGAAAGCACCTACTACCGACTTAGGATGGCCAGCACTACATACCCTTTAGTGGTCACAATGTTACTGCAATTAAAGCATATGGCAGGAGGATATAGGGAAGGTATAAAAATGTATTTTGAGAATTTGTCAATCACCTTGAGCATAGGGCAGATCTTTTAACTGCAATGTGTAACAGTGGTGACCATAAAAGATTTTGATGTGGATGGAGCAAAATGCTCACTTGGTTATTCACAAAGAGGTGCAGCATGAAGACTTTGGCAGGTCATTGTGCTTGATGTGGCTTTACATTGCTGAACTATGTAATCGATGTGGGTATACTTCTGTGGACATAAATATGCTTTATTATATAGCTTTATTTTTAAAGTTGGTAAGAATTTTTATGTTTTCATTTTAATATTTTTTTGTGTTTGTCTGTGTCTGTTTATGTGTTTATTTACTTTCTAAAATATACCTAAAAGGCCTGCGATCCTGTCTTTCACTTTCATATGCTCTCTCAGTATGGGATGGACAAAAAACTAATTTTACCCTTTACTCCCCCCTATGCTCCACTTACTCCCCTATGGCATAATCCGGAATTTCCTCCAGGTTGTGAACCGGCTCAATTCTCTTGGTGGCGCAACAAAGGATTTTTCAGATTTGGAAATTATCTTGATGTCAAGGCTATTGTGAGCCTCTCCCATTTACAAGAGAACCTCTCCCTTCCATATACAGACATTTTCTGTTATCAAAAAATCAGGTCCTTTATTCAAAATAAACTCAAAGGGTTAAAACCACCCTACCAGAGTACAGGATAAAAAAAAAAAACCTGCAGTTTTATAGCCAAATCCAAAGGGAGGATCTCGGTAGTATATAACACTCTCTTCCCACATGATAAAAAAACTTTCCTATATAAAACAATGGGAGTCAGATTTGGAGGTGGAGCAGAGTGCCCAAGAATGGCAGGATCTATCAGTGTCCATTTCCAAAATATCTCTGAACACTTCGATAATAGAGGCCAATTATAGGTTTTGATGAGATGGTACCTGGTCCCATTTAGGATCCATAAAGCCAGTCCCTCTGTCTCTCCTCTTTGCTTTCGAGGATGTGGTCAGACTGGCACTGTACTCCATGTTTGGTGGAGATGGTACTCCAATGCTTGGTGGAGATGGTACTCCAATGCTTGGTGGAGATGTCCTAGGGTTCAGAGATTTTGGATCCACATTTTCAACCTAATACGCTCTGTCACCAACGTAAACATCCCGAAGAAAAATAGAGTATGCTTTTTTTCCCAATTAGAGGATATAGCTCCGAAACAGTTAATCAGACTAATTAAATATATCCTGTTAGCTGCTCGGATTACCATTGCTTGTTACTGGAAAGCTTCCATTATTCACCTTGAGTTCACCAAAACCAATCTAACTGGATAATGGTCAACAAATTGACCTGTACTCTTAAAAACAACCTTAAAAAGTTCTAAAACACATGGGACCTGTGGTTAGATTATAATCCTGTATGATTCAAGCAGGAAACACTGACCCTTCCCTCCCCCCCTCCTTTGTAACCCTTAACTTCTTTTCCCCCCCCCCCCATTTTTCTCTTCAATTTAAATTTCAAATGTTTACAATGGGGGTGAATGTATAAAAGGTACCTTTACCCACCAACCTTTATGATCTAACTCCAAACTTGATATGCCTGTAAACCTCACAAGTTTTAAATCTGTGGAAAACACTATTTTTGTACTATTGCATTTATGTGTATTATCTTTTTTATTGTCAATATTGAAAAACTATTGCCTGCTGTATTTAGACTTTGTAACCTAAGAGGTGTTGAACTATGGTATTCTATGAAAACTTGTTGTATAATGTTATTGTTTACTATTTTGAAAATTTCAATAAAAACTTTGAAACAAAAATAAACCTAAAGGGAATGAGTACAGGAGTATAATATTACACCTTACCCATTCCAAGAAAGAGTTAAAAAATCACATTTTTATTGTTAAAGGATTTTTAAAATAAGGCTTTTTGTTTCCAAAAGCAGTTACAATGTCAATTTTGCCATACAACAATGTAAATCCATCATCAATTATAATGACCAATGATGGTAACCCATCACACTCCCAGTACTAAAAAAACAAATTTTCCTAATAGGGCAGGGAATCCCGAGTGATGTAAATGATCAAGATACCCTTTTCCTCCATATTTGGTTACCCACCAATGCTGAGTTAAGGTATGGAGCCTAGTCTGGTACAATAAGGGGTAAAAGCAAAACACATGTTGCTCCATCCCCCCATTTCCTGGCCATTCAGGCTGCATTCACAGATAAGGTCTGGTTAAATATTAAGAAACATACACTTTTTGTATTTAAAAATGAACACACAAAAGTTCAGCTTTTAGGTATCCTCCATTTCCTTTTTTCAAGAATACATTTCATGTATCACATTGTTTTGCTACCTATGCCATATTTTGACAAAAATGTGCCTAAATTAGCCTTAATAATTACCAGGATTTATTGGAATATTCAACCATCATAGACTTTGGGTTTACAGAACATTGGAGCAATTTTGGATAAACCTGCCTTGAAACAAACATCATCCCTACTAACAATCACATACCTAAATCAGATCTTGTGGGGGGATGTCACAATAATCAGAAATTTCTGACAATAAAAATCTCTAGTTTTACCTTAAAGAGGTAGCTCAGAAGTAAAATTGAAGGCACCTAAGGATACCTGAACCTACGTACAGCAGCTCCTAAAGCCCTTTGCTTTGCCAGGCCGGGACAGAGTTCTGACATTTTCTAATAGCATTGGAATTTGCTGGCTCACTCCAACCCTACTGATATACTGCTTATTTTGAAAAATGATTTTTATGAAAGAGAACCTCTGCTTCTGCATTTATGTATCTAATTGGATTGATAAGGAGTATGCCAGATTTACCTTAACCACAGAATGTTTTGAAAAATGTTTCAAGTGTTGCACATTATCTAATGAAAGGCATACAATGATGCTAAACTTCTGTAAAAATAATATTTCACAAATGTGATCAAATGTCATTTTTTATTTTACGAGTGGTTCGGGGCATAAAGATTTAAAGAAGAAAATGCAGTCATTTGATTTCTAGAGAAACATCAGAGAACTGCCAAAACAAAGTCCCCTAGAGCCACCCCCTGCCTCCTGCTCCAAGAATCAAAGCAGGGCACCATTTGGTACAAAACATAAAATTCAGACAGACCTCCCAGTGTCATGACACTGCATTGTGTAAATATGGGTAGAGTAGGCACGTATGAAGCTCCCTGCCAACAGGGGAAGCATTTGGTGTTGTTGCTGTGATACTGATCAAACTGAGAGGTAATGGTTGTGTCGGAGAAAGGGGACCAGACTCGCAGTGGCAGCTGGCAGATCAGTGGTAGCAGCAGGGATTGAATAAACTGGGGACACAGAGGAGAAGGCGGAGGAAGATAAGAAAGGAGAGCGACCCACTGTGTGCTGCACACAAATCTCACTCTTCAGACTGCAGAGAGAACACACAATCTGGGGATATTAAATCCGTAAAAAAAACAGTTCGGCTTTTTAGATACTCTGTGCGGTCATGGCTTGAACTCTGGAAGAAAGACTATATTTTAGATGATTCACATTCTATATGCTAAATTTAAACATGGTTCTAAGGTGACTTTGAATGAAAATAAATGTAAGCCCTAAATGCATGACATTTAGTTTCATAATGCACTGTGTATCATAAGCAACTCTACATGAGTTCCCTGGGCACTTCAGTCCCACAAACCTCCAAAACCATGCAGTTAGGTTAATTGGCGTCCCCAGAAATTGTCTTTGGTACATGAAAAATAGGAGAAAACAAAAGTGGAAAATAGGAGAAAACAAAAGTTCAATATGGGCTGCCGACAGCTGGGCACAATATGGGTGCATGTATAAGAAACAAAAATAAATAAAAGAATTTATATAAAAAGAATTTATTTCATACTTTTTAAATCTTTTGTTGTATCTTAGTGCTGTTGGTACTACTACAACCACTTAGCATATGCAAAACATACATACTCCAGTGAAGGCCTCATAGTATTTTCCAGATGATGACTACAGTGGACCAGGCCTGCAGAATGTTTGTTGAATGGATACCACTTGTAGTCTCCACGCAAAACCTGTTTGGCAGGTTGACAACAATGCACACTTCTCATGTTTGAACAAGAACCTTCAAGACAAAAAATGGTAATATTCTGATAAAATCTGCCTATATATATGTACATTATTACATGGCGTTATAATACAGTAGAACCCCGGTTATCCAGAACTCAGATAACCGGAAAATTCAGAAAACAGGAACCCGAAAGCTCTGCTTTCTTGATTGTTCCTGCAGCCCTAGCAGTGCTGTGGCATGTGTTCTGCATCCAGGAAACATACCACAGCTTGGCTAGGGCTGGAGGAGCAATCAGGAGAGCGGAGCTGTCCGGAGAGCAGAGCAGACCTCAGCTGATTGCTCCACTCTGAGATTAGCTGAGAAGAGGGAAACCCTGATGACGCTTGAGCCGTCATCAGGGTTTTCCTTTTTTCAGCCATTGCATGCTTCATACTGTCTAGGGGGAATACATTTGGGGAGTCAGAAATAGAAAGGGATCTGGGGTTCTGGTAAATCATAGACTTATTACCAAGATGCAGTACCAAGCTACAATATCTAAAGCTAGCAAAATAATTTCCTTTATTAAAACAGGAACAGACTGCAGAGACAGAGACATAATCCTGCCCCTGTACAAAGCATTGGTCAGACCTCATCTGGAATATGCAGTCCATTTTTGGGCACCAGTTCACAAAAAGGTCATTGTGGAATCGGAGAGAGTTCAGAGAAGGGCAACTAAACTAATAAAAGGAATGGAGGAGCTCAGCTATGAGGAGAGATTAGCTAAACTGAATATGATCACCCTTTATAAATATATTAATGGTCCATATAAAAAACTTTCCTCCCAATTATTCACTTTGAGGTCTTTACAAAAAAACAAGAGGGCACTATTTGCGTCCGAAAGAAAAATAGTTTAAGCTCCTGATAAGGAAGGGATTTTTTACTGTAAGGTCGGTGAAAATGTGGAATCGGCTCCCTCAGGAAGTAGTTTCAGAAAGTTCTATTGATTGCTTTAAGAAAATGCTAGATGCTTTTTCCTAAAGCAGTCTTATGTGGGTTATGATTATTTCCCTTGTGGTTGAACTTGATGGACTCTGGATCTTTTTTTTAACCTGACCTACTATGTAACTATGTAGCACTGGAAGTGAATGGGGGCAAGTCTCTCCATTCAAGTCTAGTGCTTAATGGCTGAGAAAAGGAATTAACCTCAGTTAACTGGAAACTACATTTAACCAGAATAGGACATTCCCTGTAGGTGCCGAAAACCCAAGGTTCTATTTTATAAGTAAAGGTAGCTCTGCAGGTATCAACACAAACCTAAAAGTTGCACTCACTTTTTTTTAAACATTGTAAACTTTTTCACCTGCTGAAACTTATTTCAAAAACTTTCATGGAAAACCTTGGACTTTTATTTGGATAAATAAATAGGATAATGAGTTTGTTTTATTTTTATAAAATAGAGAATAAGCAATATCATCATGTTTTCAGTTTTGCTCAATCTACCATTTTCACTCCACTGTATGATTTTTTGGGGATAAATGTGGATCAAATTATTTCTATGTATCCATTTAAACTTATAAATGAATTTAAGAGCATAAACCGCATTATGGTGAATGCTTAAACAGGGACTATCAATACCCACAGTAACCTATTGTCCCAGAGTAGAAGGTTTTAAGAGTCACAAAAGGAGCACCCTTGCAGAAACATGTCTACTGGGAAATCATCTGAGGTGCCCGTGCCTCTGGAATTTCTTTAGGTCTTTTCAGTGCTATACTTTCCACATGGTCACCAGCTGCATGAGATGATAAATCTATTTTGGTAGTAGATGTTGTCAGACATCAAATATTATTGTATGTGACACATTCTCTCTTACTATCCTATGCATTAGATCATCTTATGCTTGCTGAATTTAATTTTCATTTTTTAAACCTATCTTACCTCGTTATATGGTAAAATATAAAAATACAGATGACACCATCTACAAACACTCACATTCACGCTAAGCATTTAGTTAATTGAAAATCACAGTGATTAAATAAACTCACATCTTTTTACAAGGAGACAGTATTTTTTTTAATTGGTTGCTTTAGAAGAAAGAACCTTGTCAGTATGAAATGTTTATTTATGTATATTTTCTAATTGGTGCACTGAAAATTTATATAAAGCTATATTAAACACAAATATGTGGGAAAAAAAGGTATTCTCCATAATAATACTATAAAAAAAATGATGATATTCGGTATAAGGGTTTGTACGAATGAACACCAAACAACACACTTTCTAAATCTCCTCAGCAGTCATTGTAAAGGCTTTGTATTGATCCAGATGGATCAGAAAGACATCTGCTAAGAGAAGCATTGCACAAGATTGTGTCTTGCCCTGAACCCATTATTTCATATCTAACATACATAGGCAGTGCCTCCAGCATATTACCTTACAAGAACATTTTTATTACATGAACATTTTGTATTTCTAATACAAATTACCCATGCTGGACAGTTTATCCTTAGAACTTTAGAAAATGTAAATCAGAAAGGGTAAAAGTTTATGAGTAGAATACATTTTACATGAGGCGGGACACTGAGAGGTCTACAGAGGTGACTACTGCCCCACAGCCAAGCTTTTAATACTGTGTAACAGCTCCAGTATGACATGAAGTGAATCATTAGCTGTCTTTACAGCTAAAGCATCGTGGTTAACTTAGTAGTAAGAGAAACACTATGTACCTACAACACAAAAAGTCTAAACTAAAGAGTTTCCTGGATCCACTATGTACCGTACAATCCATCCGTATGTTTACTGTTACAAACCCTGTCTACATACTTGCTTACTTTTGTATATATTCTTGGTTAGTTCTTGTACCAAATGTGATTTACTAAAGCCGACCTAAACTCCAAATTTTTGCTTAACCCTTTTTTATTGAAAGTAAAAATTGTATTTTATTTATATGCAACACCTTTTTTGTCTTGATTGTCATGGCGATCATGACTGAATGGAGCCCAAAGCCTCCTGGGATACCTACATCACACATCCTGGGAGGCTGCTTCTTCTGCGCATGGACTGATCTTGGGCATGCATACAAGGAGTCCTTTCTTTAATGGAAGAAAAAAAATTCTTCTGTACTGCGCATGTGTGAAATTGGCAATCTTTTTCCTTAATTACGTCATCCGATCGCACGCCTGAACAGTGCGAGAAGAAGATATCGGTCTCTGCCGGGCATAAGATGGATACCGGGATGACGCGGAAGCCAAAAGAAAAAATAGTTTTTTTAATTTTGGCTTTAGTTCCGCTTTAAACATGCCAATTGAATAACATTATTACTTTTGTGTAAATAAATCTTTTTGCTCTATCTACACTTTTGCTCAGTGACCTTTGAAAACCCTTGTCAATTTGTGATCTCCATGGCACATATTCTGCAGATAGACTTTGACATCGCTACAGCAGCAGGTGGTGGTACTGAAGTGATAAAGAAACTTTGTTTCACCTTGCCCATATATTTAAAGCCATGACATAGGGCATTATTTGTCCTAATAATAACAAAAAAATGGTCTTCAAAATAAATAATCACCCTTGAGAAATGTATAACCAATTTAACTTTTTAATTTTGAATTCAATAAATGTTCTAAAATAAATAACGTTTATTCTGTCACTGGAGCATTGCACTGAAGATGAAGAATTCTATCTGCTGCAGCAGTCCGGCACCTCCAAGGTTAAATTAATTCCCTGCCAGCACTATCCTCACCAGGCAGTGACATGTAGAATAGATGTGACCTATTTTTATACTCATGATGGTACTGGAGGGCTAATCCCCCAAGGACCCCTCCTTCCCTGTGATGGCTGTTCTCTCTGCTGCTACACCTCCCTCCCATAGCCTCTCCACTTACAGCACAAAATAAATCTATGCATTGTTCTGCATTTTGTTATTGTCACTTTCTCCTGATTTAGTATTTATACAATTATTTTACTTATTTCATGGAAGATATTAAACGTTTCACAGCTAAAATTTTCCCAGGGAACAGTTTCTAAGTTGCCTCTGTAACTTCATGACTTTGTTTTTTAGTTATGAAGCTGCACTGTCCTGGAACTGCTTAGAGTCTAAACACTGCATATTATACAGAGTGAAAAAAAATAATGTTTTAATATAGTGAAAAATAATGATTTTTTTATATTATGCCAATAACAACGTTACCATGAAAATCAATGTTTGAAACTGGTAATATCAAATATGATTTATTATAATAAAATAAAAATTAGAACTTGATAGTTTCCCAAGGTTTGCAGTAGAATGGATGAAATGGGGGTTGTTGTACATTCATGTATTCCCTTCTTGTTCTTGTGTCCTAGCTACCAGAGATAATTGTGGTAACAAGGAACAGGCTGAGCTCTATTATGACTGGTTTAAAGCCATTTAGCAATGTTGATATGTTGTTCATTTCTGCATGGTGGACATGAGTACACGCAAGGTTTTCTTCTGGTTCATCTGTTTTTTTATATATCTGAGAATTTTAGAATAGTGGTTACAATAATGAACGTTTAATTTGATTGGCCTATGTAAATTTGACCTTTGATCAAAATAGTTAAGCAAAAAAATGACTGAATACTAATAATACATAGGATTTTACCATACAATAGTCTGCAAATTTTATACTACAATATATTTTTTTGACATAAATGCCAGCTTCTTGTTTTCTTTCCCTGTGTGGTCAGCTAATTGCACAGTGTCCAAACTCCAAATTAGAGACCCTGTAGGAATAAGGGAGAAACAAAAGACCTTATCCAGACTAATTCAGCTAATTGAGGAAACTGAGACTATTAACCAATTAATTTAGATCAAAGCAAATAAGAACTACTGTGTCAATTAAGTGTAGAGCATGTGTAAACAGAGTAACAAATCAACACATTATGGAAACAAAGGAAGGGTGACAGACAGACCTGTTTTAATAGCCAGAATTTCATTAGTGTTGCAAGTTGCTGTGAATTTCACATAATCATTTAGGAACAAATATTTCTCAGTTTGCTTCCATATTGTCATTTAAGCATTTAATGTTCACATCATGGTTTATGCTTAAAACAACTGTTAATAAATGCTGACGTTATTTAATAGAAGCCTGCCATATTAAATAGGTAACCCTAACATTTTATCTTAAATTTGGCAAAAAATAGTAGGACATATTGGAAAAATGTTATTATTTCAAGCAAAAAAATAACAAAAAATGTATCGCAATTATCATTTGATCAAAAAACGCCTTGATACTCTTTGTGGTTCACATCCTAAGCAAGTTACATGGTCTCTGCTAACCAGGGGTACTGGGGATGTATGACTACAGTCTTTTGTTTTTTAACTGGCAGATCTGTTTGATCTTCTACAAGAAGCAGGAAACAATGTCTGTAAATGTAATGTAAATGCACATGTCTACATTCTGTTAAAATGATGTAAAAGGATTTAAAAAACACAATGCTATTTATTGTTAAGTGAAAAGTGTTAGTGCCATTATTTAAAAAAGACCTTTAATTAAAATAATTAGTCTATCAGATATTTACTAGCTTATTTTGCAATAGGCACACTTTAATATTACACTGGTCTACAAACATTTTCTTGCCAAACAGATTAAAGTCATTTTAGGTTTTGTACAGATTCCATTATGGTATTGGTTTTACTAGATTGGCTCTAGTTTTTGAAATATTGACCTCAATAATAACCTCATAGAAAACTAATGAAACATGAAAATTACGCAAAATTAAACTAGATATGACTATGTATACAAAAAAAAAAAAAATTGAAATATTTAATGTCAATATATTCGATGTTCAATATATTTACAGAACTAATTTCAAAGAAGTCATTGAAAAACTCTGTATGATTTTTTTCACTTTGAAGATACCAGCAGTATTCTGCCATCATGTGTCTATCCCATCTGCCCTGATACCTTTCTTCCATCACCTTTATATCTTGATGGAACCTCTCCTCTTGTTGAAATCACAAAGGTTTTCTGGAAATTTTTGAAAATGGCTATGGAGAGAAAGTACCTTTATGCTCATAGTAGCACCCAAGTTTTTAAAGTTTAAGAGCAAGTTTTGTACCAGTTCTTCATAATTTTGTACTTTATGATTACCCAAGAAGTTCTTGGCAACCATGACATAGCTGTGCCAGGCAGAAGCTTCAGTATCAGTCATGTAACTTGTGAAATTTGAATCATTTTTTAGTTTCTGAATCTGGGGTCCATCAAAGATTCCTGCTTTGAATTTTTCAGTACCCCATTCTGGCAAGAATCTATAAATGTATTTGAAGCAATCACCCTCCTTGTTCAGAGCTCTAACAAATTTCTTAATTCATCCAAACTTTATGTGTAGTGGAGGGAGAATGATTTTTCTTTGTCAACCATTGGCTCGTTAATGATGTTCGCTGCACCTTTTTTCATGTTTTCCCTTGGAGGCCATGTAACTTTTTTACAGTGATCCTGCTTTGCTCTTCTATAACACAAGCAGATGAAACATGGGTACTTTGTGTATCCACTTTGCTTTCCAAATAGGAAGTTCACTAGTTTTAAATCAACACATATGGACCATTGGTGTTCAGGATAGCAAAGCTTTTGTAAGACCGTTTTCATATTTTCATATTCTTCTTTAAGTTTTGTTCAGTGACCAATTGGAATTGATGCATAGCAGTTGCCATTATGCAGTAAAACCGATTTTAAACTTCGAGTGAAACTGTCTAGGAAAAGCCCCAGTCTTCTGCTCGGTATTCTGGTACTCCCACAAAGTCTCCATCTTCAATGAAATATGGTAGGAGTGTCACCTCTCTTGTCCTAATAACTGGTATTTTAAAGCGTACCTAAACTCAGAAATTTCACTTTACATAAAAGGGTAGACGACCCTTTTATGTTAGGTAAAAATTCTGTTCCACCCACTAAATGAATGGGAGCACAAATCCTCACGGGATACCTACGTCAGGCATCCCGGGAGGCTCTTAAGTGTTCCTTCTGCACAAGCCCGAGCATCTCAGGCATGCGCAGTAGGAGACTTTTCCTGTGGAAAAAAATTTGTCGATCTCACGCATGCGCAGTGAGATCAGTAAGTTTTTTTCCAACCTACGTCACCTGATCTCGCACCTGGTTCAGGTGATGTAGGAAGAAGAACCTGGAAGAAGACACGAAGATGGCGGCTCCCGGCGGGCCGACTCACAGACAAATGCCGGGACGGCACAGGACCTGATGGAAGAGACCTCCGGATGGATCAGACTGCCCTGCAGAATAGAAGGTAGGTGGATTTTTATTTTTGGGTTTAGTTCCTCTTTAACTTCCAGTCTCAGACAGTTATTTTCTTTTAGCCTGGATGCTAAAGGTTCAGATGCTTGTTTTGACAGACTTAGGTCACGTATTACCTTTTACATTCACAGCACAAAAATAACAATCATTATGATTATTTTTGGGCTCTTGTCATACCATTGGTACACCAAATTTCAAACTTTTCAGTTTTCCATTTTTCCACTGACGTAGCCACTCTACACAAGTTTTGCATACCATATGGGGAGCCCAATACTTATCTTGGTCCACCAGTTTAATACCAAAATATGCAAGATATGCTTGTTTCACAAATTCTGTATGTTTCTTCTCTGTTTTTGCTGAGAATATTCACCACAAATGTAGTGAAATATATTAGGGTCATTTAAACAACTTTTTCTTGAAGACCTCATATTTCTGTAAAAAAAAAGGAATGAATAAAAAGAAGGCAAATGAAAGTTTCATAAAAATAATGCTACATTTAATATATAAAATACCAAACATCGGTGTAAATAAAGATTGCTAATAATTTGCTGTGTTAACATTTGTTGTTGCTCAAATAGTCTATTCCGATTCTTGTAAGAACTAGAGCCAATTCAATGAAACTGGTGTAATTTCTGGATTAAGCAGACCTGAAATACACTAAATATATTAAAAAATCCTTGGCCAGTTAAAAAAAAATGTTTTTTTTAGCTGTGTTATCAATTACTCCTGCTGATTCTGATTGCTGATTCTACTGAAGTAGATTATATCGATGATCTCATGAAAGGACCAGGTCTTTGAACCAGAAGAGGTGTCCAGTTATGGTTTACATGGCAGTGAAGTCTTTCCATATGCCCTTTTTTTACGTTAGGATAAAGTTAAGATGTTTTGTACTTTTGAGTTGGAAAGAAAACAAGAAACCCCTCGTTTTCTTCTCTTGTTTTCTTTGTACATTTATAACTGGGGAATCGGCCACTTACCTTTCTCATGTATATGTACTTTTGAGTTGGTTATGACTGGTCACTTGCTCCTAAATGTTATCTTGTGCATCCAGCAGATTGTGCTGTGTCTGCCATGTAAGGTGTGTTTCAAAGTTGTCAGATTGTCAGCTCTGATCTGTCAAACTAGAGACAGAAGCAGTTCCAGGACATGCCACCAGGTGTCACCCAAGTTGTAACTGGGTTTTTTTTTTTTTGTTTGTTTCAATATTTTTATTAAGTTTTACCAAAGAGTAAATAAATTCAATGAAAACCATACAAAACAGGAAACATCATAAGGGATTAAAGATACGAAGGGAATAGGGGGAGTATTGGGGTTCTTTTCTTTATAGGATTTTATGTAAAAGTAAAAAAATGGTCTATATTTGAGTATAAAAGGTAATACATATTAAAAGTAATATAAGGTTGTTGATCCAGTATATATCCAGTTGCCTTGAGGGGTCATCCTTGGTTGCAAATTAAACCATTTATAAAGGTTTTTCACCTTTCACTGGATTCACTGTGGGTTTAGGGTTCTGTATATGCGAACTGGCATTTAAGGTATATAATAAATAAATTCAATATATGTGTCTAGTTTTTTAACCTGGCTATGTAACTGTAACTATGTAACTTAAGCACTACTTGAACTAGAGAAATGGAGATATACCTATGAAAGCTTGTCCTAGCTATGTGACTGATAACAAATAAAAAAGTACCAGAGACAGTACTTTCCCATGACTACCTTAGATATGTAACTGTACAAATTTGCAATTAACAGTAGATTGAATTTATTAACTAGTTGAAAATTTCCATTTTCCACTAGGTCTTACAAGGTTAAACTTCTTGTCTAACATAAAGCAATTTGTATTTTCTCTGTAGCATTGCATAACATTGTTCATCCAGCATTGCTTAAATTAAATGGTACTGCAGTTTATGTTAGATACCAGAGGATTGAAAGATGTTTGATTATGTAATTACAGTGGCAGGTGTAAATCTTTTATCCAAAGTATACTGAACTACCAAGCAGCTTCCAAAGCTTCAGTCAATTCTTGTATTTGAACATAGGTTAAACCTACCTATTTATTATTATTAATAATAATAATAATAATAATAATAACACAATTAATAATAAACCAAAAAATAAAACCAACCAGAAAATAAACCAACTAACAGCACTGGGGTAGTTTAAACAATGCATCCATCCTAATTATGTCTTAACAAAATAAACAGAACTGTAATAAAATCAATCCAGTTTCTCAATTTTTAATTGTGAGATTCCGGCTAAATAACAAAGGAAATAACTGTGTTCTAAAAAGAATTATCTCAAAACAAAAAAAAAATCAAAATATTAGTTTGGGTAAATGTTATTGTATTTTTCTTGTAACTTCACAAATTTTATATTTATGGCTGTTAATAGAAAATTTGGATTAGGCTGCCAAAAAATGTATTCACTATTGATGGGGGAAATGCAATATTAGAACAATTTGAGCACTTTCACAGGAATTGTTCTTGGGATTAGCTAGTTTTGTTTTAGCTTAGTTTTTTGTTAAATAACAAATAACATTGTTTTTTTTAAATAAAGTAAAACATTACATTGTACCATGGTTAAGTAAACAAGATGTAAGGATGATCCTGAACCATTCCACAATGTTTTTTGTACTAACTGACAATATCGTAGCAAATTTTTAGTAGCACCTTGGGTGGGGACACGGTTTTGCAGCTGGGAAATGTGAAATGGTGCAATAAATAAAACACCAATAAAATAATCAAGAATGTAAAAAAAGTAGACAAATTGAAAAAGAAAATAACTCACAAAAACACATGTCCACATGCAAATTTTTAAGCACAAACTAACACAGTTTTGTTCAGAAACTTTATTTTAATCAGTGCATGTGTTCTAATATTTGGAGGCGCAGTACACTCCTACTTTACCAATTGGATTGTAAATATCTTGCATATCTTGAGCAAATGCTATTTTATTTAGTGAAATATGCAATGGTTTGTTGCAGAATACATGTATGGTGCCAATGTTTGCATGTTATATATTTACATATATTATAGCAAGCTATGTTCTTAGCAAATAAAGAAATGCATATGCACCTTTTACAAGTTGCATGTAAAATTATCTTTGGAATGTGTTCTACAGCAATATGATATTGTCCATTGCAGTGTGAAATCAATTACCTCTCAATCTAAGCACATACAAGCTCAGATCCTTAACCAAGTCAAGATTTTCAGGTCATAAGTTGCAATGAACCAGTCAGAGATAGTGTCTTATTGCCAAAAAGTTATATTATTCTGCAGATCTATATAAGAAAAATTCACCCTTTTACAATCCTCAATACCTGCCATCTTGGGAACCCATGCATATTTTTTTACAGTTATTTCTGTTTTTATCAGATACAGTAAAAAGTGACCTACCTTTTTAAAATCATAAAAACTAACCTGGGAGCAAATAAAAGAGCAAATGCAGAATTCATAATGTAATTGTTTACTATAAGCAGCATCCCAGATCTTCAGAATATCTTTTTTTTTTCAATATTTATTTACAGGCTCTTAATCAAATGTGTTTTTTTTTATTTTTACCATTTTGTGTTGTTTTAATTAAAAAATACTAATGTTTTTCCAGATTTCATGGTAATAATGAATTACTAAATTGAACAATGAATTGGACTGTAATGCATCTGGTCTACTTAAAAGAATAATATAGTCATTTTTTACTTTTCCAGACATCATGTATAGTTTGGTATAATTATATTTGGATGTATCCATATAGACTGAAGTAGACCTTTCTTTCTCTTTAACTATGTTACATAGTGGTTGTACCTTAGGTTGTCCTTTCCACAATGCAGATTTTCTAGTATGGTTAAAAACTATTCATTTTCTTTTTCAAGTATGATGTTGTGTACGATTAGCAAATCACACAGATAATTTGATTTTTGTAGAAAATAATTTCTTCTTCTTTTAAGTTGATGATTAAAGTGGTGTAGTGGCACACTTTGTTTCACTCTGCAGCAAAATCTCAAACCATGTTCCCAGGTAAAGATACTATTTCCTAAATTTTAGCACCCACAACTGATGATATTAATTGACATTGAGGATTGCAAAGGATCCATTTGGGCCATTTCAAACCCATTGTGGGCTGAGTATTTTGCCATGGGCTCAACCATGGTCCCAGCTGCTTCTATTAAGTAACTATGAAGTTAAGTTAAATAGTTGCACTCAAGGCCATTTAGTTGCATTGAAGGACTTTTACAACAGTTGGGGTCAATAAATGTCAGCACTTAGTCAAAGACACCAGTCAGTTGGTAGGTAATGGCAGTGTTTACAGGCACTTACCAGTCAGTAAGCAGCAATCATATTCCTGGCTCTTTCTCTACCTCTCTGTTTTTTGCATGCTGGCACTTCATTGTTAGTGAAGAGACCTAGAATACCCTCTGTGTTTTCCCGCATGCACACATCTTTGTAGGCTACTGTCCATCCTTATGCGGCAGTGTGTTCTGTAGACATCCTTAGGAGAAACCTAAACTAGTAATGTGCTTGGTTGTGTTAGGTAAATTTACACCCCAATACAGATATTGTAACTATTAATTGTAATTAATTCATTTCTCACATGGAGAAAATCATTGACATCAGATTATATGTAAAATATTACAGCTTAAATAAATATATACTTCTTTTATCCACCATATAATGTAAAATAATCACAACAACTAAAACAGACATTTTTATTTCTGACTTCTTGACTTTAGAAAGGCTTTTCAAAGCAAAAATATAAGGTGGCAACCTGCAGTAAATGAGTCAATGTGCATCCCAGAACTACCTTACTTGAAAATATTTCTAGGAAGATGGTGGTAATAAAAAAATATTTACTTTGTTCCTAATCTCACTGACATTTTTTTTAGTGTGAGGTTTTGAGGTTTGAGTGAATGCCAGTAGATGAATTCAAAGGGAGAGAGAGAATTTTATATCTAACAGTAAAGCACCTCAGCAACTGTATTTATTTGTCCAAGAAACAATTTTGTCAATGTATCATGCCAAATATACACCATCCTAACAACTTACCCAACCTACCACAGAATAATTTTAACTGGCAATCTAGCAACGTGACCTACCTAATGGATCACAACTTATTATAAATTACTGTCAAAACAAATAATTATAAACATTGTCGTTTTTCCACAAAAAAAGTAATTAAATGAAGGTCCTATACCTTCAATTTATACCAAGAAGCATGAACCCAAAAAAGGGTCATTTAATAGACACATTACCTACTGCTCAGGGAGCTGCCTTTTCCACCATTCCACTAGTAATGGTTCCTCAAACCTATGCTGTTTTATTATTTTTTTGAAATCCAACAAGGGACACGTGACCATATTGCTCAATATAAACCCAGGCAAGGGTGGAGCCAAAATGTAGGCAAAATCTTGTAGGCTAGAACAATCCAGAGAACTGAACTAGGGTGCTGGATATTTTTTTCCACCAAAAGGCTTTGTTTAACAAAATACATGGATCAAGCTTAAAGTGTGTCTCCATCTGTAAGCAGCCAGAAGTGATTCAGATTATTAGCTAGGATAGAATTACTAAAACAATCTAAAGTAAATTTAAAATATTGCCAAACACAGGTACAAATTATGCATAATATGCATGCATAAAGTGTGTCGGGAAGCATTTTAGTGCTGCAAAATGTAGCATGTGCTGACTATACTATATATTGTTTGAAACAGACGAAAATCTCTGCTGTTGAAAGGATTATAACTTGTGTTCTAAATGATCCATGTAAATGCATGACAAAATCACACAATTTAATACCTCACTGCCATCTGCCAATGATTGTTCAATCCAGATCTTTTGGCTTGCACCCAGTAAACAAAATTGAAGTTGCCAGGACTATGACAAAGCACTTGCATGGCATGTTTGCTGCTATGTCACTTACAAACATAAAGCAAAAGTAGATCCTTTAAAATTTGGCTGGCACGTTTTATATGAATTTGTGAAACTCTCATTCTAGACTATGTTGTGTGCCAACAAGTGGCATCCATGTAAAGTAGCTCTAATACAGCTTTTAAAAATCTATTGTGGAGAAGCTCTAAATACCTTTAGGGTATAAAACACTATATAGCACTATATATTTTAGGAATGTAGAGGACTCCCTCCAAACACACACCATCTCTCACCCCCTCTGTCCATTTTACTTACCTAACCTGTGGTCTTGTAACATTTCAAGCCCCAATTATCTCTCTTCTTCTGTTTACCTCATGATGGGACCTCCTTTGGTGGTCCACATCGCAATCTGTGTGTTGTGCATAGTTCCTATTACCTGACCAATGGTGGGCTCCTTTAGCAGAAGAGACATTAGTACAGGAGGACAAGAGGGGACTGGCTGGCATGGGCATATTTGCAGAATTAGCAGTCGTATCTTTGCGTCACTAGGGCAGTATTAAAATTGGTTGTAGAAAATTAGTACATATAAGTATGTATAGCTAACTTTTCTTCTACCTTTTAGTATTTGGCAAGTTTTTACAGTTTGCTTTGTCATTTTCCCTAAATAAGATAACCTTTACATGTGATGCTGCTAAACTGCTTCTTATATGACTACAGTAAAATTAGTTTAAATTCACAGTAATAACTATTGACCTAGCTTACTGATGCAGTACTAATGGTCAGTCATCTTATATTTTAATTGTACAGTAAATGCTTTATTTTAATTCAGAAACTCTTCCAGAAACAGTTATATTTGCAGCATTGTTAGGGTTAATATTTGAGTTGCAGCCAAGAGCCAAGTGTCTTTGCCATTACTCAGGTCTCCCCCACACACCTCCTTCTATTATTCTCTGCATCCCACCTCCTCCTTTCTGCCTGTCTTGGCAGAAAGAATAGGGAGACAGTTTTGTAGGGTAAAAACTAGCATGGCTGGCTGCCAACAGAAGAAAAGGGGGTTAGATAGAGGGAGAGAAGGCTGAGTAAAATAGTGGCTAAATCTTCTAAACAAATAATTTAAAGGTGCAAACACTTAACCCTATAAAGTTGTTGAACTCTTGAATGGTAAATTATAGGTAATTTACATTAATTAGGTTTACTAACATGGAATACGCTTTTTTTTAACTTCATGGATGTTTAGGGTATAAAGGCTATTAGTTTAGAATAGGCTTCCTCCAGGACATATTGTTTGTATAAAGTTCTTTTTTTTTTTTTTTTTTTTTTTTTTTCCTCATCACTTGACAAGGCTTTGGGTGATAACTACCACTGCACTCGCTGTCTTCTAAACTAACCCAGATATAGCAACAAGATTCCAATATTGTTTAAAAAAACATATTTTAAAAGAAATAGCTAGGTCTACCTAAAAAGTGACTTGAACTTTGAAGTATCTAATTGAACCCATGACATTGTTTTTTTGTCCATCTGCTTATGTTACTTTCTCGGCTCTGTTCCTACAGAGAAACGTTGAGATTACTTAATTCTGCATTGGTTGAATAAGAAACACAATTAAAATGATGGTTCTTTTTGTATAGTTCAATGAACTTAACTTGCAGGTGGACAGCTACATTATATTATCATTATACATCCAGATATAACAGCATAAAATAGCTAGGTTTGAACTAAAACAAGGGACACTATATACAGATTTGGCCATCAAGGACTCTATAAAATGTGGCAGAACTATGAACCATGTAAATTTGACACCCAAAGTACAGTAATATACTATGATAAATACTAAAATATACTTTATCACCTGTTTAATTATACTCATCAGATACAGTACTTCAATGAAAAATAGTCAATGCAGCATACATGCTGTGGGTAATTGTGACATTTTCATTGCTAAATTGGCCATCTGTGAAAATATAGAGTATTGCTGATATTTAATTAATACAATAAGTTGTGTGAATTGTAGTATGCCAGTATTATTATTAAGATTAGTTAGCCTATATAGTTAAATATTTTATGTAAGTCAGTTTACAAATGTTTAGAAGATAGTCACAACCGTAATCTGAAGAATTACAAACTGCTAAACAGAGAGGGATGAAGCAGAAAAACAAAATCCCATTTGCACCAGTAAACCAGGTTCCTGTAATCCTTCCGAATATCTGCATGCAGATATGCCCCTACATTCAAGAGCCACATGGCTTACAAATCCAAGTAATTAGGGCAATACATGGCAAAATTGTGCAGGCACTTAAGCTTTAGTTAAGAACAGACATTAAAAGCACTGGGGCTCTAAATTTAAACCTCAGTATCAGAGAGAAGCACATACAATATTTTATGCACAATGTTTATTATGAGGAAGCTCATATCAATGGCCACCCAGAGATAGGGTCCCGAACATTACTCAGAAAAAGAGAAATGTAAAGGAGTACCAGTCTATCCTTCAGAATCACTTTGGGTGTTAAATGTAGAAACTTTCAGTATTTATTGCCCAGACTTTGAAATACACCGAGTTAGCCAAAAAAAATTAAAAAGGTTTAGGTGAGAAGTAAAATGTTTTCAAGTGTAATCCTTAGTAGTTATAATAGTTTTTTAATAAATATTTAGATTCTTCCATGAACTCAGTTGTGACTGATTCACTTTCACTTTTCCATCCCCTCACCTGTGCACCACCCCTGTTACCATGCAGTTATAAATATTGAGAACTTAAATGTTTTGTCTGTTTCTGCCTTACTAGAGCAATGCTGCTAAGTAAGCCATGTTGCTAACTAAGATGAAAAAGAAACAGTGAGGAGAAATCATCAAATTAACACTTAGTGTTTCCAAACCTTGGCTACTTTATATGCTTTAATTGCTCTGCATGTGGAACTCTAAATAAAGCAGAGCACAGAACATCACCTATAGCAACTAGAGTCTTAAACAGAGAATCTGAACAGAGTATGTCCTGTTGGCCTCCTTTAAATTAGGAATTTTGCTGTATTCATCCTGCTGAATGGTCTGAATCCTAAAATGTAGTGATCATTCTAAACACATATCATTCCAATCTTTCTTGGTAAGTGTTAGCACCTTTCTCTTTTTCCCTGCCTTTCCCTTTTTGCTAGTTGCAAGCACATGCTGCTACCATTGCTGCTTTTTTTTTTGTTAATTGGTGCAATTTAGGGGTTTCTGCTGTGTTTCTCTACCTTTAAAGTGCAAATAAAGTCAAAATACCCCCTCGGCCGTAATTTGCCAAACCATTTCTAGGAAAATAATCCTGTGAAAAAAGTTACCTGAAAAGGGTACACAGAGTTGAAAGTAAGGCTTTCACACATCAAATTTCTCTCAGTGGAAACGATCTTTAGTAGTTGTTTCCAGTGACAGATAAGGAATAGGCACTGCGCACATAGTGCCATTTTATACTATGGAGAGGAGGGCCACTGTTCCACTGTGCTCTCCTCCAAAGCTTTGCAATCATTTCTGATTGGTGACATGGACAACCTTGAGGGACCACTTTGCAGATGTCAGATTTTTGCCCAAAATAAGCACAACCATTTGTCTTTGTTGACAGTCATCTAAAACGTGTGTAGCCAAAGCCATACTAGGCTTTCCTACTACCTTCATGTATAAGGAGCAGGAGCTAAGCTGCTAATGGCTGAAAAAAAAAGAAGACTCTTTGTGACCAAAACATCTGAACAAGATATGACTTTACGATGCATAATGGCAGGTGGCAGCATGAATGTGGTTTGATATAGAGGGGAATTGTGTAGCAAATAAAACCCTTGTTTCTTATCTGAGTTAGTTGAAACAGATTAGTTAGCTTCTTGGTGTGATTGAAAGTGTGCTTTAGTTTAAACCCCCTGGGATACAGTTTCCTTATGTTACATCTGCATAATACGCTGTGTACAAAGGATGGCCACATTATGAGTGATATCTTAGTTGCTATCATAAACTATATTCTTTATTGGGGTAATGCCTACAGGCGTTGTTTTCCTAAGTTGGATGTGTGTTTCAAAAGTATTTTAAATGCAGGTAATCAAAATCCCCTTTACTTCTTTAAAGCAGTTGGGATGATGTCTTTGTTAGGTGTTGCACAGCATTTCTTTGAATCCAGTGTGTCCTGTTTAGATGGATTTGAACTGCAGGCAAAGAGGGTCTAATGCACCATTCTTTTGGATTTGAACAGCCAAAAGACACTTACCCCTAAGTAGCTTTTGTATTATACATGAATAGATCTTGAATCAAATATGGTAAACCAGATGAAACGTAATCTCACATACATTCTTCTTGCTGTATATGTCATGTTACTGTTACTTTAAAATGTAAGTGGCTCCCTGTATGTTGCCCTTGCAGCTTTTGCAGAACAATTATTGATCGACATGTTAAATAATGAAACTAAATCTTGCAGATATCTATTAAAAAAATACAAACAGACTCCTGGTCTATACAGACTAGGTGCTTCCAAGGATTTGTATTTAGGTTTGGTTTTATTTTATTCAAGGGTCATGCCCTGCAGTTTGATGCAACATACAAAGCAATAGAATGATATGCCATGCACATGTATGTTGCAGTCTTAACCACTACAGTATATAACATTCTCCACATGTCACTTATATATTGTAGAAAGGCAAAGGTGTGTAATATTTCTTGGCAATTTAGTAAACATAGATTTTCATTATTCTACTCACTTGGATATATTTACTAATTGTATGTTTGTATGTATATTTACTATAAATACTGTATGCAGTGCAAGCCTTTAACCTAGGTATGGCCTTCATGTATGGTCATCAAATTTGACAGCTTCAATTAGGTGATGAGGAATAGCTAACCCATAATGTTGGTATACAAGAGGAAGTACATTATTTTGGGTGTTTTTAGCAGAATCGGAACATTAAAACTGCCTATAATATGAATATATTTACAGTCATTGATGCATTTTTATTTGCCACTGTTATAATTTAGCCATGAGCATAAGCTGGTTACAGAAAAATACACAGGGTTTTTTATATTCTGATTTACAAATCAATACAAAGATGCATTTTACTAATATTCTAAAACCTCTACTGTAAGATCAGTGGTTTTATTTCCCATTCATCGTTTCCACTATTCATCCTTAATCCTAGATATACCCCTCTCAGTATCTCTTTCCCTTTGCAAACCTTCTGTATCTTACCTTCACCTAAAGTCCTTTCCCTGTCTCCCTCTCACCTGCCCCCGGGCCTGTTAGCATGCTCCATTCCTAGGCTACAGGAGATATTAATATTTCATGGCCCACACTGTGCAGTGTTTTCCTGCTGGAGAGCCACTAAGCACATGAATAATTTTATAAGAACGCAGTGCAGGATTCAGCTCATACCCGGTGGGAATAGAAACGCACGCTTCTGAGACTGAGACCTGCTGGCTGCATGAAGACAAAGGGCCTTTTATACTGGCAACATGACAACAAATGCATGAAATAACCAAAAGGCCTGTGTGTTCTCTTTGTATTTTCACAACCTCCAAATCTGTTAGATAACAGTGGTGATTTCTCTTTTTTTTCTGAGCATCATTTTAGATTACAGAAGGGCTAGCTCTTTGCCACATATATTGCATGTATGTGTGACTTCAGATGATCATGTGTTGCTATAAAGCACAAGCTGTTACTTGAAAAGGAGCAAGAGTATATATAAACATGGGACCTACTAATTTATAGGATTATATACATTATGCAATACATTTCTATGTACATATTATTTCTGGCCAGGTACAAAACAGTAGGTTATTGTTATAGACCTCCACACTCTGAAAGTTTAAGTGGAACTCCACCCTTACCTTCCATTTTGCTTACTTAATTACATGTACAATGTGAGTTGGCTCCCCCCTTTCACTGGATTTTTAGTTCCTTTAGTTTTTGAGGCTCAGCACCATATGTGGCCATTACTTTAGACAGGACTGCCTTTGCCTACAGAATTATATTGTCTTAGTAAGTCATTTTATTATTTGAATAACTTCTCCCAACCGTCAGCCAACTGCATGTATCATGAGGAAGCCTTGTGCATCACACTGCTGGCCGCTCCTATTGACCATAATTTGCCTGCATTGCATAGAGAAATAAATACTCCCAAAGATTATTTCACTAAAATCATATAAAAAGTCTTGTGTTTTTTAGAGAAATGGCACTTGCATGTTGATGCGAAGAAGCTGAGAAAACCCTGTTTTTAAAAAAGGATTACTTGCCGTTGATATATATATATATATATACATGAGAGTAGGACAGCAGTGTAACCACATAAAACAGCCAGCTATGGCCCTGGCAAAAAAGCTCTGAGCTACTTTTCCAAAAATCCAGGACTGCATAAAAACTAGTTTTACAAGACATATCCATTATTTAGATATGTTGGATATGCATAGCCAGTCACATTACTGTCATTAATAAATCCCAATATATAAATCAGTCATGCAAGCAAAAAAATCTGGCCATATTCTTTACAGAACATATTGTTAATTTCACAACCATTAAATCAAAACCATACTGGCCTAGTTGAGGTCATAGTTGAGTATGCTGAAATCATGCACTCTGAAGCAGCTAAACCTGTACTTAACCTACCTAAACTAAAAATTTTACTTTACATAAAAGAGGGTGGTTTAAAAACCCTTTTTCTCCCCTTTTCCTTCTGTATTTATTGTTGCAACAATAAAGACAGAATCGGAACACAGAGCCTCTGGGGATACTCATATCACGCATCCCAGGAGGGTGCTGTATCTGAACATGCCCCAATTTGGTATGTACATGCGCAGGCTACATGTTTTTTAATTTAGCTCCACTTTAAGACTAAAATCCTAGAAGAAGGACTTTTTCACACTATCTTCTCCTTCTGCATGCACACTCTAATAATCATTTTATTTTGTTTCAATCATTAGGGCAATCAGCAGATATATATGAATTTATTACCTGTGACATATTCTTCCCTATGTCACTGCCCCTGTGGCTAGAAAGCTTGCCTCTGCTATATCAACGCTACCACAGCTGCAGGCTTTCCTTTCCTCCAATGAGCAAGTCAAACTTTGAGATATAGGATGTGCACTGTATGGTAAAATTTTGTTTCTGTTAAAACTGTAATACAATTTTTTGTCATTTTTGCACATATGAATCACCTCTTTACACGTAGAAACTGTTCTTATATAATGGTAAGTGTTTCAGTCCGGTGGGCACTAAGTCATGGCTTCAAGACTGGTCATACTGGCTCTGACCATACCGAGGTTAACGGTAAGTATGATGGGACCAACTCTAACCAGGAGAACTGTTAACTGGTAAAAATAAAATGATACTAAATCATACAATAGAAATGCCACCAACTTTTGTATTATTTTCAAGATCAAACTTCAGCATTTAACACATAACTATAGGCATATTAGCCAGTACACTAACCACTACACCAAAGGTTGGTGTAAAGGAGGTTTCCTGCATGACATGAGACTAAATGACTGAATGAAAGGGAAGTAAGTAGCTAGGGTGAAGGACAGTTGCAAACCGTGGAAGAAGGTTTGATGTTACTTGTAGTCTGGACAGGGGATGAGGTAGGCTCAAAATTCTTGCTGGAGCTTCTAATGGAAGGAGTGGAAGGAGAAAGATAAGGTTGGAGTTTAGCTAACCATTATTGTTACTAAAGTGTTTTTTGAGTGTTTTGATTGGATCATGAGTTGACAATAGTACTGGACACTTAAGTAAAGTTAGAATTTATTGTTGATCTGTACATTCTGTATCTTACCTGAAAAAAAATGGAGTTGTTTGTGGAAAACAGAAGCAGGTTATGGGCCAAATTGCATAAGCAGCTCTAGTCTACTGCTCAGCAATTTACTTCTTGGCAGTCATTTCATTTGAAAAACCCTTATTCATTCCACTATTTCCATAACTGAATGGATATCATTGAGCATTTGCACTTGCAGATTTCCACTCAGCAGAAAACAGATTGCAAGTCAGCCAATACTAAAGCTATTAGGAGCCATAAATGATGATCTTTGTGGTTCAATACTGTCAGTGGAAATCGCAAGCTCATACAAGACAGACCCCTGCATGAATTTGATGCAGAACAGAGAGCACACGTCTTAAGTCCAGGAGTAAAAACAAGAACAGAAAAATATCCCTTTAGATCACAGGTGTCAAACACAAGGCCTGAATCTACCTGGTCATTTTATGTTAGCTAACCTCGTTGCGGGGGGGGGGGCGGTGCTGGAGGGGGGCCAGGAGTAAAGCACGGCTCATATCCGCTGTAGTTTACTAACTAGCATTGGGACCATGCTAACAGTTATAATCATACATAACTTTCCAAGGAAAAGGAGAGAGAAATGAATGACAATTTGCATACTCTGCATCAGAACACATAAAATCAATTACTGTGCTTTGTATGTGCACCAGGTGACAGTGTCTTGTAAGAAGCCTGGACTTGTGACATTTGGCTTTTGTAGACTAACTGGGTGCAGTAGTATGTAGTTGAGGAAGCAACGCCATGCTGTTATTTCGGACTCCTAAATATTGAAAAGCATCCAGGATAGAAAAAATTGCTGAGTTCTGCTCCAAAATTAGACACCATACATATTGCATTATGTCATTTTTATTCTTTCTTCTTTGCAGCCTGAAAGACCTTGCAATGAGCTTGCATTGCTTCCATGTGTTACAATGTTTTCAATGTTTTTTCTTTATATCAATAAAAATTTAAATGCAGGACAGGTTTAGCCAAATGTGGCCTTAGGGAAATATGAAGTGGGGGCTGCACGTACACAGCATTTCAGCTACTTTAACCCCCTGCCATTCTTTCCAATGGGGTCCTGAGACTGCACTGCATGGTGGGCTGTTTCCACACTTGGGGGGGGGGGGGGGATAGAATGTTGAAAACATTGTCAATTTGATGCTGTTCAATAAATGGTAAAATCTTAATAAACAATTCGGCCGTGACCGTAACTGTGTTTTTAATTTTGGCTCCTTATATGTTAGAGTTTGACACCCCTGCTTTACATGTGCATCCTGGTTTCCACTATTGGATGTCCGAAAAAATGAAAGAGTGTAGCAGGTCTTTGCTAAACTAATAGATGCAACTTGTAAGAATTTGATCACCAATGACTGCATGAGATGACTACAGCATAAATACCATCAGTTATAGTTTCTGGCATGGAAAGTATTAAATCACACAGGTATGGGACATAAATGTTTTTCTATTCTCACTTTTTGTCTGTACAAAAAGACAGAGCAACCTGCAGACAGGGTTGAATGTAAACAGAGCAAAATGACACTGACATGACTTTGGAATGATAGCTTTCAAAGGACAGGAAAAGAAAAAAAACAGAAGTGATGGATTAGTTTTATTTGCACAGTTCAAATTTTAAATTAGGATTTGAAAAGTTAAAGCACAAGGCTGTAATACAGATCCTTATCTGCTTTGTGGTTTAAGCCCAATACATTTTGAAAGCACAGTCATTCTTTAACTGTGATGATGACCAGGCATGTACTGATCCATGATGTCTTACGTTACCATGTTTTTTTTTGAAAATTATCAATATATCAAATGGTTGTATGAACTGTACTGCCACCATTTATTCCTAATCCCCTAACACTTTCCCAAACCAAATACTAACACTATAACTATCTTTACCCCTCCAAAACATATAGATCTGACAGCACAGATGTTAGTGGTGAAAGGTAACAAGATAAGCTCTAACATCCAGGCCCTGAAACCCATAATCCAAACCTACACTAGTTGATTTTATAGATGGTGCTACAGAAGTACTAGACCGAGCAAATAGTACACTTAGAGAGGGTTTGTGGCTCAAAGCTTTCTTGATTGAGGCACTCATCTATCAGTTCTAACCTCTTCCATCTTGTTCACTGTTACAATAAATAAAATACAGAAATAACAGTACAATGGGGTAGTGAAGCAAGGGGTAGAAATGGCTAGCTTCACCCATTCTCATTTTATTTTGCAACCGTTGCAACAATTTCTGGGGTCCATTTACCCCCCCCATTTATCCCCCCCCCATCCTCAGGTTATTAACTGTGGACTGTCTGCCCCATAGTAACCAGGAGCAACTAACAACATGTATGGTTATCCATTGCAAGCCAGCTATAGAATTAAAAGGCATATGTTTCTTTTCCCTTCTTTACATAGTTAGGTGTTGATATATAGTTTTAACTGAAAAAAATATGGGTTATTCTTTACAAGCAGAAATTATTAGATTTGGGTAATTCTTCCTCAAAGATCACCAAGGGCCCCATATTTCCTTGAAATGAGGGAGTTTTTTTTTTTAAATGGCTCTCCTTGCCACATAAATCTTCCTCAATTGCTGCAAGATAGGTAAACCGCTATGGGAAACCGAACAACTTGCTCTATTTAACTGAATAACAACAAAGGAACATTTCAGGACAGAGCATTACATAGACTATATGGATCTGTGCCCTAAATTACTACAACTGGTCACTTAACTTTTTTAGTTAGGGAAAGAAAGCACAAACATTTTTATTCCTTCCTTGCTGGTAGGTAAGAATTTGCATAATTTCTTTATCTCTCTAACTGATGCTTAAAGCGTACCTAAACTCAGAAATTTCACTTTACATAAAAATGAAATTGCACTATAATAGCAAATGCACCTGAATGGTAGTAACAAAGTTTAAAACAACACCCATGAAGCCATATCTGTCTAGTAAGCACTTTGTAGAAACTTTGCTTTCTTGCAGAATACTTTTCAACTATTCATGTGTTGTAGGGTATTTTATATAATTATAGTTTTGCTTGTCACTGTGACATAGGGTTTGTAGGGGGGGGGGGGGGGGGGCCACAGCAGCCAGAGGGGACACAATATATGGGTAAAATATTATTGGTACATAGCACTCTGCAAGAAAGCAGTTTCTGCAAAGCAGCCAGTAAATGTATTTTTTCGCAGGATTATGGTCCTTGGATTACCTCATCCCTACTTTTCACAGTGTTGGTTTAAATGTTATTAAAAGGGGAAGAATTAGGTGTTACATTCAGGTTCCGAGGTATAGATTTTATCCCCGGGAAAAGTTTGGAATTTGTTTTATTTTGAGAACTTTTTTACTTCAAAAACCCTGGGCCAAAATCAAATACACCAGCTAAAATGTAAAATGTAACAATATTGATAACAATGATATTAATATATTTTTAAATCTTAACAAATAACTAAAACTTCTCCCAGCTGCCATTATGGCTCTGCAAATCCATGGTATCTGAAATCTTATGACTTTATGTTTACCATCCTTTGCAAGACTTTTAACCTGACTGCATTGTTTATAGCCCAAATTGGTTTAACCTTGTTTTTGGCTCATATTGGCAGCTAACTGTAGTATTTTTAAAACCTTCATTCTTATATGGTATTATTATTATTTTGCAGTCCTTATATAGCACTGACATATTATGCAGTGCTTTACAAAATCCATAGTCATGTCACTAGCTGTCCCTTAAAAGGGCTCAAAAATGTCCCTACCATAGTCATATGTCATTACCACACTCTAAGGTCAATTTGAAAGGAAGTCAGTTAATCTAACTGCATGTTTTTTGTTTCTTTTTGGAATGTGAGAGGAAACCGGAATACCCAAAAGAAACCCACGCAACCATAGGGAGGACATACTCCATGCAGATAGTGTCCTGCCCGAGTTTTGATCCTGGGGCCTAGTGCTGCAAAGGTCAGAGTGCTAACCTCTGAGCCAAACATGCTGCCTGTGCTAAAATACATTACATTTTTTCAATTTTTCCAAATATAGAAATATATATTTTATGTTTTGGCACAAAAAGCATAGTGGTTCATAAAGATGAGGTCACAAAAGGAGCCACAGACTTGTAGTCAGAATAAAGTCTGTTCTTATACAATGGATCACCTGGACCTCTATACAAATATATGATTTCCATGTGCTGTTTTTGTCTTACAAAGATATGAAAAAAATGTGACCTAAATCATATGAGCTATTAAAAACCTTTTGAGGCGTATAGGGATGTTTTGGAATGTATATAAAACTTAAGCATCGGTTTTCTAAGTCCTGCACACTAAGAACATTACTTGTTACAGAGAAATGTGGTTCTTGGCCCAGATTCCCTTAGCCTTCCGGCTGCCAGCATGTATCGCAGAGGGCCAGCCGCATCTGGATACCATTACTATAGTCGACAGACTGGAGGGACGGGCAGGAGGTAGTTATTTGGAGGCCGGCAACTCTGCTCCTGATCATCTCTGCTGGCTGTCCTCTTGTTCCATGCATGTTGACCATTTCTTAGTGTGGACTTGTGCCAACATAACCTCACTGTTGGAAGCTAAACCTTAAAGTGGAACCTGGCTTTGTTAAACTCCATGCACGCAAAGCTTTTGGAAATGATTCTTGTAAACCGCTTGCAGGGCTTACACATTCAAAAGCCTTATTTTTGTTAGATAGAACTGGATAGAATTCAAGGCTGTTATGCTTTGTTAAGCAGATGTTAGGTTTGGCTGTAAATTGATTCTTCAGCGATCAACGTTTTTCAAATTCTTCCTGTCTTTTTCAATGATCAAGACAAATATGATATGTGTGTTATTGTGTGCCATATATCTGTCCTTTTTCCTCTAAATTTATAGGTTTTACATGTACAAATACAGTTAACATTACATTTTTACAGTAAATCTGAACATTTTTGAGCATTTTTTTGTTCTGATCACCCAGGGTATTTGATAGCTCCACCAAACTTATTGACACTTTTTTTGGAATACCAAGCCAAAACTGCTGTGTAGTTAACTTTTATAATGGCAGTTTTGGGGACTAGTGTAGGCATATAAAGGTGGGAAGGTGCTTATATGTCAGAGATGTACTGTCTATACTTTTTCAAATTGCCCTTACCATTTAGAATACTATTATGAATCATTTTTGAAACATATAAGGTAACAGAACAGTGAAACATGAGCCTAAGTAATATTGCATCTTCATATGAAACATGAATGGGCTATAAAAAAAATAAAGTGCATCAATTTCCCAATGACTGTTCATTTAGACAGAATGTTTAAGATTTTTTGTGTGTGTTTTGCATGTACAGCTAACATCTGGCCTCTCTGTGTATCGCATTCATTCATCTCACTGAGACTGTGTCTTTTCGGCATGACCTTTAATCCCCTGGACACTATACAATAGCACTTAATGTATTGCATCCACATTGGACCACTGGTGTGATGAATTTGACTTGGTTATCTACACAGTTGGGCTGCCGCTTAGTTAATCAATGAACACAAAGTCAACAGGAAAGCCTGTGTGACGCAAGTCTTGTGTATTTGATTAGTGTACTAAACATTTATACATAGTGTTTTCAGGCTGTGTGAGCTGTCACCATACTAGAACTCCCATTTGGCTAAAGATGGGGCTCTATTGATTTCTTTTTATGACATTTGTATGAACTGTCTACATTCTAGAGGTGGTCAAACCTTCTTCCTTAAGCATTAACTATTTGTTTAACAAATTATATTATTGGATTTTAAAGGATTTTAGAAATGGATTTTAGAAACCCAGTCACTATGTAAACCCCACCTAGCAGATATAGGCACTCAATTTAGGCAAAATATTTTTTGCTCTATAAAACAAAATTGAAAATTTTTAATTTTGTAATCTCCTATTAAAAACGGCTGATTACTGAAAGTCACTTATATGTTAAAACTAAAATGTATTTTTAAGTACGCTTGAGTGAAGAGAATAGGTTTTACAGTAATGCAGTTATTATTGTTTAATATGGGTAAGGAGAGCGTAGTATTACAAACAGCTCTATAGTACTTCATTATTTTGACTGGCTGTTCTATTATTTTGGCATCTGCTCCCTAGTTGGAGGCCTGTAGATGCTTCAGTGGGATGTGTTTTTTACACTCTTGCTCCCTGTGATAGAGCATATGTTGTAGCTGAGAATCTAGTAGGGTAGAACAGTGCTTTCTCAACAGGAACATATATATATAAATATATATATATATATATATATATATAATATATATATATATATATATATATATATATATATATATATATATATATATATATATATACATAAGTATATCATGTAAGCCCATTTAGGTTTTTCTGAGGCCCTTTCTATCTTACCTTCTATCTTTATTAAATTTTAACAGAAGAAGGGGGGGCAATAACATTAATCAGTAATATGCAGGTTTTACAGGATGTATACCAAGGGGACACATTAATTGCAATCGAACAGAAGGTGGTAAGAAAAGAACAGGCCACATGGAGGTGGGAGGGGGGGATGGGGTCCAGGTTAGGGGCAAAGGGTGCTGTCATCAATTGAATAGGAGAGCAAAGAGGCGCAATGGGGATTGTCCTCATTAGAGTTATTGGTAGATATCCATAGTGTAGAGCAATGGAAATGTTGCAACCAGGGTGTCGAGACTTGGTAGAATTTGATGATGATCTAAGATTTTACTAGTCAGTTTCTTTTTGACACAGGTTTTATCAATGCATCCTAATATAACATGGAAATGTACAAACTGTGTTTTCCAAGCATGAGAAATAGTTTGTTTACAAGCAAGAACAGATTGTTCCTGTATTACATACAAGATAGGGACTGTAGGTTTTTTCTTAAGTTGAATTTGTATGTAAGTAGGAACAGGTACATTGTTTTAATAAATGCAATTAGGACAGATGTTTGTCTCAACATATTATTATGCAGCGTGGTGTCAGTTACTGTAGAAAATCTTCACTGTGAGTTAATCATAAACAATCTTTATGGAGCCTAGACATTCATGAAGTAGTGGACCAAGCTGTGCTTTGATATGCAAAAGGAAACAATTGCAGAGTTTGTCTTGATCAATAAAGAGTTACAAGAGGCTGCAGAAAGAGCTTACATCCCTAAGATCACCCACAACCCCAGCTGTGATTAGCAAAAGATTTCTTCTGCAAGTCATGCAAAGCGTCCCCTCCCCCCATCAAGCCTCCATTCTGTGTTCTATGTTCTGCACAGGATAGAGCAGGGAGGCCCGTTCCTATCTAGGAGGCATCTGTATGTCCGATGTCCATAACCCAGGGACTTCCTGTAGAACATACCTGGCTAAATTTCCTTGTGTGTCACGTAAGTAAGGTTTGAGGTATAACAAGACAAACCAGGAATACTTACGAATCTGAGTCTGGAAGAGTTTTTCCAGAAGCCTAAAACCCGCATCCAGAACCTGGCTACTGTAGGGTGTCCCACCACGTGTGAAGGACATCTCCAATCATCTGACAGCTCCTGAAACAAGTGGCAGGGAAAGAGGGATGTTGGTGTGCCATCCTGGAAGGGACCATGTACCAGCACATTTGGACTTTGAGCGCTCGCGCCGGCATACAAATGTTAAAGGAGCAGAACAGGGTACATAACCAAATATTTCCTCACTCCTCTTCAGGACGATGCATACCCAAATCCCTTTTCAAGCCCACAACATTTGAATGAGAGCGAAGGGAAAGTAGGTGGTTAATATGGGAGTATAGCAATGATACCAGCTTGGGGGCCAATGGAGTATGCCAGCAGAAGCGTTCATACATTTAAGCTTTACAAACATTACTGCTTACTTTGGCATGCAGTTATCCTGTTGCACCTGTCATTACATCAACTGTAACAATGATTATGATGAAAATTAATTTAGAAAAAAATTAATTCTGATTTTTAAAGTGCAGAACAATTTTCATGCCTTTTTCACAATACATAGGCCATTCCACATATACCACTGAATTAGCTTAAAGTCTAAGATTTTACATTTATTTTAAGGGGTTCCCTCATGATAAATTGGTCAAGAAACACGTCTAAATCGTCTAAATTATGAAAAGCACTATGAGGAGAAGAAATTGACAGATGCTCTTAGCTTGTTAATACATCTGTGGATATCAGAGATCAAAGATAAGATTTAATAAATATTTGTTGTCTAGATAAAAAAGCTTGATATTTCTAAAACATAACATGTATCATATTTAAAGCTAATTTATATATATTTATCCCCTTTTTATCCTTTATTGTTGATATTTTTGTATCAAGCATGGTACTTCCAAATCAGTCAGACAGTAATATTTTTGATTAGTCTTTTCACATTACATTTGATTAGTAACAGCACACTAATAATATGTAACAGGTAAAATTACACGAGAGAATTTACCTTATTTTTACTGCATATGAAAATAGCCACATAGCTGGTAGCTGATTTATGGCTTTCTTTGTGAAAGATTGCTGGATGAAGAAGGTTTCTCCTAGTCAATTAGTGGTTTGCAAGTGAGGAATAAGTGACAAAAGGGGCTGCCTACTGGTGTGAGGGGGTTTAGTGTATTGAAACATGCTCAATAAACAGTTGTTTTTTTTAACTATGACAAGGTATTTTCAACATGTACACCCCTCCTCTTTTGTGAATCTCTATTATATGAGTAGAGAAAGCAGTAGGCATGTGGTCGATAAGTAAGAGGGAAGCTTACTGTTAGAGAGCAATCTCACCTTTTGGGGTCTATTTATAAATCAGTGAAACTGATAATCACTAAAACATTCCCTTCCAGGCCCATGTAATTCAACAGTAGTAAAAGTGAATGTGAATTCAGTAGTTTCAGTGAATGTCAGACCCCCTTGAGTCAGTTGCGAGAGTCACTATTAAAAATATATGTGTATCTATTTCCCTCCCCTGTCAGTATCTCTATTTTATCTCAAGACCATATGCTTCCTGTGCTTCCCAAGACTTTCTGTCTCCTGTGACCATTCTTTTACTTCTTAGTTGTTTAGCAGTCATCTTCCCAAGTTTGAAGTACATGGTTCCACGGAACAGTTTAACGGGGGAAAATAAGTCTTTCAACTTGAATCTTAAGTAAACTTGTGTTTAAATTTTATATTCATTACATTAGATATTTCATGAATTGCCATGAATTAGTCACATATATCTTGAGACTTGCTCATAATAGTATAAATACCTTTCTTCAAAGCAACACTTTGCTTTGCTGTTTGCTGTTACAAACCCGTTTCTAGTTGCGTATTATATTAAACAGCAGATGGTACATTTTTCTGTGAATAATCACCATTACCGTCACTATGTCTTGTCATAGATTATTCATTCTGGACAGGCATAGAATAACATACTCAAACATATTACAAGCACATAGTTTAAATTACAGTTTTTGTCCTGTAGAAGTTGTTATATTGTTAGTTTTGCTGAGCAAACAAACCTAAAGAATTCAACATAGACAAATACACATTTAAAACTTAAAGACAATTAAATACAGGAATAAAAATGTTTATTTTTTAATTTCAGTTATTTTTCATTTTTTCTTAAAACAAAAGTTTGTAATGAGGACCATAGCCCTAGTGTAATGCTCACATCACATCTTTATACGCTGCATCATATGTATGTTACAAATGTGTAACATTAAAATGTTTACATTGTCATTTGTCACTATTTTTAAATTTAAACCAATAAAAATAAACCCATAGCATATACTAGCCATACATAAACAATAGCATATATAAGATGTGTTGCTGTGAATTTCTTTTAAGACCTGTTAAAGACCAGGTGATCTTTTTAATTATGTCCTGATACCTAAAATCTTGGAGTTAAAAGAGGTGTACTTTATTTTTCTCTAGATATAGAGAGTCCACTATAGATCCAGCCATAATATTCTCTTTTCATAGACCTAACCTGTTAAACCTAGGAACTCTGCATTACAAGAAATTAAAAATGTTTTAAGGCCTGTCAGGTATTCTCTGATTTTGAAAACAAAAAGTCAGAGAAGCCCAAACTTGACCATCTAGGTTTAAAGACATAAGTTTTCATTTAGAAAACATAATTTTAGGACTCTAATATGTAATTTATTTGGTACCAGCAGTAAACACTAAATTCCTGTTTAATGTTTTCTTCTTTCTTATACATGCTGCCCTCAAAAGTAAAGCATTCAGTCTGGCTGATAGCACAAGCGTGCCGTTGCAGTCAGAAGCCTTTTTTTTTCCTTAGGCATTTAACAACTTCAGAAGTTTTATCTGTACCATACTGCTGCAATATGCTTACCGCAGTGTTGCCTGGGATACAAGACTTGTCTATCTTTTGCTGCATTGCTGTGCTAGCCTAACTCGACACTCAGCAGGAAGTCTCTGCTCTCTGCTGAGTTCCTCTGGAAACCTATTTAGACAGCTCAAGAACCTGGAAATAAAAGGGATTCACTATTATACATGCAAGAATTTTAATATAAATTTATATATTGTTTGATTATGTCTTCTTGTGAGTTTACCTTTGCAAATATAGTTTACCATGTTTTCTGAAATTTTGAAATTTTATTCAGACACAAGTAAAACCATAGTTACGAACTGAAGATTGCTTTTTGGTTTTCAGTGATTTTATTATACCAGTATTACTGAAAAACAAATGCATGATTTGTCTCTAAGTGGTTTACATTTTAGGGGTAGAAGAATAAAATTCAAGACAGGACCAATATACCTTTGTCAGACTCACACTTTAGGGATTAAAAATAAAATATATAACACAGTGAAAGTATAAAAGTTAACCCTCCTGGGATTTCATTTATGGGCAACTATTTATATCAACTGGTAAAAATCTGACACTTTGTATTTGTGGTATTAGTTTGGTCCCAAACCAAATTCAGGCAACCCTTAATGCTAACCAAAACATACTAAAAATACTAGTAAAACAGAGGATTCATTTATGGTTGCAAAATGTTCAAACACAGAACACTTACTTGGGTTAAGGTACAGTTATGTAACCTTATCACCTGCTTGCAATTCATGCAAGTATGGCAAATATTACCATTTACATTGCGTGACCTACAAATCACACCTACCCTAGTATTCAGAGAAAGACTATACTGAGTACATTTCAGGAGGCTTGAACAAGTCACATGATCTAAAGAAAGGTTCAGACATACGACTTAAGTACTAATCGTCATGACAAAGAACGGTTTATAGAGCAACTCTCGCCAAAATGTTTTATTAGTTCTGGTGAGTGTATGCCCTTGCCCTCCTTGGTGGAGGTTGAATCACAAGGATTTTCAGGTTGGAGATACTGGATAATGTATTATATCACACTTGATGTATTGAAAAATGTATTATGAACGTTTGATATGCCTATTGTTGGAGGACATCTTTTGTCTTTTGTTACCAAGTCACTTTTTCGCACCACAGATTGTGATATTTATGTGTTTCATTTGATAATTGGTAGAGTGGGATATGACTAAATCTGCTTTTATGTTTTTTTTTTGTTTTTGCTGCCCCCTGTTCCTATTAGGATTTTGTTTTACTTTCTGACTATTTGACAAGTGCCAGACAGAACCGGCAGGGAAATCAGTCATACATGGGGCAAAAAAGCATAATACAGGCATTTTTAGGGACCAGTTAGATTATTATTTTATCATTCAATATAAATTAAAATGCCTGGTACATATTGGTATGTTTACTTTTAAGTGTAGAAGACATACAGGTACACTTTAAGATGTTTTAAAACTTGCATTATTGCATTTTGTTTTTTACAACAGTAACAAGTTAAAAAGTTTGAATGGCACAATTTCTGCATAAAAATTGTTGATCAATGAAGAAACCGATGAGGACATTTTGCAAAGCTCCAGAACATGGATTTGTTACCAAAATTGCTAAAGGAAGGGGGTGGCTATGGGTTTGGGGGACCTGTAGGAGATACATTTTTGAAGTAATTTTTTATAAATGCATGTACACATTTTATGTGTATGCCATTTTTATGATTTTTTTGCAAAACCCCATAAACATTGTATTGTCACCAAAATTGCTGGTATTGGTGTTAAGGGACCAGTGGATACATAGCCCTAAAATGATAATTACAAAAAATGTGTTTCTCTTCAAAATGAAGTTAAAGTATAGATGGAAAAAACCCATGGGCTAGTGTGAGGTACTCCTTTGTTATTATTAAAATTGGTCCCTTCTCCAGGGATAGGGCCTGGTTAGCCAGGAAAAGGAAGGAAATTGAGTGTGTGCTTCCCTCTTCTTTAAATACTTGCAACCTATGCACAGTGGAGAGGAGAGGAATGTTAAGAAACAGGGACTTATACTCACAACTTGTCCCTCAAATGGTTGTGGGGGTCCTATTCGAATCTGGAACCCCCCTTTTTTAAGAACCCCCCAAAAAGCTGCCCCTCACCTCTAGGAATAAGTAAAGCAGTACATAATACCCCTTATCCCTTCCCAGAAATAAATAGAAATAAGCACACTAATAAAATAAAAAAAGTATTGAGAATAAGAAAAACAGAGCATGCCTGTGGTTTAAACCATGGTAGTTTCTCAATGCTAATACATTTTTAAAGCAGGATACATTGAAAGCATGGTTGCGTGGTTAATCAACTACTGTTGGTGGTTTCAAAAAGAATAAACATGTCATTTATGTGAGCTTTATCTAATGCTTGTATACTGGCTCTCTCGCACTAACACATGAAAGATGTGGTTGCATTTAGTACTTACTTGGATGTTTGATGTGTACTTTTCTGTCTATATTCTACACTGTCATAAGGAAATATTATATTGTCGGGATATTTACATACCTAACTTGCAGATGTGTTTCATTTTATTATTTTATCTTGTCATTTTATTGGTATTTGAAGGAATGTTTCTATTTTACTGAACAATTGCTTTTCTGCTGAATTTTTTGCCTTTTACTACCAATACGTGATTTACTAAAGGAGAAGAGAATGTTTTTTTGAGCTGTATGCTTTACAATTCTCACACTTTGTGCAAGACAAGTTTTCTTTTATTTCTCTGCATGTAGTTTTATTCACTAAGCTACGGCCCATTTACACCACAGTGCTCCACAGTGTACACACACATATTTATACATTAGGTGCACTACTGCAATGCAATGTGTGTACAATGTAATTCATGTATGGTGTATTACCACAATGACCTGTGTGAACAGACTCTTAATGTTCCCTGTTCATTTATAAAATCAACCCCAGTCTGTTACTTTTCATTAAATACCTTGATCAGCCTGATTTACTTACTTTATTTTCAGAACTTTGTAGAGTTGTAAGTTAAAAATGTACAGACTCCTCAGTTAAGCTAGTATTAGCTCTAACACTAGGTATTTTTGTGTTGGAAGCCATGGCACATGGAGTAATAGGGCACTGTGAGTACAGGGTGGTTAGGCTTGGGATTTAAACACTACACTACCAAATACTTTTCCATTATAACATTACATATTTTTTTCTGAAATTAATTAGGAAAATCTTATATGTGGAATGTATTTATTTCTAGTGAGTCTTTCTTATGATTGATAATGCCTTATCCGACTCAGAAACAAATGGAGTAGCTGTTGTCCAAAAGGATTTCTTATTTGACCCTTATTTGACAAATATTTCAAGTAGAAACTTCATTCTAAAAAATGAACAAATATTTGTTAAGGTCATTTCTTTTCTCCAGTTGTAATAAATCAGCCACATTGTCACATATATTCAGTACCATGGACAGGGAACTTAGTTCAACATTCTTCGTGGCTTTGAGTGGCGAGGGCAGTCTGGCTCTACACTTTTTTACAAGGTATAGAAATAGTCTATATAAGCATTAACATGGATTATAGAAATAATCCCCTTAAGTGCATTTTATCTACTGTATGCATATAACTCTTTAGCAATGATCAATACTAGTGTGCTATGGATAAAAGCAAATTTGTGTGGTAACTGGGTATTTTGAGCACATTATTATTTATTATTATATTACAAATGCCCTTTTTTAAGAACATAATAAAAAATGATTCAGGTGGTAGTCAGACATTTCACAGTTTATTTATATACCATTCATTCTATTCTCATAATAAATGGGAACTTCTGGTAAGCCTTTAAATAAACTGTTTTATTACTTTGTTTCATTGTTTTTATTGCAATAAAGTTATTTGCTGATATTTGTTTTTTAATTTGCTTGGCATTAGGAGCTTAGTTTTTAGATTTTGAGTACAAAATAAGATGTTAACTATAGCTGAATAAGTTTGTAATAGCAAGTATAATGGGACGTGACACCTGTCATACACTTTTCTCTACAATATTGTGAAGCCGAATCTAACAGTTTCTACTAATCACAGCAAACTCGTGGCTCCAAATGGGAATGCTTGTTTTTATCTAATTGACTAATAATACATTAGGCTAACAAGTATTTAAGTGGAGCTTATATTTCAGATGGCATGTCTTATGTTGATTGGTTACACAAAAAGGAAGACAACATGATCAGAATCATAACAAATATTGACATGATATTTATTATAATTTTGTGGTAATCATATTGTAATAAACATATTAATTTGAATTCCCAGTGTTGTGTTACAAAAGGACATTTCCCTTAAATGAGATAAGTGCCTGTGTGTCGCTCATGTGCAATTAGGTTATTAAATTATCATTAAATGCTACTTTACTGATTTTATTACCCCAGTACCTTTTAAAACCAAGCCAGGTAGCTGACTTCTTCCATGCAGCAACATGATAATTTCATCCTAATTTGCACTATTCTAACATAGATAAGACCAGATTTTTTTTATCTATCTTTTCTTTCTCAATATCCAGGTCTCAGACGTACTTTAAAGAAATGATACACTCACAAGAGTAACATGTAGTGTAGTAACATTGTTAGGCTGCAAAGTAAAAGGCAAATATATAAAGAAAGCATGTAGGGAATATTATTGTCCTAGTACACGTTATAGGTAGTCTGGTGTGATACCATCAAAAGCAAAGAAGAACCCAGCAAACAACTGATGGCAGAAATTTTGGTAGCCAAGAGACCAAAAGACAACTTGAATAGTTGTTTTCAAGGCTTTATAATTAGGTGTTGGAGGAGGCTTTCTTGACCTTTTTAAAATTAAGTAACCCTTGAAATACCTTTCCTCAGAGAAAGTCCTCAGGGAACCCCTGCTATATGTACAATATCCACAGCTAACAGTATATTAGCATCTACAGCAGAATGCATGTGCCATAAGACGAATGCCACCCTTACATATAGCCAAAAAGATTATTGGTGTCAGTCAAACCTGAGACCTGAGATGAACAAAATATTGCTCAACGAACTCTTAACACTCTCCACAGAACCCTGAGTGAGAAACACTGACTCTACCACAGATAAAACTATGTAAAAATAAAATAAAAACACACGTTTGTTGGCAAAGCTGTTATGAGTCCATATCTGTGAGTCAAAATCTAAATTATAATCTATATCTGAAGTACTAATTAGAAATAAAAAATCTTCTTTTAAATCTGCCAATAATCAAATTGTCCCCCCACAGTCCATTTCACTTCATCTTCAATTCACATTTTTTTCATTATGTTTTTTATGTCACAAACTAGAAAAGAAAAAAAAAACTTTATCTAGAAAGTTTCCTTATTAAAGCTGTGTATTTTAATAGGAGCATGATTGCAGAAACATCATATGTAATCAATTTAAATGATCATTACAATTTTTTTTTTCCTGGGAGCAGTAAGGAAAGCAAACACATTTGGGTATATAATTGTAAAAATAGTAAGTGGTGAAAAACTATTGCTGAGTAATATCTTTCAAACAAAATGTAGGTCATTATGACACTATGGACAGTTATTTATGGTGATCACTGTACGTGCAAACTATCAAAAGATCAGGATTGCTTGG
Organism: Pyxicephalus adspersus; assembly: GCF_032062135.1. Lineage (NCBI taxonomy): Eukaryota > Metazoa > Chordata > Amphibia > Anura > Pyxicephalidae > Pyxicephalus > Pyxicephalus adspersus. Next base: position 67,173,881 of record NC_092860.1, read on the forward strand.
GACAGGAAAGATGTTGATCTTAGTAGTGTAGAGAACATGGTACGATTGTAGCGTGTGAACTATCATCAAACAAAACTGCCCAAGGCAAGGAGACAATTGAGAGACTGATACCAATGTTCATCGAAAACCAATGTAATATTAGAAGAAATAGTTCAAGGAAAGTAGATAAAGCACTACAACTTGACTTCTTACTGTCTGTTAGTGAAAATCCCGGAAGGCAGTAACCGATTCTGTTTAGGAGAATGAGAATGTCAAGTACTAACCACTGGAAAAAATAAAGAATTGTATGTTACTAGATTGCTTATGTACAAAGAATGTCTTCCATTGCACCTTCCTTGCCACTGTACTGTGAATACAGTTCCTTTGTTTTCATAGTACAGTGGCAAGCCTACATCTCTCTCTCTAGGACAAGGTAAAGTTATGTTCTACTGTTTCTGTAAAGTCCCATTTCTCAGATATTTCAATTTCCTACCTGAAATCTAGAATCAAGTCTGCAAGCAAGTGGGAATATCTCAGGAATGGGACTTCACAGATACACATAAAGTTATGTAGCTTTTTTTTTAGATAAGAACATATAACTGCATTTTAGTAAAAAAAATATCCAAGGGAGTAACACATGTAGCTTTACAAGTATTGTTAAATGCTTAATGATTTTAAAAAAAAATTTTACACAAATATTGTTAGTGATAAAAACAAACTTGCAAAATTCCTCCATAGCTGATCATTGGGGCTTAGTTAAAAAACAAAACAAAACAAAAGAAACCTAAACTGATTGATTTTTTTTTTTATTTTGATCACTTTGGTCATAGTAAATGATCATGTGCATGATTATATTGATATGTATATGGCCACTATTAATTGTTGCACTAAAGGGTTCTTCTATTATGGTATGTGTGGATATAAAGGGCCTGATTTATTAAAGCTCTTCAAGCCTGGAGAGGATACACTTTTCACAGTGAAGCTGGGAGATCCAGCAAACCTGGAATGGATTTCTTCAAAGTCATTGCTGTTTGTAAGCAAATGTTTTCAATCCTGGACCAGATCCATTTCAGGTTTGCTGGATCACCCAGCTTCACAGTGAAAAGTGTATCCTCTCCAGCCTTGGAGAGCGTTAAAAAATCAGGCCCATAGTGTGCAAATCAAACAGTGCTGCCTTCAGAGTGAGTTAACTTAAGCATTCACAGTCATAAATGCATTTGTTAGCATAAATAACATTTTTGGCATTTTTTTTTCTCTGTCTGTGACACCACTAGGGAGATTTCCCTTAAATTTTTGTCCCTATGTCCCTAAGAGGTACAACTGAAATTGTAGAGTGGTTGTTTCAAGGACAGTATGGCAACATTAAAATCTGTATCAGAAGTTGTTTTCACACCTCCATCTCTGCCCTTACAGGATGATTGACAGCATAGTACCCACCAATGGCAGGCGATTATATTACTAATGTAAACCTATACAGCAATTCTTTGGGCAGTATCTTTTAAAACTTTCACATTTTGTTTCCCTATGTTCCCCATTTAACTGATGTCTATTATTTTTATTTTTTTTAATACTTTGCCTACGCAAATGGTCAAAGAATTGCTGTGTGTGCACAACAAAATGTAGTAAAACATATTTTTTAGGCTTTGTCAAAAGCTGACGGAAAAGTATGGTCAGTGTGTGTGTTTGTGGCAGCAGCATGATAATTGTGAACTTTATCAGTTTTCTAAAATATCTTAATATATAAATTCAAAGTGTATGCATAATTAAATAATAAGGGTTTCTTGAGCTTTGCCAGACTCACTTCTAATTTGATCATGCCTGCATAGTTTCAGGGCCAAAGTTAACTTGGCAAAACGAGTAGCATAACTCAATTATCTGTTTGGCTTGCTGTAATGGTAGCTTTCTGATCATTAATGTATGGGACATTTTCCCTTTTGACTGCTGATGAATTAGTATTAGTTAGGCTTCCTAGCAATTCTATAATTATGTTAAGTTCCTTTGGGGTTAAAAAGGTTAGAAACGGCTCTCCTAGCATATTTGTGATTTGATTTATTTGATAACCATGGAAGACTTAGGTCTACAACAATGAAATTTGTTATATTAAATATGAGCAGTTTGCTAGATCTACAGCTTGATCTTAGGTGAACTCAAGACAAACATCTAAACAGACAACTGAAATAAATCTCATCTTCCAAAATTTTGTTGAGCCAGTCTTCCAATCAAAACACCTCAGGTACACAGCTTTGCCCGTTACTGACTTTTTTGTTCACCAAAACACTTAAGTTGAACATTTCAGTTAACTTGGATGTCTGGGATGAAGTGCCGGCACCATGCAGATCATCAGGACTTTATCCAGGTTCAGGATCTCCAAGTTCCACTTTAAGGACCTACTGCATGTGTGCAAAGGACTACTAAAGGCTAAAGATAGAATTTAGTTATATACTAGTCATATGTAAAATTCATGTAAATAATTCTACGTAACTAGTATACAATAAGAACTTTTGATATTTGCAGTCAATCTTATGGGTTATAATTTATTTATACTATACTTTATAATTTGTTATTGTTACGTAATATAGACTTTGGACCTGTTACTAATTGCATGTCATATATCAGCCAATGAAGGGTTCTTTATTTCAAAAGCAGTTCAGCATATAATAAAAATTTTTGTACTGCTAGATTTAGAAAATTACAACGAATAACATATATATATATATATATATATATATATATATATATATATATACCACAAAATAAATTGAAAAATCTCAGTTCAATCTTTAGAAAGGAAAGAAAGGGGTAAGAATGCTGTATGCATAAATGATTTCTATTTTAGAATTAATGAGATTCTCCTGAACGGAGACATACTGCTTCAGAAGCCAGCCTGCCTTGCAGGTCAGCTGGCAGGTTTAGGCCTGGTTGCCATGGCAGCCTCTGTCTTGAATATGGAAAATCGGAGCCGCTCTGGGACTGTGTGAGGCATCAGGCGCCCTCAGCCCGCCCAGGGTTAGTTAGATCTGGATAAACAATAGACAAAGGGAGGGGGAAGAAGAGGAGCGAGGGTGAGAGAAAGGACAGACAGACACTAAAGAGAATAAAACTATATGTGCCTTCTGCTTTCATTGCTTGTAGCACATTAGGAGTCTGAAATTAAAGGTTCATATTCCTAGTGAACAATATTTTTCTCTTACTTTGTGATTTTAGAAAGCAGTAGAGACAGCATCAGGAAAAAAGGTGCAATTCCTCTGTTGCCAGCAACAGGACGGTATTATGTCATTTGAATTATTTTATGTGACAATATGCATCATATCCTAATTTAAAATATACAATCATACAGATATGCGGTTTAACCTTATTGGACAGATTGAACCTCACTATAATAGGCTTCTACATGGTGAAAGAAACAGTTATACATTAGACCAGGCCACCTTCCTCCATTGTTGCTTGGTTCAGTTCTTATGCCCGTGTGCCTATTGTAAGAACTTTGGGTAGACATCCTACTTTTATGGCCAGAATTAAAAGTTTTTCAGCAAACAACAGTGGCGTCATTTAGCTAGCCTTCCCCTCACGAGCCTTAAAAGCCCATCACCCTGTCGCCAGTTCACCAGTTGTCTTTCCTTGGACCACAGATTTTAAATACAAACCACTGCTTACCAGGAATTTCCTACAAGTGATTTTGGAGACCCCAGGCCCTCATTTCCCTACGCTGGCCTAATTTTCCTGTTTCTAACACACCACCTTGAAGAAAAGATATTAAATGTCATTCATTTTTATCTTTAATTGGTTAGGTTTTACTAATTTGGCTAATCAGTGTTTATATCAGTTGTGTGTTAAGCTACATACACACTTCCAATTATTATCGTTTGTAAACGAACGACGAACGATCCTGCACGATATCTGCGAACGATCGTATAGCACCGATCCTGTACATACAGATAACGACACGATCGTTCAAAGAT